>NC_063177.1:29172608-29478196 GCF_023159225.1 Perognathus longimembris pacificus
AAAGATAAAGAAGCCACAGGCTCCAAGCAAACGCTCCCAGGCAGCTGACACTTCAGCCCCAAGGAGACAAAGCAAGGATGTGACATGATTGATCCCCACCATCCTCCTGTCCCCAATGGCTTCAAATTAAGCCATCTTTTTAGCATAACATGACCATTTTAACTATTTAAAAGATGGGGGGAAGGGATCCTCTTACATATTTTACAAAATGAAATAACCGTCTAGAGAAATAGGTAGAGAATGGACCTATCTTCTGATCAAAATCTACTTCACTAATTAACAGTGACTGGTCTCCAAAGAGTCATCCCTTGGCCAAGCTAATAAAGCCCCACTATAGATCACATGCACTGTAAGCATCCATGCAGGAAAAGGGGACCAATGAACCACAGGATTCCACACCCTTCCTTCGGTGGTTCATTAAAATTCTGGTCAAAACAGATTTTTATTTATGTGAGACATTAAAGAATATTATGACAGTATTAATATGAAATCCGTTGCTTTACTGCCACAGATTTTTTCCCCTGGTCTTAAGTTACAGTTTCTTTCCACTGGTCTTGTTTTAACACCTCCACGGAATATTTCTCTGGCAAGTGTTAGCAAAGGAGGGATAGGCAGGAAGTGGAGAAATGAATCTGGGCTGAAACACAAGCTGACATATCATTTACAAAAGCTGCTCCCCCACTCTTCCAAGAGGGGGCACGGTACACTGGGCCACCATGACCCCAACAGCAGACACTCCAAAGTTTTATTGAAGAGAGAGAAACAAAACATGAAGAGGACTTCCCTAAGGTTCTACAGCCTACCAGCCAGTGTGCTAACTCACAATAACTCCACAGTCTAAAACCCTGGTGACCAGGCCCAAGCCCTATAAGAAAATAACCCGGGGCAAAGAAGGCACTTTCCTCACCCCATTCCCATTCCTGACACACCTCATGCTGCTTCCAGGGTAGAACCACCTCAGAAGTGAAAGCCTGCCCTGAGGGGTCCCAGGGAGACAAAGTACAAGTCAGCATTACACAAAGAGATGACATAACAAGGTGGAGGAGGGAACCACCAGAGTGGGAATGGAAATAGACTGTCTGGGTGCTGTGTTGTTCCTCACAACCTTCCCCAAGCCTGTCTCTTCCTCCCTAACCCACACAATTTGCAAGCAATTCTTACACATCTCCAGCTCTGTTTCACCACCAATACAATGTAGGGGATACTGGTCCCCACCTCTGAGATCTATAATAAGGATGAAATAGATTCATCACATCAGGTCAAATCCCTACAACTTAATCTGAGGCATAAATTCCACTGTTATTATTACCCAACCTCTCACAGGATTTGTGAGACTCTAACAAAAAGTAACTGAGAAGCAAGGAGGATGGTGAGTTAGACACCAGCCTGGGTTACAAACAGGAAGATTGTGTCTCAACCACACAACGGAAAAAAAAAAGTAAAATTATCACAAACATTTACTTGACATATGGCATTACCATGTACCAGGTCTTGTTTCATTTTTTCTTTAAGCCTATAACCTTTAATCTGCAGAGAAACCCTAAAAGAAGAGAAACAAGTCCAGATAATTCGCCGGGCATTCCAGCTTGCAAACAACCACCCTCCTAAAGATGATGATTAAATGAACAATAAAAATGGGGAATGATAGTGATGTTTTGAGGCTTTTTCCTTTTGGGTCATGCTTTTATTCTCCACAAAAACACACTGAGGGAACTGATGTCTTCACTCTCATTTGACTGATGAGGAGAATGCAACTGAGCTGAAAGAGATTGAAGAGCAAAGTCCTGTGTAAAGTGTCAGTAAAAGTAATTAGCTAGGTGCCAGTGGCTCATACCAATAAACCTAACTATAAGATCTGAGGATCGTAGCCCCAAACCATCCTGAACAAACATATCTCAGTCTCTTGTCTCCAATTAACCAGCAAGAAGCCAGAATTTGAAGTATGGCTCAAGTAGTACAGTACCAACTGTGATAGAAAAAGCCCAACAAGAGCCCCAGTGCCCCAACACACACACAGGAAATTATTAATAAATTCCAAGGCAACATGTTTTAATGTCAACACATATATAAATGTCTTAATAAATTCATCTCCAAATACCCTAGACTTTGGGTTTAGGGGGTGAGGGATAGTTGAGAAATAGTGTATCTTGTTTTCAAGCTAAATGTATAACTAAAACAACAAATGACAAAGTATATTACAGTGAAATACTGCCTTCCTCACTTAAAAAAGAAAAAGTCAACCAGGCACTTGGTAGCTCACGCTGTAATCCTAGCTCCTTAGAAGGCTGAAATTTGAGGATCATGGTTCAAAGAGCCCAGGCAGGAAAGCCCATGAGACTAATCTCTCCAATAAACTACCAAAAAAGCCAGAAGTAGACCTGTGACTCAAGTAGTAGTGTGGTAGCCTTGAGAAAAAAATGCTCAGGGAGAAGGGGTAACACTGTCCAAAAAGAAATGTACTCTTTACCTGACATGTAAATTTAATCCCTCTGTATATCACCTTTATAATAAAAAAATAAAGAATTTTAATTTTATGCTCAGGGACAGTGCCAAGGCCCTGAAGTCAAGCTCCAGGATCAGCACAAAATAAAAAATAATTAAGTAAAGAGATAAAATTATTAATTAATTTTTTAAATGGGGGAAAGTAACAAGGGAGATGGGGGAGGGAAGCAGTCAGATCCATAGTTTAGTCAAAGCTGGGATTTTTCCAGTTTCCCTGTAGGGAAATCTGATGCAGGTACAGAGTGACTGAGTAACAAATCTGGAAGCTTGAAGATTCACATTTCTAGAAGAAACAGCAATTTTTCCAAACCCAGGATACACTGCTGTTTCTAGAAAGCCTTTAGAAATGTGAAGATCATACACTGTTTGCGAAGCAATTACAACAGTTTGTGCCACATACACAAGTAATTTAATAATCCTTTCCACTTATTAATTCCTATCATTTATGTAGACATCACAGGAGAAAACGCCCTAAGAAAAAAATTCACTAGGTGCTGGTGGCTCACACCTCTAATCCTAGCACTCAAGAGGCTAAGAACTAAAGATCATGGTTCAAAACCAGCACAGGCAGCAAAGTCCCTGTGACGCTTATCTCCAATTAACCAGCAAAATGCCAGAAGTGAATCTATAGCCCAAGTGGTAGAACACCAGCCTTAAGCAAAAAAGCTAAGGAATAGCACCCAGGCCCTAAGTTCAAGCCCTAGTACTAGCACACACGCACCACAAAAAAAAAAAAAAAAAAAGAGAGAGAGCGAAAAAAGAAAAAAGAAAGTCATCCTGAGTCTATCTTTAAGACAGAAGCTTAAAAAGATCATTCACTCATGACAAGCTCTAGACCTTAAATTCTCAAAATACCATTCTCAATAGCACCTTTTTCTTTACTACCCAATGAGAAGACTGATGATCTAGGAGACTTAGCTAGGGGAAATTAACTAAATGCGTTTAAAAGCCATGGCCCTTTTCCCTTGATGCCCCACAAACAGGGGCTTCTACTTTACCCTCCAGAGTATCAGGGTCACCAGATATGAAAAAGTACTTCTTTCAATGTTATTACATTGGAAAAATGGTGACCTAAAAGGTGTAAAATGAATGTATATGTATATGTGGCAGGCCCTTCCAATCCAGCCATAGACTTCCTGCAATTGAATTCTAATCACTATTGACAAGCTCAGGGAGAGAGAGCCATGTGAACTAGTCACTTTTACAAAAGTATGGCCCTCTCTCAATCCTCTAAGCAGGTCTTATAGTAGGCTCCCACAGAATTACAGGATTTCAGAAGAGCACCACCCTTGGTTTCAAGGGTGCCCTGATTTATCTGACCAACCTGAAACCAAAGCACCAAGAGCTTTCTCTCTTGGATTTACAGCTTTCAGCATCTGTGAAGTTGTTTGTTTGTTTTTTCCCAGGAAAAGACAAGCTGTTTAGTTAAATTCTACCGCTCTCAAAAAGCACAGGATACTAGACCTGAAAAGAGCACCCTCCAAGAAAAAAAGCACAAAGTGTTCCGCTTTTCCCGATATGATCTCAGCAATACTTTAAAAATAAATAGAAGACTTGTATAAATATTGCAGCAGACGGAGTCACGTCCTCCCACTAAGGATCAGACTTGTCCCTCTGGATGCTCAGAATTCACATCAGACAGGATAACTGGGAGACACATGGCTATCTTAGAGAACTGCTCGCCTGGCCCCTCACACCCCATGCTGACACCCTAAAGGTGCCGCACACACCAAGGTGCCACAATTCACTGCCAATGTTTGGAATCTTCCCAGCCATCTGAGTATTTAAACCCTATCACTGGTTCTTCTACTTACCTTGGGTTGTGCTCGACGAGGAAATGCAACTTTGGGATCAATCTGGGAAAAAATAAAATAGGGGTCAGTGGGATAATTTGTGAGTAAGAAATATATACATGTATTATATATCAATTATTAATCAGTCATTTCTCAGGCTTGTAAATCAACATGTATATTTTAAATGTATGCGTGTGTTATATATATACACACATATGTGTATATATGCACACATATATACACATAAAACCCCATTTCTGAGGCAATTCAAGGTCCCTTCAACATTGATCTAAATTTTCACATGTTTGACTGTGTGATGTTTTGTATAAACCAGATCTTATTTTACAAGAGATCCTCTTCCATAAACATTATTAAATGATACCTGCAGCTAATGTACATTGTGGGGCCAGGAGAAAAGACAGGAACCATGTTACCACTCTGGTGAGGGGAAGAAACAAAAATCTGAAAATTAAATGTGTCTTCTGGCATTAATAAAATGGATGACATCTCTACTCCCTAGCACAGGAGGGCAAACGGATCCCCAAAATTCCAGATGTCAACAACATCCAAAAACTCCCAGCCGACAAAATGCTGTGCTTGAATCAATTCACTCTGTTTTAGCAAAATAAAGTTACTGGGCATTATCAAAAAGATAATTTGTTCTGTCGTTATACCGCCAAAGAAAACAGGTATCCAAAACTATGGAGCCTGACTAGGTTCTTTAAAAAAAAAAAAAAATGCAATAAAGCAAAAAATGCACACGAACTAAACCCACCTGGATTTTTTTAAACCACAAGGATTAAAATCCAGAAGCTCTAAACATAAAGTTCAAATTAGAAACCAAAGTCCACAGGTAGAAGAATACAAAAGAAAATGAAGTGGGATTCTAATGCCATAATTGGGAGCTCCCTCACCCCACCAACCCCCACAGGAAAGCCTACCCTATTCCAGATCGGATGCCTGCTCACAGAGTGAGGAGCTTACAATTCAAAACTAATTCCCACAGGAGCATTTGATTTTTTTCCTCCAGGCCTGGGGCTTGAACTCAGGGCCTATGCACTGTCCCTGGCTCACAGAAGCATTTGAATTAACAATCTGATGTGAGGAGAAAAAAAGTTACTGGACAGTTAAAAGGGGAGGGAGAGGGGGCAAGGAATATAAAATATATAGATTGTTAGTCTTCTTTGCATTTCTAAATGTTTCAAATCTTTGGGAAAAATGTAACACAGAAAGTAACCCAAATATTGCTACAAGTTAAGTCATTTCCAGGCTTTGACCTTCATATTTAATTTTTTTCCCTTTTAAAAAACAAAACTGAATGTGGCTTTCAGTTCGGCTAAGAAGAATGCTGTGGGATAAAGAAGGCTAGGGATGACAAGCAACCACTCATAATTCCCATCCCTGACCTACATCCTCTAGAGCCCCTGTACTAGGCTATACAAGGGCTTATTGCTTTTATTAAGGTAGTTTAAAGACAAAAGTCTGCATCATGGTTTCCACCTCTTAAGCATCACCTGAGAAATGAAAGATTACTTGTCAAAAACTACACACACTCACACTCACTCACACACACGAAAAAGTAACACTGTTCTAAAAAAAACTACCCTTTCCTAAAGATTAAATAACACTGCTGCATCTACAGGTGTGCCCAGCATTGACTAGAGCTTGTCTACAAGAGAGATACAACAGGTGTGGATTTTCCATTCTGTCCACCAAAGGTAAGACAGATGCCTCCGTGGAGAAACACTCCCCCAAAGGGTTGTTTTTAGCTGACCAGCACACAATTGCAAAAAACAAGGGCGAGGAGTATATCAGAAGAGAGGCCAGGGGCAACGAGGACCCGTGAAGTATGAGGACCCTGAAGTACTGAAATAAAAGATCGAAAATTGCAAAACTAATAGCCAATTGGGAACTGTGGTGACATCAGCGAATTACATACACCAAGAGGAGAGTCCTTCTGAATGCAATTTACACAGATCTCTAAAGGAGGGGGGAGGGGGTCAAGGCAAGTCGGCAAATCCCAACCTTTTGCACATCCCAGTCAACTAGTTTTTAAAAAAGAAAGAAAAAAAACTACCAAAAATGAAAATATTGGTTAGTTAGGTACAGTTCTACTTACTGGATCTACAAGTCCTCTAGGAAACACTAGGGTACAATTTTGGATGTGAATGGCCGTTACCTAAACAAAGCTTTTAAGGTAATGGTAAACAACATCCTCGGTTTCCATGTCAATAAACCAACGCTTCTGCCTCCTGTACTGAACGTTGAAACAAAGTCAAAAGCTAGGTTAAACTAAGTAGCAGTGACCTGAACACTTCTACAAAAACCCCAGGAGGGAAAACTGTAGGCTATTTACTAGATACTCAGGGTCCCGCCAGCCAAAACACAAACCAAACTCCCCACCCAGATAAGAAAGGGTACATAAGAAATTGCAAAATTTGCCTTGAAATGGTTTTTCTCTTTCATTTTAGTAGCTTTTGAGAATTTGTGTAGCAAAAAAGTCAAGGAGAAAGGGGGCGGGGGGATTCTTTACGATTTTACCACCCTACAAAAGACTATGCCCTGAAATGAAACGCTCAAAAAGTACAAAAGCACTGGATTACAGGTTCTGACGAGTCTGGAACAATTAATAAAAGCCAAGTGTGGGAGGTCTTTTCTTGGGTGAGGGTAATACCTGACCTTTTTTGATCATAGGAACAGGGTGAATTGGAAAATTCAATGCCTATGCACCAAAGGTTGCCAGGTCTTTTCTTGTCTTCTCTCCCATTCAATGTTAAAGACAAAGAACTTGGAAGATCACTTAATTCTGTGTTTTACCTTAACTGAGGCCCACACACAAGGAATGACTGGCTCAAGTTCCTAATAGGGTAACTGGAAGCAGAATCTCCCATCCTGCCCCACTCCAGGAGTCCTGTCTTCAGAGAAGTGCGGCCCCAACATCACCTTGAGGCCCGCATTACGCAGATATGCAAAAATTGTGGGGAAATTAGAGGACACATACAGGAGAGGGAGGAGAAAGCAGGAAGCCAGCACAGGGGCTAAATGAAATATGGTAAACTTGGCCGGCCTCTTCTAACATTAAATTTATTACTACAGACTGCCATCCTTCCTCTCTGACCCCTGCCAAGCAACTTTTTTTTAAATATAGAAATAAAAGTATAGGATCCAAGAAAGAAAAAAAAATCACTTTAAAACCCAAGGCCTTATCAAGCCTTCGGTTTCACACCATCTGGAGTCACCCCACTGGATACCCAGGCGTGGCACTGCCAGTGTCTCTTTCCCTCTTCAAACCACATTCCAGATCCCAAGGCCGGGAGAAAAACCTGTTGCCTGGATCTATGATGAGCGCCCCCCTCCCCTCCTTTCCACCCTGCTCCCCTCCAACCTGGAAGCATGCCATGCCTTCCCAGAGCCACAGTTGGCAATGCAGTCAGGGCTCCGCTGACAAAGAAAGTTCCATTTGCTCTCCAGTGGTGGTGAAGGCAGTGTGGTAAAGTCCCTAGGCCTGAGAAGATAACCCTCTTCCCCTGAGCTGAGTCCCCTCCCTCCCCTTCCTCCATCCTTAGCTCAGCAGCCACCAAAGCTGCAGTGCCAAGGGCTCTAGAAAAGAAAACCCCAAACCCAAGCCACCGCAGCAAACTTCTGAGCCAACTGTTTAAAAAGTATCCAGTACTAGCACAGAAAGCAAAAGAAGACACTGTCCCTTTAAACAGGGCTGTCAATGCCTGAAAAGGGGCAAACAACAACAACAACAACAACAGAAAAGCAACCTACCGTCTTGGAATCTAACTCATGGTGGGGCTGACCTAATACTTTATCTACACTTGCTGGGTCTGCGAACGTGACGAAACCGAAGCCTCTGAAAGGAGACAAAGAGGGAGAAAAACAAACAAGAAAATGTGACACCATTGAAAGCAACAAGGAGTGAGACCTAATGCAGAAAAAAAATAAAACCCGAGGAGCAAAAGTTGCTCCCTAATGCACCCCCATTCCTATTCCCTCCTCTAGTTCCCCTCCAGCCTGCAGACCTCCACCAGGCAAGAAAAATACCAAGGTTACTGGGGGGAGGACAGGGCGGCTGGAGGTAACTTGGATGAGGCTGGAGCCTCCACTCGGGCGGCCTCAGTTTCCTCTCCTCCACCTCCTGTCCCTCTTCCTCCATTCTGGAAAGCTTTGTTTTATTCTAAAGGAAGCCGGACACTTAAGAGAATCACCTACCTTCCTAACAAGGGACTTCAGAGTTTGGGGGAACTGTGAGGAAAGCACACATTTAATAAACAAAAAAAACAAAAAAAAAAACTGTAGAGTGAATGAAGCTGAATGTCATCTTCGAAACGGGAGAAAGAAGCAATGGGGGGGGGGGGGTTGCTTAAAGCCGGGTTCAGCCCTAATTAACAATAACCTTTAGGATGATGGGAGGAGGGGGAGCGACGTTCCAGCCCAGCCACCCCCGCCAGAGCCCCACTCTAAATCCGCTTAGGTACTTCCAAAGACACCTCCAAAAATAAAGCTAAAACTTTGTTCTATAATAAAGACAAAAATCCAGAAAAGGAATGCTTTACCTGGAGCGTTTCGTGGTGGGATCTCTCATGACCATACATTCTCTAATTTCTCCAAATTTGCTAAAATAGTCTCTAAGGCTATCTGTGGAGAGAGAAAGAGAGAGATGGGGGGGGAGAGAAGGTATGGAGGGGGTAAAAAAAAGCAATGCAAAATTTGATCAAGGACAAAAAGAAGAAAAAAAACAAAAGTAGTTTTCTGTTGTTATTCTGTTTTGTTTTGCATTTTGTGTGTGAGTGTGTGCACACGCGTGGGGGGGGGAATCGGCAGCAGAGGTCGCATAGAGGGCTCGGAGAGGATCTGCTATTTAAAATATATATCTATAACCTTGCACAAAAGTGGGGAGTCGATGGCGGGGCGGGGGGTCTCCCGGCGCGGGATAACAAAGGGTGATCGAGAAGCCGAGAAGGGGGGGACCCGGGAGTCCCCCCCCTCCCGCCCTTACCTGGTGAGGTCTGCCAGCTCAGTCCACCGATAAACATTTTACTGGAGGGAGAAAACACAACCGAAGTGAGCACCGATGTCAGATCGGCCATTTTGACGTGTAACTTACAAAAGCTACGAGGAGAGCGGGGGGGAGCGGGCGGGCGGGCGCCGGCCGTGAGGCGCGGCGGGGCGGGGGGCGAAGGTGCCGGCCCGACGCCACCCCGAGGTGTGCAACTTCCCGGGGGGCGGGGAGGGGGCGCCGGGGGAGGGGGCGCGCGCGGACG
Source organism: Perognathus longimembris pacificus (assembly GCF_023159225.1). Lineage (NCBI taxonomy): Eukaryota > Metazoa > Chordata > Mammalia > Rodentia > Heteromyidae > Perognathus > Perognathus longimembris. The sequence continues at coordinate 29,182,174 of NC_063177.1, forward strand.
CCCGGCCCCGCGCGCCGCCGCCGCCGCCGCCGCCGCCGCCGGCCCCGCCGGCTCGGCCGAGGGGAGCGAGCCGCGGGCGGCGCGGCGGGCAGCGGCTGGAAACTTACCCGGGGTCGTGCTGGGAGTCGTTGGCGCTGCCCGCGGTGCCCTGGCTCCCATTTGCCTCCATAGCGGAGCCCCCCCGCCCCCCCACCCCCGACACACCGAGCCCCACAGCGAGCGGAGCGGCGCGGCGGCCGGCTCCGAGCCCCACAGCTCTCCGCTCCCTCCTCCTCCTCCCCCGCCTCCTCCCCCCGCCCGCCCGGCCGCCCGGCTCCGCCGCCGAATCTCCGCGAGCGCTGAGCCGGGGCCGCGGCGAGAGCCGTCACACGTGGGCTCGGCTTAGCTCAGCCCCTCAGCCCCGCCGCCCGCCGCCCGCCGCCCGCCGCTGCCGCCCGCCGCCGCCGCCGCCGCCGCCGCCGCTGCCTCGCACACCCCCCGCCCCGCCCCCTCCCCCAGCCCCTCCCCGCCTCTCCCCCTCCTCCGCCCCACCCCCATCCCCTCCCCCCGCCCCGCCGCGCACGTGGGGCGGAGTTCTAGAACGTCGTGTAACCAATGCGGTGACGTCACGCACCCCGTGCGGCCCCCGCCGGCCCGCGCGCGCACGCTCGCCCCCCCACACACACACGCGCACACGCACACACACTCGCCGCGCCTGGACCCGCGGGAGGCGTCACGCGCGAACACCCCCTCCCACTCCGAGCGAGGGCCCCGCCTCCGGCCGGACGACGGGAAACTGAGGGAAGCACCCCGACCGCCCCCCCTCCCGGGATCACATGGACCGCGGAAGGGGGGGGACGGGGGCGGGAGTACCGGGGAGGGGGAGGTGCGGGGAGCTCACCGCGCGGGGTGAAGGCGCGCCCCCCCCCGCACACGCACACGCGCGCCCACACGCCGCACCCCTACTTCGGCCTCTCCATTCAAGTTCGCCGGCCCCGGCCACCCGGCTCTCGGGGATGGCCCCGACCGTCCGCCCGGCTCTGCGCCCTGTTCCCAGACACCGCGCAGAAATTTAGGTCAAGGACGTCGGCAGCGAACCCGCACACCCTGGCGCTCCCGGGGCGGCCTCCGGGACCCCCGGGATGGCGGGGACCCTTCGCATCTCCCCCTCGCACCAACACCAGCCATAAGTTTTATTTTCCGCGGGCGCCGCAAGTCCGCTGGCTCCCGCGCTCCACCCCGCGGGTCCGGCGCAGCTCCCCGCCCTTCCCAGCCAGGGGACGCGTGGATCCGGGCCGGGAAAGGTTATGTGGGAACTTTGAGAAGCAGCCACGATGGTAGTGAGGGGGACCAGCAAGGATTCTGCGTGAATTACACACCGGTTTTGTTTTTGTTTTTAAGTAGAATAACACGGGTTTATCGGGGGTCAAGGTCAAATGGTTGGGGCTCAAAACAAATGTGTGTGCTTGAAAGTTGTAGGCGAGCGTCTCTGGGATGGTCCCACCGGGCCGGGCCGTTAGTTTCAGGAAACCTCTTTCCTATTCGTCCCTTATCTGTTTCATAATTTTTCAACTTCATCCAGTCTTTTCCTATGCAGAGTAAAGTGCGGGAGATTGAAAGACCTGTGCCAACCTGGGGAGGTCGCTGCCGGCAAACTCCTATTCATTCGCCCCGCCCCCCCCCACACACACACATAGTAGACACTTCATAAATGCAGGTTTCCTTGCTTCGAGCAATGAAAACGAAAAGACCCGTTAGTAGCTTGCCATAGGCATCGTACGCTTCTCCCAGCAGATCGAGGCTGGCCAGATTCAGGCTGGATTCAATTTATGGGGTATTTAAAACAATAAGGATGCAATTATCCTTATTGTTTTAAATTATTACAATAAACTAAGTTAATATGGCATGAGGGGCAACATACAGTTGTGGTTCATCAGATTCTCAGATTAATGTTCAGTGTGAATTGATGCCCAATTAACACTTTTCCATTAATTTTCCTAAGATTAGGAGACAATGAAATACACTCAGCACCAAAACCAGCAAATTCACTGTGGGTCTTGGAAACATGGAACATTTTGGAAATATCTCAACACCAGACAAAGCCTTGGGTTACCACACTGTCAATCTCCCTGTCCCCTCAGCTGGGATAATACCTCCCTGACAGGGTAAAAATGTTTTTCATGGCAAACCTCTGTGGGTCATGTTTATTATCACTTATTATTTCATATGATTTTTTTTAGAAGACTGTAAACCACAAACCCAAGCATTTCCAGTCACTCCAAATCGCTTCCCGAATCACCCTGGGTCTCATGTGGAAGAGCTGATTGTTTTGATGCTAATTGTTTATTATTATTCTCAATAACAAAATGCAGACAACACAGCTAATTGGATTGCATTTGGGATTCTTACCACAGAACTACAGACCATCAGAGCTAGAAAGGTCTTTTCTTATCTAATCTCCCCATTTTACATGAGGGCCTCAGAGGTTCCAAGTGAAGAGGCAGCATCTCCCTCCCCACTAGGCAATTCCTCTAGCCTTGGGTCCACTGTTCCCTTTGGCTCTGCTGCCACCATATTCCTTTTGCCCTTCATAAGGCAATAATGGATAGGCGACCTTCCCTATATAAATTTATGCAAGTGGTCAACTGGCCACTTAGGGAATTCACTAAAACCCTAGGGGGTCCAGCGCCTCAGCCACTAAATCAGTGGTAAGGGAGTACTAGGTTATAAGTCTCCATCATTTTTTTTTTTTGCCAGTCCTGGGCCTTGAACTCAGGGCCTAAGCACTGTCCCTGGCTTCTTTTTGCTCAAGGCTAGCACTCTACCATTTGAGCCACAGCGCCACCTCTGGCTGTTTTCTGTATATACGTGGTGCTTGGGAATTGAACCCAGGGCTTCATGTGTAAGAGGCAAGTACTCTTGCCACTAGGCCATATCCCCAGCCTCTCCATCATCTTTTAACTTAGGTTTTGTTTTGCTTTGTTTTTAGGATGTAAAAGCAGTAAGCTGGGTGCTGGTGGCTCTTGCCTGTAATCTTAGCTACTCAGGAGACTGAGATCTGAGGATCGAGCGAGGTTCAAAGTCAGCCTAGGCAAGAAAGTCCATGAGGCTCTTATCTTCAATAAGCCATTAATAACCATTCAAAAGCTGCAAGTGGAGTTGTTGGCTCAAGTGGTAGAGCTCTAGCCTTGAGCAAAAAAAGCTCAGGGACAGTGGGCTGGGAATATGGCCTAGTGGCAAGAACACTTGCCTCCTACACATGAAGCTCTCGGTTCGATTCCCCAGCACCACATATATGGAAAAGGGCCAGAAGGGGTGCTGTGGCTCAGGTGGCAGAGTGCTAGCCTTGAGCAGGAAGAAGCCAGGGACAGGGCTCAGGCCCTGAGTCCAAGGCCCAGGACTGGCCAAAAAAAAAAAAAAAAAAAAAAAAGCTCAGGGACAGTGTCTATGCTCTGAGTACAAACCCCAGAACTTGCACACACATATACACACACATACACACACATATTATAAATATATATAATGTAATATATGTATAAATATGTGGGGCATCAGTGGCTCACATTTGTAATCCTTGCTACCCAGGAAGCTGAGATCTGAGGATTGTGGTTGAAAGCCAGCCCAGGCAGGAAAGCCTCCAATTAAAGCCTCCAATTAAAACTACCAAAAATCCAGAAGTGGAGCTCTGACTCAAATGGTAAAACATTAGCCTACCAAAGCTCAGGGACAAAGGTTCAGGCCCTAAATTCAAACCCCATACCCTCATAAATAAGTAAATAAATAATAAAAAGCAGTAACATTACAAAGACTTCTTGCTCTCTGATTTTGTGCACACAGTGATGGGACTTTATTAACAGAACCAAGATGCAGTACATTTCCATGGCCCCCCAAAACATCTTCAGTCTGCACCTTTGCATTACATCACTTATAATAGATGGGGGTGATGGAGCTTTATATCTACTCTGTCTCAGTGCATCCTCTGTATTCGAATTCTGAACCCACTGCCAGAAATCATTCCTCTTGAGATTCACAATAATGGACAGCCTCTTCTTCCCTATCTCTCCCTCTGTACCCACACTCATGGTTCCTTGATCTCTCCCAAGTGCTTCTGTTTCTCTTTGTCTTGACTCTTTCTCTGCCTTGCCACTAAATACTAGTGTTTGTCTTCAGCCCTATTCACTCCTCTGTCTACTCACTCTCCCAGAGTGACCTCAGTGGGATGGGTTCAAATCATCCAACCTATTGAGATCACTAAAAAGCTCCAGCTCAGTCCTTCCAGTGAGTTCTAGGCTCTGGTCAGGGTCTTAGTCAACATCTCCAAACTCAACATGTCCAGAAACAGGTGGGTGCTCTTTCCCCTTAAGTCTCTCAGTGAACAGCCTCAGCCATCCTGAAGACAGCCTTTCCCCTTCAGTGTGCACTCCATCTTCCTAAATATCTCTCACATCTATCTTTCTCTCTACAGATCTCAACTCTCCTACCTGAGGCCCTGTAGTAGTCTCCAAAACAATCTCCCCATCTCTGCTCTTGCTCCACTCACATGCCTGGAAAAGTTTCCCAACCTCTCTGTTTTGACTGTCCCTTGATGTACACTGTTAACCTGCCAGGATGTCCTCAGTGCTCCTTGCCCTCTGTAATCACTTGATTTATTTCCCATCTCTTCCATCAAGCCACAAGCTCCCATCCCATTTTGCTTCTCTTGTAGCAGCATGGTGCTTGATGGTGCATGGTCAATAAGAAATCATTATTTAGCTGGCCACCAGTGACTCATACCTGTAATCCTAGGAACTCACGAGGCTGAGATCTGAAGATTGCAGTTCAAAGTTACCCTGAGCAGGAAAGTCTACAAGAGTCTTATCTCCAAATAATCACACACACACACACACACACACACACACACACACACACACACAAGTGGAGCTGTGGCTCAAGTGGTAGAGTCCTAGCCTTGAGCAAAATAAACCTTAGGAACAGCACCTAGACCCTGAGTTCAAACCCCAGGACCAGAAAAAAAAAAAAGAAAGAAATAGTTGTTGAGTGAATGGATGATTGAATGAATAAATAAATGAAGTTCAACATCCATTTCTAGGGTTTTGTGTGTCCATGTTCAGATGTAGTCAAACTGGCTGTAATTTCCTCCTCTTCATGTTGCCTTTTTGTAGTTAGACTGGCCTCCTAATATAAACTAGTAAATGTTCCTTTTTTTCTTTTTCCATTTTCTGGAACAGTGTGTTTAAGACTGGAATTATGTGTTCCTTGAATGTTTGGTAGAACTTGTTGATAATACGTCTGAGTCTGGGATAGCTGTTTCCTACCTAGGTTGATTTGTAACTACTGATTCTATTTCTTTAATGGCTATAGATGTCTTTGGGTCTTCTCTTCTTGAATGAATTTTTACATTATATTTTTCAAGGAAATTATAGATATTGTTGGCATTCTCAAATACACTAATGAAACATAGTGCAAAACTTTTCTCTAGGGCTGGGGATATGGCCTAGTGGCAAGAGTGCCTGCCTCATATACATGAGGCCCTGGGTTCGATTCCCCAGCACCACATATACAGAAAATGGCCAGAGGGGGCGCTGTGGCTCAAGTGGCAGAGTGCTAGCCTTGAGCAAAAAGAAGCCAAGGACAGTGCTCAGGCCCTGAGTCCAAGCCCCAGGACTGGCCAAAAAAAACAAAACAAAACAAAAACTTTTCTCTATATATAGTTTAGGCTTTGCTGTATCTTTTCATCATGCCCATTTTTTAATCCAAAATATTATTTTATACATATATTCCCTTGTCTAGATTATCTGTGCCAGAGGTCTGTATCCTTTTACAAATGTTCCTGTGCTACTTTCTACTTGTGTTTTCAAACACTCAGAGTTAATGTTGTTAGCACAGTCTTTTAATCACTATTGCTTCCATTTGATCATATTTATCTTTTCACATGCCTCTCCTTCCTTCAAGGCACCGGTCCTTTTCTCTGAAATATATCCTTTAGTAGTTTTTTTTGAGAAAGTTTTGTAAACGCTGTGCTTTTCCATTAAATATCATACTTAACTCTCATCCTTTTGTTTTTGTTTGTTGAGATAGGTTCTCACTATGTAGCTCTGGTGGACTGAAACCTCAAAATCCTCCTGCTTCAGCTGTGACTGCAGACATGCCCCATTTCTCTTGGCACCTATCTTTGAGAGGTGATTTCTCTAGATATACTTCACTAGATTGAGTTACTTTACCTTTGTACTTTTCTAAATATGCAAAACCTTTCTTCTTCTTCTTCTTCTTCTTCTTCTTCTTCTTCTTCTTCTTCTTCTTCTTCTTCTTCTTCCTCTTCCTCTTCCTCCTCCTCCTCCTCCTCCTCCTTCCTCTTCCTTCCTCCTCCTCCTTCTTTCTCCTTCCTCCTCCTCTTCCTCCCCTTCCTTCTTCCTCCTTCTTCTTCCTCTTCCTCCTCTTCTTCTTATTCCTCCTCCTCCTCTTCTTCCCCTTCTTCCCTTTCCTTCTCTTCCTCCTCTCTCTCCTCCTTTTCCTCCTCCTCCTCCTCCCCCTCCCCATCCTTTTCCTCCTCCTAAGCCTCCTCCTCCTCCTGCTTGAACTCAGAGCCTCGTCACAGTCTCTAAGTTTTGTTTTCCTTTCCTTTTCTTTCTTTTGCTCAAGGTTAATACTCTACTACTTGAGCCACACCTCCACTTCCCGGTTTTTGGTGTTAATTGAAGATAAGGGTCTCATGGACATTCCTGCCTTGGCTGATTTGAACTTGATCCTTAGATCTCAATCTCCTTTAGAGCTAGGATTATGGAAATGAGCCACCAGTGCCCAGCATATACCTTGTTTTCTTATATCATGATTTGCTCCTGAGACTTTTTTTTTGTGGGGGGGGGCCAGTCCTGGGCCTTGAACTCAGGGCCTGAGCCCTATCCCTGGCTTCTTTTTGCTCAAGGCTAGCACTCTACCACTTAAGCCACAGAGCCACTTCTGGCCATTTTCTATATATGTGGTGCTGAGGAACTGAGGCCAGGGCTTCATGTATAAGAGGCAAGCATTCTTGCCACTAGGCCATATTCCCAGACCCTCTGAGACATTTTCTATAAGACTAGTGTTTGTTCCTTTGTCAGTAATACGTCCTTTCTCTCTAGTTTTAAGTTTTTTGCTCTTGTCTTTGGTTTCCTGAATTTTTACTATGCTATGTTCAAGTGTGAATTTTTTTGTATTTAACAAGCTTATGCTTCATGGTGCAGCCATACTATCAAATTCACGTCGTTTATAAGTCTGGAAAATGTGCAGTCATCATTTAAGATTAAAGATTAGCTGGGCATGGCAAGTAGCTCATGCCTGGAATCCAATACCCAGGAGGCTAAAATCTGAGGATCATGGTTCCAAGCCAGCCAGGGAAGAAAAGTCTTTGAGATTCTTACCTCCAATTACCCACCAAAAAGCTGGAAGTGGAACTGTGGCTCAAGTAGAAAAGCACTACTAGCCTTGAGCTAAAACAATCAAACAAACAAAAAAAACAAGTGACAGTGCTTAGGACCTGAGTTCAAGTTCCAGTACCATCAGGGAAAAAATAATTTAAAATAAGGCTCTTCTCTTCCTGTTCTTGTACATGTATAATGCACCTCCTCTTTCTCTGGAGCACATTGAATCTCTCAGACTTTGTCTCTGGGCTGCAAGGAACCCCTCCTCCCCACCCCCCAACCCCCCTCAGCAGGTCTTCTCTAGCTGTATCTCTTCACACTGTGTCTACTCATTTCTTGATTTTCCATTTCAAGGACAATATCTGTCATTTCTAGAGAGTCTGTCTCATTCTACTTCAAATCAACCTTTTAAAAAACTGTTTATGTTCTTTTCTGGCTTCAAATGTCGTTTTATGTCTTTAATTATTTTTTATTTGTTTTATAGTTTGATCCTTCTGAAACTCTCAGGATTCATGTATCTGCTGTGCCTTGCTTACAGATGACTAAACTGGAGAATGTGGCACAGGTTGGCTTTGAGTCTGTACATGTATATTCATTCTCAGCTTCCAGATTCCTGCAATGGGCAGGCATCATAAATTCTAGCCCCAATTTCACATAAGTGACCAAGAGAAGTCTTCGGTTCCCTCTTCAGCCAGTGTTAACACAAGCTTACTTTCTTATCTCCCTGTGCTATTGCAGAGTGTGTGTGTGTGTGTGCACGCGCGTGTGCATGTGTGCGCGTGTGCTGGTACTGGGGCTTGAACTTGGAGCCTGGCTGCTGTCCCTGAGCTTTTTCAAACAAGGAGAAAAATGTCTCATAGACTTTTCTTCCCAGGCTGGATTTGAAGCATGATCCTCAGATTTCAGCCTCCTGAATAGCTAGGATTACAGAAGTGAGCCACTAGCACCCACAAGAATGTTTTTCTCCAGCAAATTATTTCTCTAATGATTCAGCCTTTATGATTATAGCTTTATTTTATTTTTTTAATTAATTGGACATAAATATTTTTACAAGGTGTTGTGCAAAGAGGGTGCAGTTACATAGTAGGGCAGTGTGTACATTTCTTGTGATATCTTACGACTGATTATAGCTTTATCGAGAGTCCTCACTTCTATCTCCCTACCATATGGGTCCATAGCATTGTCTTCTTCCTGTATTGATGTTGAACTCTCTGCCTCCCAAAGCCAGCACACCTGTCTTGACCAGATATGCCTCAGTTTACCAGTTTGGTCTGGCCTCCTGCCACGACCCTGTAGGCTCATTTCAGTGAATGTTGTGTGTTTTTTTGACCAGTTGTTGCAGATGGTGTAGAAAGGGAGGATTTTCAAGTTATACTCTGCCATACTACGAGAAATGGAACTCATTTCCATTTAATTTTTAATAGCTTCCATTTCAAAGTTTTAATATCTTTGATCACAAATGCATTTCTTTTCTTAATGCACTGTGGAATCTCAGTATTGGGCTTTGTGGGTGACCTATCCTTGGAGCTGTCTCAGAGGAGGCAAACATAGGTCCATTCTGCTGTTCATTTTAATTGCCTGAGAAATTTTTAAAAATACTGACGCTGCTGGACACCAGCAGCTCATATCTATAACCGCTGAGCTCTGAGGAGCACGGTTTGAAGCCAGCGCAGACAGGAGAGTCTATGAGATGCTTATCTCCAATTAAGCAGCAAAAAGCCAGAAGCCGATGTTTGGGTCAAGTGGTACAGTGCCAGTCTTGAGCAAAAAAGCTCAGGGACAGCATCCAAACCCTGAGTTCAAGCACCAGGACCAGCAGCCAAAACAAAACTAAACAAACAAACAACAATAACCACAAAACCCCCTGGCCCCAGTGGCTCATACCATAATCCTAGCCACTCAGGAGGTTTGAGGTTTGAGGACTGATAGTTTGAAGCCAGCCCAGGGAGAAAAGTCTGAGAGAGGAGTATGGCATTAGCAGTAAAGTGCTTGCCTAGCATGCAAGAAGCCCTGGGTTCAATTCCTCAGCACCACATACACAGAAAAAGCCGGAAGTGGCACTGTGGCTTAAGTGGTAGAGTGCTAGCCTTGACCAAAAAGAAGCCAAGGGCAGTGCTCAGGCCCTGAGTTCAAGCTCCAGGACTGGAAAAAAAAAGTCTGAGAGATTCTATCTCAAATTAACCAGCAAAAAGCTAGGTTGGAGGAATAGCTCAAGTGGTAGAGTGCCAGTCTCACAAGTTCAAACCCCAGTACTTCAATGAATAAATATACCCTCAAATGCTATAATACTCCACAATGTTTAGATAAGCTCAAAAGACCCATGTGGAGATTAATTGGGGTTTCTTGTCAAAAACACAAACTAAACTAGATCTGCCAACCTTGGTCAAGCCTTCAAAATATTACTCTTTTTCTGAGTGCTGGTAGCTCAAGCCTATAATCCTAGCTACTCAAGAGGCTGAAATCTGAGCATCATGGTTTGAAGCCTGACAAGGCAGATAAGTCCATGAGACTCCTATCTCCAATTCATTACCACCACCACCACCCCAAAAAAAACTGGAAATAGAGATGTGATTCAAGTGGTAGAGCATCAGCCTTGAGTGGAAAAACTAAAAGACAGTAAATTACCAGGCCCTGAGTTCAAGCCCCAGTGCCAACACAAGGAAAACCAAAAAGAATCTTACTAGAGCCAGTACCTTTGTTGGTTTATTTGTTTTGGGTGCTGGGGATCAAGCCTAGGGCCCTGTTCATGCTAAGTGCATGCTGGGTCACTATAATTTCACAAGAGACCTTGAGTCAGAACCTCATAGCTGTAAGACATTCTTAATTCCTGGCCTCAGATATGTGTTTGAAACTATTAAAGTTTGGGGTGATTTGTTACACAGCCTAGATAACTAATACAAAGATCCTTCAACATGCAGTAAAACACAGCAGCTTAGTTTATAGGTTTGTAACAGGATTCATGCATTAACATTTATAGAATGCTTTAGTTTGACTCTGACCAGATGAACTGCATATTAGATATAGAGAGGCAAATCGTGTATTATTAATGTTATCAGATTGCAACACATTTCATGTTCAATTAACGGAAATGCTCTTTCTGGAACATAGCTTTGCTCCTCTTCTTATCCCCACTGCATACTTAAGAAAAGGTCACTGTCAAGATATAAAAGTATATATGTGATTTAAATGTCTTGACTCAGTTACTAACAGCCATGAGCGTGTTCTCAAATTGGAAAAGCAAGATTAATTTCAACTCGCTCTTTTTCACACAATGTTCTTTGTTTACTTTTGGGTATTACATTTCACTGCTGCGCTGGGCGCCTCTCTTATTAAAGAGTCTGTTCATTTATCCGCCTTCCAGAGTCTCCCAAGCTTTACTTTTAGAAACAGACATGCCAGACTCTGCACCAAAAAAAGCAAGCCATATTTTTACTAGAAATATTTAGTGAAATGAGTTTTTATTCATGAAAATTTCACCCAGTATAAATTCCATGTCAAAAAAGTAATGGGCCCTTTGTATTTCCCGTATATAAATAAATAGCTTCTTTTCCTAGGAATTATGACTGTCGAGCAGGCTCTTAAATTCAAGGCTAGTTAGTGTTCTTCCAATAAAGTGAAAATAAGCATGGGCATAGAAATACTGAGTTGGCCCTTCTTTTGGCTCCGTATAATATGAGAAAGTCAAGATGGTATCTTTCTAATAAAGTTAAAACTGGAAATAGTAAATTCTTGAAAAACGGGGGGAACCCTAAAAAGATACAGGGTATAAGACTGAGAGAAAATGCAATTATGCTTTCCAAACACCCTTTACTGCTGTAACATACAAATATCTTTATGTATAATTTATTTTCTCCTAACATTGTTTGATATATTTAGAGGCATGAAGGTGTATTTTATTTCAACGAGAGAGAAAATTGTCTTGTTTTTATTTCTTTTCCAGATTAGGTAGGAAAATGCAAAATGTTCCCTAGTGGAAGGGGGGGGGTGCTGAGACATATTTAGCCAACAGTTGTTATTTTTTTTCCCCCTTTCGTTTTCACATCAGCAAGGCTAGCAACCCATTGCTTCTGTTGAGGCAGTTTACCCCCTCTCATTCCCCTCTGCCTCCTTCCTGCACTCAACTCAGAATTTCCCCACCCCTACCTCCCGATCAAGGGGCAGGCTGAATAACAACAAGCTGGACTCCTAATTAATTAAGATCACTGATAATCACAACAGAGAATCCTCCTGACCCTTCTAGGTATGATAATGCCAGGCATCAGTATGCTGTTGCCGTGTGTGTACACGTGCATGCATGTACACACTAGTACTGGGTCTTGAACTCAGGGTCTAGGCACTATCCCTTAGTTTTTCACTTAAGGCTGGCCCTCTACCATTTGAGTCACAGCTCCACTTCTGGCTTTTTGGCTGCTACTTGGAGATAGAGGGTCTCAAGGACTTCGCTTCCCAAATTGACTTTGAACCTCCATCCTCAGATCTCAGCCTCCAGAGTAGCTAGGATTGAGCCTGTACCCCACCCTCTGCTGTGACCTTTCAGAGTTGCAAAAGGTGGGTCTAGCATGCAGTGTTGCTCCTGGCTCTTCTGAATGACAATTTCTAGAAGACCCACTCTGCAGGCTGGCGTGGCCCCTGACCAACCGCAGCTCCTGGGAGGGGGCGGGGGGGGGGGGGAGAGGCGGGGTCAGTGTGCCTGTGGTTGGTGCCCCAGAAGAACCTCAGGAATTCAACAGGAAGTTGCCATTCTCGTTAAAAATAACCCAGGGCTGCTCTCCCGTGTCTGTTTAACTGCTGTTTGCCATTCTGTCATTGTTATACATGGAGGTAAATATTTTATTAAACATCCTCACCGCTTGCTTGGCAGTTCGGAAGCCCTTTGCCGCCTGGGCCTGGCTGCGGCCCAGCACTGCCTGGGAGGGCGGGAGCGGGGTGGGCCGTCTGCATGCTCCCCCACTTCAGCGGTGATCAGCACACGACCCACCATGCTGCCCACTTCTCTCCACCTGGAAGCGATTTTCTCCTCTGGCCTCTCAGGCTTAATCTTCCATTTCTCTCTCTCTCTCTCTCTTTTTTTTAATCAGTCACCAGCTTAAGTCTTGATGAAAGGTGCCGGGTGCTCCGAAGAAAATAGCTATGCCTTTTAATTCCACCTGGAAATGGTTGACACGGTGCCACTGCTAACCTTCCCTTTACGCCTCCCCGCCAGCCCTGGAGCCTACCCCCGTGTCCAAGGAGATCTGCCCTGCCCAACAGAAATCCCACAGCTGCACACACCAGGCCTCCTCCACCCCACTCTACAAGTTGCTTCCGAGGCCTTCCAAACTTGCTGCAGTCGCTCCCATCACCCTGCTCACTCTCCAGAAACTCACACACCCTCAAATCCCACCAGAGTTTGGGTCAACATCGGGACTGCTTTTTAAGAATTCTCTCTCTCTCTCTCTTTTTTTTTTTTTAATACAGTGTAGCGGGGGGGGGGGGGGGGGCGGGCAGCCAAAGCACCAGTAAAGTAGCGCTACAGCGTCATCCAGGAGACCGACTTGACCAGATTTATTTTTAATGTGAGAAGTTCCCACTTTGGAGGACCGTGGGCGCTAGCGCCCTCGTCTGGTAAAGAGAGAAAACGCCTTCGTGTTGCTGTGGTTCCCTCTACTGGCAGAGCAGAGAGCCCCATATCCCTTCCCAGCCCCCTAGTTCTACAGTTGGGGCATTCTGCTAGAGTGTTCTGAGACCAAATGTACGCAGTTGACGCCAAGACTCTCCACAATAGCCCACACTGCAATTTCTATAGTCACCAATCAGCTAATTCCAACTGGCTGAAAAAAAACTAATTAAAGGAAAGGAAGGAGAGGGAGTAAGGGCTATAATCTCTAAAGAGAGATTTTGTCAGACATGGCATTGACTTACTCGGAGGTAAGGGAGGAAGAGGAAAGAGAAAATTCTTAGATATGGAGATAACAAAGGAGACACTGCCATGTAAATTGTTGAGCAAGACATCCATGCCAAAAATAATAGTATTTGGAAGAAGGCATAAGAAATAGAAATATGAAGCTGGGCGTGATGGCTCATGCCTTTAATCCTAACTACTCAGGAGGCTGAAATCTGAGAATCACAGTTCAAAGCCCGCCCTGACAGGAAAGTCCATGAGACTCTTACCTCCATTTAACCACCAAAAAGCCACAAGTGGAAGTGTGACTCAAGCAGTAGAGCACCAGCCTTGAGCAAAGAAGCTAAGGAATGGTACCCAGGCCCTGAGTTTAAGTCTTGGCAAAAAAAAAAAAAAAAAAGAGAGAAAGAAAAGAAATAGAAGTATGTGTACATGTGGAGGAGGGGGGCAGGGGAACAAAGCAAATATAGTCCTACCATCTGAGAGAAGTGAAAATGAACATGAGAATAACTTGAACCAGAAAAATCAATTTCATCACCATTCTCTTGCTTCTAAGTGTGTTGTTGCTGCAACTCCCTCTCCCTTCATAGTGGCAGGCCATTCCTCTGGGTCCTAAACAAGTCCCACACAACCCTATACCCTCACTCAACAAACATCTCATGAGAAAAGAGAGCAGGGCCTGGTTTTGTATCAGCTAGTCTGGGTCACAAGTCATAAACAGTAAAAAAAAAAATAAAAAAAATCTATCGCTCAAATGGCTGATGGAGGCCTGGCTCAACAGAAGGCATTTATGAGAAAGACTGGGGGCCTGGGGGAAGTTCAGATGCTCACAAGTTGGATGTGAACCCGCAGAGACAGAAGGCTGCTGAGAACCCTAATGCAATCTTCAGCTCTATTAATAGCACAGCAGAGTGCGGAAGGAGAGAAGCAATAATCCCAGCGCGTGCTGGCAGGTCAGGCCACATGCAGCTTTAATGCCTAGTCCTGGGGGCTATATTTTAAGAGAAGCACTGGCAAATTCAAGCCTGTTCAGATGTGAATGAGAAGGATTGAATGTGGGTATTTAGACAGCACCACAGTGAGCTTTGCACGCTTTCCACAATGGGCAATATCAGAATGATGATTGCACCAAAGCTATGGAGTCTCCAAAGCCAGGACCAGAAACTATGATTCCATGGTTGACTTAAGCTCCTGGAGCTTTCAGGTCAAAGCCCACCCCACCCCCCAATGGAAGGGACTAATTACCCAGTCTACTGCCAAGCATCTTTGGAAGGATTGAGTCTGCTCAGTTGGGCTAATGAATACAGAGTGCTGAAAGGCTACGCCAGGCAGTGAGGCTACAGGGAAGGTAATACAGCATATCTGGCTTTGAGGAGCCAGAATTCTAACAGGACAGATAGGCCCACACCTTACATGCAGTGTGACATTTGATAATAAACATGCACACTGACTTGATTCATACGATGTGACTGGTTCCTTGCATGAAGAGTGACAAGAGGAAAATTCTGAGGCCCTGTGAATGGAAGGAAAGTCAGGCATCCGTAGCTCATGCCTATAATCCTAGCTACTCAAGAGGCTGAGATCTGAGGATTACAGCTCAAACAGCCTGGGCAGGAAAGTCCAAGAGACTCTTATCTCCAATTAGCAACCCAAAAGCTGGAAGTAAAGCTGCGGCACAAGTCTTGAGCATGCCAGTCTTGAGCAGGAAAAGTTAAAAGACAATGCCTAGGCCTTGAGTTCAAGCCCCAGTCAGTACCAACACAAAAGGAAAGGAAAGGAGAGGAGAGGAGAGGAGAGGAGAGGAGAGGAGAGGAGAGGAGAGGAGAGGAGAGGAGAGGAGAGGAGAGGAGAGGAGAGAAGGGAGGAGAGGAGAGGAGGAGAAAGGAGGTTAGAAACAGAAACTACAAGTGAGAAAGATTAGAAGCAGGAAAGGCCAGGGTCACAAAAGACAATTAAAGGGTCTCAACCATGGCAGATGGCATTGAGAAATGGAAAAGGAGGAAGACTGAAACATTTCTAGCCCATGGTTGTGAAGACTGAGTACATCCACAGGAGTCAAGAAGGATATTCCAGAAACATGATAAAGGCAGTCAGGCTCCATTTAGAAAGTCTGTGGAAGAGTACATTTGTTGAGCCACCCTTACATATTATAGGAGTTATAAAGCAAGATCTGGGTGCCAGTGTCTTGTGCCTGTAATCCTAACTACTCATGAGGCTGAAATCTGGAGGATCAAGATTCTAAGCCAGCCCAGGCAGAAAGTCCACTAGACTCCATTTCCAATTAACCAGAAAAACTATTGGACGGGAGGCCTGGTTCAAGTGGTAGGGCACCAGACATGCAACCAAGCACAGTTCTTAACACTCTCTCATGTTCACTCCTAGCTTGCTATTTACAGGTGAGATTAATATTGCTCCCTACCATCCTCACATTCCATACCCAACATGCGGTTTTTTTCATCACTGGGCTTGTGTTGGTTGATTAGTTATTCATGTATAATGTAAGATGACAACAGCTGTAGGACAGAGAGACGCTTGTGGAGGGGGCAGGCCTAGGAGCTCTGGGGTTAGCGTCCTTTGCTCTGCACTGTTTTTTCTTTTTTGCTTTGTAGGTAGGCATCTGAATTACTTGCAGATGGTTGAAACTTTCCCCCTTCCCAAACTGGTGACTGAAACGAAAATTGGGGGAATTTAAACAAATGGCCATGGCAGCCACAACTGCTCAACAAGCTCAACGTGCTGCATGAGGCCTGCATACCCCTCTGCAACTGCCCCATCCAGTCTTGCCTGAATGTCTCCTGATGTCTCACAGCCCGCGGGACCTTTTTTTTTTTTTTTGGAGGGGGTGCTGGTCCTGGGGCTTGAACTCACGGCCTAGGCGCTGTCTCTGAGCTTCTTGTGCTGAAGGCTAGCACTCTACTACTTGAGCCACAGATCCACTTTTGGCTATTTCGAGTAGTTTAATGGAGATAAGAGTCTCATAGACTTTCCTGCCAGGGATGGCTTTGAACCGTGATCCTCAGATCTCCGCATCCTGAGTAGCTAAGACTTCAGGCGTGAGCCACCGGCATTCAGTTTAGTGTGACTATTGTGGGCTGGTTTCCTTCACAGCTTGGATTTTCCCAAAGAGGATCACAACACAGACTAGCTCTTCCTCCAACGTGCCTTGTCAGCTTCCCTGGCACATCTGGTCCCAGCATAGTAGCTAGAAGCCTTTACCAGGAGGAAGCACATTGGCCCTGGGGCTTCTGACTGGATTGAACCCTGTGACATGGGTCTGCCAATCTCATGCCATAACACAGTCACATATTTTTCTCTGGCGTCCAGACCTTGCCTATGCTGTTCCATTTGTCTGGAATGTCCTTTTCTCCGCTCACTGTTTGGGTATTTCCTTACCCATCCTGAACTCTTAGTTGAGATACAACTTCCTCAGCATTGTTTTCTAGTCTGTTTTCTTATTTCCTGTATTAAGTGATTTATTTATCCATCCATCCATCCATTTGACATGGTTCTAGTGACTGGAATCAGGGCCTCATGCTTGCTTGGCAAGTGACCGATCATGTGAGCCACACTACAGTCCTTTTGTTTTTAGTGTTTTTTTTTCAGATAGAGTCTTTCACTTTTGCCCTGGCCAGTATAGAACCATGAGCTCCCTACCTTTGCCTCCTTGAGTAGCTGAGATTGCAGGTGTCTGTACTTCTATACCTAGCTTATTTTTTTAGATAAGATTTCCATAATTTTTCCCCTAGGCCAGCCTCAAACTGTGTGATACTTCTATCTCAACCTCCTAAGTAGCTGGGATTATAGACATGTGTCACTAAGCCCTGTTATACTGATTTCTTGAGTTATCTAGAAACTTCATTCAAGCAAGCCTCTTCCATTGTTGCTCTTTTTCCCATACCTAGAACAATGTCTGTATATGGTAGATCAACAAATATTAGTTAAATGAGCCTTAAACTTCTATAATTCTCTCCCAAAGGGCAGCTCTATTTTAAGAAAACTCAACATTAAAATACCAACTGAGAAGAGAGATACAGTAAAGAAGTGGTTATGTAAATTCCAAGGAGGATTCTTCCATATAGGAAAGTTCCTCCTTATCTTGTCCATAAAGTGAGGAGGAAGAGAGCTTAACACCCAAATAGAAATGATTCCCTGCCTACCCTCAAATCATGTTCCACCACAGTATCCTACCATTCTTCTAGCCCTTCTCACCCTTTGGGATTATAGTGTCAATTTATGTTTCCTGGCTAATTGCTTGCCTCCCACTTCCATCGACAGGCGTAGAGTCGACCTCACCTCTCTTGTTCATCGCAAGTGCTCAGCACAAAGTCAGTAACTAAAACCATATCTTCAATAGGTGAATTTTAGATGCCTAAACAATCAATGTACAAATACAAAGTACAGATAGAACATGTATAGAGAACCTTTTGTATTATGTTTTTTTTTTTTTATTGTCAAGATGATGTACAAGGGCTGGGGATATGGCCTAGTGGCAAGAGCGCTTGTCTCGTATACTTGAAGCCCTGGGTTCGATTCCCCAGCACCACATATACAGAAAATGGCCAGAAGTGGCGCTGTGACTCAAGTGGCAGAGTGCTATCCTTGAGCAAAAAGAAGCCAGGGACAGTGCTCAGGCCCTGAGTCCAAGGCCCAGGACTGGCAAAAAAAAAAAAAAAGATGATGTACAAAAGGTTCACAGTTACATACTTTTTTTTACAGTTACATACTTAAGGTAGTGAATATGTATATATTTCTTGTCATACTTGTTACCACCTTCCTCATTTTTCTCCTGCCTTCCCTCCCCCTAACACACCCCCTTTGCTTTCATCATTTTTAACCTTCCCAATGATGATATCATTATTTTAGTCTACAATGCTTATGAACTCTATGATTATTAACAATAAAACAATTCCTTCCAGGACCTTTTGCTTAGTGAAATATGTTCCATCTTTTTCTCTCATCCCCCCCCCACTGGCCTTGAGTTTCTTAGTTTGCCCCTCTACTGTATTTTTTTTTCACCTGCTTTCCACTCATTCTGTGCCCTCTGTTAGGTTTTTAAAGTAGGTAGCCGGTAAAGGAGAACGCCACGCGGTATTCAGGCAGGAGAGAACGTTTATTACCGAACTGCTGGCCTGTGGCCAAGATGATCCATGGCCAGAGAGAAGGGAGAGAGAGAGAGAGAGAAAGACCCCCACCCAGCCCCGCCTTATATCTAGGGCAGGGGCAAGGGGTGTGGCCAGGTGGATTAGGAGGTGACCTCAGGGAAAGGGGAGGTAACTGCCTCCAGGTCTGCAGGTTACCCAGGTGACTGGGTGGAGACTTAATGAGGTGGGGGCATCTGCATGTAGCCCTCAGGGAGAGGACCTAACACCCTCCTCCCAGCTTCCCTCAGATGTGCACATGTATACACTGTATATGAGGTAAAGAATATAGTTATGGGGCTGGGAATGTGGCTTAGTGGCAAGAGTGTTTGCCTAGCATGCACAAAGCCCTGGGTTCAATTCTTCAGCACCACTTATATAGAAAAAGCCAGAAGTGGTGCTGTGGCTCAAGTGGTAGAGTGCTAGCCTTGAGCAAAAAAAGAAGCCAGGGACAGTGCTCAGGCCCTGAGTTCAAACCCCAAGACTGCTCCCCTCCCAGAAAAAAAGTGTTGGGGATTCAGCTTGGCCTTGAGGGAGGAAGGGCAATGAGAGCGCTCCCAAGACACCACCCTTCCCCCAGCCCTGGGGCAGTGTGGAAGTGAGCCACACCTATCTCCTTCTGGGTCCGGAACCAGAAGGGGTAGCTTTGAGACCATCCCCCACCTTGTGCCAGCGAGCACCTGTGCTCCCTTTTCGCGGGCTTTGCCCAGAGGGCTGTACTATGGGAAGTGACTTTAGCCCATGAGGGAGGTCCTTGGGAGCTGCTCTTGGATGGACAAGCTCTCCAGCCTATCGCCAGCTCCTGCTCAATCCTCGTCATCATCACTATATTACTGTAAGCCCCTCCTGAATAAACCAGATTGCTCTCCGAAGCGTCTCCAAGATCCGTGTGTGCCTGGCTTCCTTGGTGGGTAAGGAGGGAGGAAAAGGGGATCTCGTTCGGCCACGTGCACCTTAGGCTTGCCTGTGTCCCTTCGCTCCACCTTGGCAGCCCGTGGGTCGGGTGCCCAGGAGAGAGGGTGAAAAGGGGAGCACTGATAAAGGAGTAAGCTTAGCATCCCCACACCAGGGGAGGTGAATCTAGCCCGGCAAAAAAGAATGTATTAGGTTTGTTTTTTTTAAGAGACAGCATCTTGGGCTGGGAATATGGCCTAGTGGCAAAAGTGCTTGCCTCGTATACATGAGGCCCTGGGTTCGATTCCTCAGCACCACATATACAGAAAATGGCCAGAAGTGGCGCTGTGGCTCAAGTGGCAGAGTGCTAGCCTTGAGCAAAAAAGAAGCCAGGGACAGTGCTCAGGCCCTGAGTTCATAGCCTAGGACTGGCAAAAAAAAAAAAAAAAGAGAGACAGCATCTTCCTATGCAGCCCAGGCTGGCCTTGAACTCACCATCCTCCTGCCTCAGGCTCCAAAGTGCTGGGATGACAGGTGCATGCTGCCATGCCTGGATGCAAAGAGCTTTCAAGCAAGTCTGCTGCTGTGGGAAGTGGGGAGAGCCTGCCAAGCAGAGAGACAGACAGGCATCAGGCATTAGATTCAAGTTGCAACCTGCTGCGACCTGCTCAGGAGTCCTCACAGGCCAGGCAGGACACTGAGGACTCCAGCACAGGGACTCAGGACACTCAGGACCTTGGAACTGGCCACCTGCAAGATCCACCTGCAAAGCTGGACCTGCAGGGGTAGCTGTCTGTGTTGGGATGCCTCAAATCATTAACAGGATGATGCCAATCACTTCCCGCAGTTTTTCATGAACTCTAGAGGTGGCTGAGGCTGACCTGGGCCTGGCAGAGGAGGACTTGAGTTGGCCTATCTGCTCCTAAGACCATGGGGGACCATGATTTTGACAACCCAGTTCCATTCAGCACCCATTCGGAGAAGCATTGTGCGAATTGCTGTGAGGGGAGCAGAGGTGAAAGGCATGTCCCTACTTGTCTCCAAGCTGAAGCAGGAAGACCACATCACAGCAAGATGGCTCCCAAACAGGATGGAAGGGCCAGCAGGCAGGGCACTGGGGGGACAGGGAGGCGGAGGGCATTGCCTCCAGCCATGCTTTTTGGCTAGCCATTTTGAGGACGGAATCTTGTGAACTTTGTTGCCTGGAGCTGGCCTTACAACCCCTCAGATCTGAGCCTCCTGAACCACTAGGATTACAGACATGAGCCACTGGCACTGGGCAAGAACAAGTTTCTTCAGCTCTAGTTTATCCTAAAAAGTAATCTTAGTTATAATTATATGATATTAATTAAAATAAGAATGATATACTAAGATGAAGCTGGTACTTGTGGCTTATACCTGTAAGATTGGCTACTTAGGAGGCTGAGATGTGAGGATCATGGTTCAAAGCCAGCCCAGGCAGGAAAGTCTGTGAGACTGAAGTGGAGCTATGGCTCAGGTGATAGAGCACTAAGCATTGAACAGGAAAGGCCCTCAGTTCAAGTTCAATACTGGCACCAAAGAGAGAGAGAGAGAGAAAGAGAGAGAGAGAGAGGAAAAAGATATACCAAGATAAATAAGACCATCAAAGTGGAGACACTGCAGATGGACATTTTCTCAAATAAACTGGGCCTTGTTAAGCCCTGGAACATGCCAATCACCCCCTTTGCCATGACACAGAACAGCGTGTGACTGTCAGTCTCTGAACAAGAGCCACAGGACACAGACTTTTTTGGGCAGGACTTCCCTCTGGACTTAGGGCCAACATTCCTGACTCCCCACTAAATGCCGATAATGGCCTCATCCATAATGACAACCCAAACAATTCCTTTGAATTTTCAAAACACCCCTGAAGGGTAGTACCAACCCCCCTCAAGAACCACAGATACATGTGAAAGCAATTTGAAAACTTAAAAGCACTTTTCAAATACACAGTAAGAAGAGTACACAAAGGACAGTGGATATCATCTGTTGGCACTCTTTAAATGTAGACTATTGAGTTACAAAATGCTAATCAGATATATATATATGTGTGTGAGAGAGAGAGAGAACTTTAGATGCTTAGACAAAGTACAAATATATATCTCCAATTTCTACCCCTGGAAATATAGCCAAATCAATATACTTATTGAAAATAACTAACAATTTTGAATAAAAAATAATTTCTTAAGAGAATCAATGAATAAGCAATGAAGTTCCAAATCCTTAGGGACCAGGTAGGGTGGGGTAGGGGTGAGCATAGCATGGAGCGCTGGGTTCCAGGGGTATGTCTCTCTCTTTGCCATTCAACTTTGATCATTTTCCTTGATATTTTATATTTAGATCCTTTGTGGTCTGGAATATATTTGCTTTCCTCTAGAGCAGATTCCCTTTAAGTTCCCCAGGTTGGAGGGGGGAAGAGAGGGTATGAGTACTTCCAGCTCCTGCAAGCTCCATTCCCCACTGGGGGTATCTGGACCACTCAAAGAGTAGACCCTTTTTCATACATCATGGCAGTGTGTGGTATGAATGTTCTGTGGTAATTCCTGAGGTAGGTATCTACAACCAGAAAGGCAGATACAACGCCTTATCCACATTAGTGTAAACGAGAGGTAGATTGCCTTCTCAAAGTCCAGGAATGTGTAGGAGGCATTCTCACATTTATCGTTCCATGGGTGGCATAGCCTTTGGAGATGGCCTCTCTCGTGTTCCATCCCTGCAGCTCAGTTGCAGTCCTGACCTAAGCATTGAGTTGTCAGCTCAGGCCAGGTTACCCAGCCTCCCAGATACAGCGAATGGTTTCGGCATAACAGACCAGTAAGATTCAACATTGAAGAGATCGTGTTACTTTGGAGAAGAATAAGCTGTCTTTGCATAGAATTAGAGCCACCAGCTATAAATCCAGGTAATGTAATTCTGGAGTTTAAGGGGGAATCCTCTTGTGGAATAGGCAGCCATCCAGAAACAGAGAAACCAAATTTGGAGACTGAATCTTAAAAGCTTTAGCATGAGGGCTGGGAATATGGACTAGTGGTAGAGTGCTTGCCTCCTATACATGAAGCCCTGGGTTCAATTCCTCAGCACCACATATATAGAAAAGGCCAGAGGTGGCGCTATGGCTCAAGTGGTAGAGTGCTAGCCTTGAGCAAAAAGAAGCCAGGGACAGTGCTCAGGCCCTGAGTTCAAGGCCCAGTACTGGCCAAAAAAAAAAAAGGCTTTAGCTTGAATTGGATCTAACTCTACCTGAAGCTTTCCTACTCTCTGATCTTTTCAATTACATGGCCTCAAGTTGGGATTTCCTACTTAGTAAAAACAGACAAACAAAAATCCTAGTGAATACAGGTGCATGACCCCATAATTATTGTACCAAATAAGCGAGGAAGGCCAAAATAAATGTGGGTATTTGGGGTGCACTTTGTTGTACTCAGCACACATAAGGTGTGATGTTGCTCACTTATTTCCTTTTGTCACCCTAGGTCTGAAGCTGAAGTGCAAAGGGGATGTCTTCTGTCTCTCTCTCTCTCTCTCACACACACACACACACACACACACACTCTCTCTCTCTCTCTTCAGGGTGGGGGGCACTCATGGTTTAGCCTACTACTTTGGTGTCCACCCAGATCAGTCAGGCATCCCTCACTGGGGGATTGGCACTACAACCCAAGGTCATGACCAATTATTACACAAGAGCAAATCTCAGGGATGGCTGTATCAACAAGGATTGTTTAGTTTCTGCCATACACTGCATCACAGGTTTCTGAAGCCCTTGGCAGCACAATTAAATCTGACATCACTCCCCAGGCTGACAAAACACAGTTGCATTCTTTCCGGTAGGATGAGCTCAGACACTTGAGAGTCCTCTCTTCCCCAGGCTTGGAATCACCTATCAGAGCCTGGCTAATGGTGATTGAGCCTCTAGGAGATCCTTGTCATAGGGACCACCATAGCTTTTGGAGGAACCAGAGCAATTTACACAGGAGCTCAGTGGAGTCAAGGTCTGGGAACTAGCCTTGAGCCTAACACCATAGTTCACAGTCCCCTCACCTCCACCCTTCCCCAGCCAGCATCAGAAGGAAATGCGGACAAGTGCTAGTAGTCCACACCTGTAATGCTAACAATTCAGGAAGCTGAGATCTGAGGATCCTGACTGGAAACTAGCCCAGGCAGGAAAGTCCATGAGACTCTTATCTCCAATTAACTACCAAAAGCCTGGAAGTGGAACTGTGGCTCAAGTGATAGAGCTCTAGCCTGGAACAGAAAAGGCTAAGTGAGTTCAAGCCCCAGTACTGGCACCAAAACAAAACAAAAAGGAAAACTACTCCTCAATGCCATGTGCAGGTCTTATTTTAGAATCAGCATCGATGAGACCACTAGCATCCTTAAGGCAAGGGACAATTGGCCTTAAAGCCATCACAAAAGGTCATGTGTTTGCATTTCTATTGGAGAGGGGCCTCAGGAAGGAGAGGTATATTATCATTCACAACAGGTGAAAGCTGATGGAAATACCCACAATGCCCTGAGCCTTGGCCACAGCAGTTCAGGATGAAAGGTGACCACTACCCCATTTGTGTCCCTGAGCAAGGTGAGGTCATACTTCCCCTTCAGAGGCTGCCACCAAAAGGAAATAGAAAAAAGGAATTTTCTCTCCTTGATAAATTTGAAGCTGTAATAAATCAGAATTTAGATCTTTGGTGAATAATTCATGTTTATCTAAAAGTAAAAGTGACTTTTATTATTATGTTTCATCTCCTTCTTAGTGAGTTCTAGTTCCTGGAATGAAGCTTCCAGAAATCTGCAGCCTGATAATTCTCTCTGGGGGTGGGAGGGGGAGTCACCTCCACTCTCTTCACTGAGCTGTTTTCAGCCCCGGGCTTCGCCAGGAGGGGGACAAAGAGAAAAGGGCAGGGGAAGGCTGGGCTGTTCTGGTGCTGGCTGTGACTGCTATTTCTTCCCTCCATGCTTCCATGGGGTCCTCCTGGTTCCCCTCCTGGGCTCGGTAACTACATCTTTTGGCTCAGGCAGTAGATGGCCTAGGCTAACTGCTGTGACTATCCTCCCATCAGTCAGTCAGGGCACTGGCCAGTACTCCCTCCCCTCCCCCTTCTTCCACTGAGGTCCCCTGGCTCCCTGCAGGAAGTCTAGTAGGCAGGGACCTTTCAAAACAACCCCACCCTTCCTAGCGCTTTTTGGAACTGCACATTTTTTATCTTTGCAATAGTTCAAGGATTCTTAAACCAGCGATTTCTCTGTTACCACTTCTGCCAACATCTCTGCTAAAGAACATGCTCCTTCCCTTTCAGGCTTGGGTTAAACTCTCAATCTGAATGTAAGACCTGGGTTAGGGAAACAGCCCTTACCTAGTATGTACAAGGTCCTGGGTTCAATACCAGCCTGGCTAACAACAACAAAAAAGAACTTGAAGCTGAGTGCCAGTGGCTCATGTCTGTAATCCTAGCTACTC
This sequence comes from Perognathus longimembris pacificus, assembly GCF_023159225.1. Taxonomy (NCBI): domain Eukaryota; kingdom Metazoa; phylum Chordata; class Mammalia; order Rodentia; family Heteromyidae; genus Perognathus; species Perognathus longimembris. The sequence continues at coordinate 29,206,942 of NC_063177.1, forward strand.
AGGAAGGCTGAGATCTGAGGATCGTGATTCGAAGCCAGCGTATGATTTGTATGCCCATCTTCAGCCCCAGCTAGCTTTAGCTTGACATAGCCCTAAGAAGCTCCTAGTCTACAAACATTTTGTTTCTGTGACCTGATTCAGTGTTCTGTAATGAAGCTATTGAAAACACCCTTCTAACAGGTAATAGTTCAAGGGCTTAGAGTTTTATTTGCCTTTTATCACCCTTGTGGGTCCTTACCTATCACCCAACTACTACCACAATGGAGATGAAGAGCAGGTTCATCCCTCCCTACTATTTCTTCTCTCTCTTGCTAATTACTATCTTCCCTCTCCCAGCTCCAGGCACCCACTGTTCTCATATTTGTCTCTAAAGTTCAGGCTCTTCCAAAATGTCCTCTCAATGGATTCATTCAGCAGATAGGTTTTTGGTTTTGGCTTCTTCTTCTTCTTCTTCTTTTTTTTTTTTTTAGGTGGGAAAGGGTATTTACAAAGGGATTTTATTTACAACCTAAAACCCAGAAACAGAGTAGCCTTCCATCTCCAAATACTAGCCTACCTTGTCCTGGGCCAGAACCCAGACCCTCCTGTCCTGACATGAACTCCCAACCTCCACACCTTAATCTCCAACTACCTCAGCCTCCAAACCTCCAAACCTCCAGAGGAGCAAGCTTCCTTCCTGCAGGCCTCGCCTCCCCTCAGGCTTTAAGCCTCAAGCCTCCTCACAGGCTTTAGGCTTCTCTGCAGGCCTTAGGCTCCAGACTCCCCCTCAGGCCTCAGGCTCTGGACTCTCCCTCATTACTTCCTTTTTTTTTTTTTTTAGTTATGGGCCTTGAACTCAGGACCTAGGTGCTGCCCCTGAGCTCTTTTGCTCAAGGCTAGAGCTCTACCACTTTGAGCCACAACGCCACTTCCAGTTTTCTGGTGGTTAAGCTAAGAGTCTCATGGACTTCCTTGCCTGGGCTAGATTTGAATCCTGATCATCAAACCTCAGCCTCCTGAGCTAGGATTATAGGCGTGAGACACCAGCCCTCAGCCACTGACTCACTTCTTCCAGAGAGCCTCCACCTGCCACCTACTGAAGTTTCTCTCCCAATCCCAATAATCTCCTCCATAATTAATAAACCAAAAATGGGCTCATCCGCGGATGAGGTCAAAGTACTTATCACCCAGTCATTTCCCAGAACATTTCTCTGAACATGGCTGCATTTGGAAGCAAGCCTTGAATACACAAGCCTTTTGTAGGGGATACTTCCTATCCAACCAGAACGATCCCATTGGATTGACTGATTGATGGATCAACTGACCACCCAGGGATCAAACTGGAGAGGGAGGGAAGTCATCACTAAATTACTCAGGCTGTCTCTTGGTGGTGGGAGAGACAGGAGGCGGGTAGAGGAGGAGGCTGAGAGGGAGAGTGGCAAATGGAAAGACAACAGTATGGCTTTGCACAAGGCACCCCGAAGGACCACATTGTGAACTTCCTGAGCCACACAGAAAGTGAATCTCACCCATCACTCAGTGAAAGGGGAAGAGAGGAGCAGCCATGTGCTGTGGGTACAAGTGTTAATTCCCATTGAGTTCTAGTAATTGGGGGGCCAACCGTGAAAATGAGATTCTGCTTTTCCTTCACATCATTTTCCCTTTATCATTGGGTCCCTTTGTCTGCTCATGTCAGGAGCAGGTGCCATTAGCACTCCTAATGATGTGTGTCTTTTCTGCTGGTTCAGAATGTGCTGTGTGCTCCATGATCTGGGCAACAATTGTGCTCTGAGGACTGGGGTTGTGTGGGTTGCCACGTCCCTGTGGGTCCTTTGGGTGAGCACCACCTTCCATTCCCCACAAAACACACAGGAGAATGACCTTGAATTCAAGGAGAAGCCTTTTCTGGCTCTTTCCCAGATGGCAAAGCCACTCTGAATCCTGGAATTCAAAGGTCCATAGGGGAGCTAGACGTCTGGAAACAGGTAGAGACAGGGACAAAAGGGAAGGAATTAGCAGAGTCTGTGTATGTGTCATCTTAGTTGACCCCATGTCCTAGGAGATGGCATGGTGACCATGAGCAGATGAGGAAGATGAGAAACAGTAGCTTTCTCAAGATTCTGAAGCAGCCCAGTGTCAGGGCCAAGATCCCAGCCCACATCTGCCTGCCTCTACCCACTTCAGCACCTGCTGCCTCTCATTTTCCTCCTCAGCCATCCCTAGCTGGGGCACTGAGCTTCTCAGTGGGATGAGGAGCTGGAAAGATGGTGGACATGGATGTCCAGCATGGCTGGTGATGGAGATTTGATTCAGGCTGGTGTCAAGGCCAAAGGGGCCCAGTCTGGTCATAGCATTTCTTGGTGCACTTCGTGTCAGACTGTTGTCCACTGGTCCACAGGGTTTAGAGCCAGGGACACAGTAACTAGGAAACCTCAGGAGAGAGGGCCTTGATGAGGAGATGGCAAGGACACTCAGCCCTAAACAGTAAATGGAGCCAGGCACTAGTGGTTCATGCCTGTAAATCTAACTACTCATGAGGTTGACATCTGAAGACCTAGGTTCAAAGCTAGCCTGGACAGGAAAGTGCATGGAACTCTTCTCTCCAATGAACCATAAAAAAAAAAAAAGCACCATAAGTGAAGGTGTGGCTCAAGCAGTAGAGTGCTAGCCTTGAGAAAAAATGCTCAGGAACAGTGTTCAGGCGTTGAGTTCAAGCCCTATGACCTGCATAAAGTAAAAACAAAATGAAATAAACAACCCCAGTGAGTGAAAGTCGACTCAGGCCAAACTTCCCTTCCTGGAGGTGGAGGTAGAAATGACAAAACAAGATATTCCTGTGGCATCAGGGCCTAAACACATGGAAGACCAGGATGACAGCATCCTCCGAGGATGGAGCTGCCTCCAACCACAAAGAAACTCATGAAAAGAAAAGTCTGATTATCACTTTCCCACTGCTCTCCAATGCCTCTGCTTTGTGAACATGTATACATATCACCTTTGCTGGCCAATCCTAGCAAAGCAATCACCTGCACAAAGCAACACACCAAACAACTTCATCCATTCATTCCGCTACTATGGACTAGGTGCTAGGGATAACCAAGTGAATATGAGCTCCTTTCTGCCAGAGGAGAGGCCACAGGTAGCCTGGAAGTAGATATGCCTTGATGTAGCAAATGTCATTTGTAACAGATGGTGTGAGGTACCGATAGAGAGGCAGGCATTTCTCTGGGCATGGAGAGAGGAGAACACACCACCACAGAGCAGGTATCTGGCAAGGCTAGGAGAGGCAAGAATTTGCCAATCAAAAAAGAATGAGGCAAGGTGCTGGTGGCTCACATCTGTAATCCTAGCTACTCAGGAGACTGAAATCTGAGAATTGTGGTTCAAAGCCAGCCAGGGAAGGAAAGTCCATGCGACTTTTATCTCCAATTAACATCAGAAAACTGGAAGTGGAACTGTGGCTCAAAGTGATAGAGCTCTAGCTTTGAACAAAAGAGCTCAGGGATAGCGCCAAGGCCAAGTTCAAGCCCCATGATTGCCAGAAACATAGAAAGAGAGAAAGAGAGAGACAGAGACAGAGAGAGAGGAAGAAAGAGAGAGAGAAGAAAGAGAGAGAAAGAAAGGAAGAAAGAGAGAAAGAAAGGAGGGAGGGAGAGAAAGACAGAAAGAAAGGAAGAAAAAAGAAAGAGAAAAAGAGAGAAAGAAAGGAAGGAAGAAAAAAGAAAGAGAAAAAGAGAGAAAGAAAGAAAGAGAGAGAAAGGAAGGAAGGAAGGAAGGAAGGAAGGAAGGAAGGAAGGAAGGAAGGAAGGAAGGAAGGGAAGGGATTTCTAGTAGGGCAGACAACCAAACGTAAATAACAGAAGTGAGAAGATGAACCACAGGTTTGGGGAATAGTAGAGTGGGGAGTGAGATATGCTTGTGCCTATAATAATATCTAGCTAAGGTTACCCTACACAGCTGCAGAGCACTCTTGATCACATAGTGTGGGGTCAAATAAAACCAAGAAATGATTCTTATGGTAATAAGACAGACCCTCATGAATTTTGACATGATGCCTCTGAGAAGTCTATGTTCCTCTGTGACCATAAGCCTACCTATATGAAGTACAGATTCCTCAGTGAAGTAACAGGCCCCTCGGTGAGGTATGGGCCTCTTGGTGAGGTACAGGTCCTTAAGTGAGATACAGGCCGCTCGGTGAGGTACAGGTCCTTTAGTGAGGTACAGGCCTCTAGATGAGGTACAGATCCTTCAGTGAGGTACAGGTCCTTTAGTGAGGGACAGCCCTCTCTGTGCAGGTCCTTCTGTGTGGTATAGGACCCTCAGTGAGGTACAGGCCTCCTCAGGAAGTGTAGCTTATCTCTGTGAGGTACAAGCCTTTCTGTAAAGTACAAGCCTCTCTGTGAAGTACAGGCTTCTGTGAAGTACAGGCTCTTCTGAGAGGTATAGGCCTCTCAGTGAAGTACAGGCCTCTCAGTGAAGAACAAGCCCTTTGGAAAGATATAGGCCCCCTCTGTGAAGTTTAGGCCTCTCTGTGAAGTATGGGCTTCTCTGTGAGGCACAGGCAACCCAGAGAGTTACAGACCCTCGGCTAGGTACCCTCAGGGAGGTTACAGGCCCCTCTGTGATGTGTAAGCCCCTTTGTGTAGTTATCAGCCTTCTCTCAGAGGTTCATGCACCCAAGTACAAGACATAGGTGGGCATGAGGGAGCCATTCACATGCTCATGAGCACTAGATTTCACCCTTCTCCTTTGTATTTCATATGGATAGCCTAGGGAGTCAAACCAAATCAAGTTAGCTAAGGTTCAGGATGATTTTTCTTTCTAAGCCTTGAACTTAGACCAGCCTCTATTTCAGGCTTAATACAGATGAAAACATTGCTGCTCTACTCAAATACCCTATGGGGTACTTCTGAGTGTGTGTGTGTGTGTGTGTGTGTGTGTGTGCAACTCCTTCTCGGCAGAGCCTAGCCTGGGACTTCTCTTTGCCTGCCCTGCTGCCTCCTCACTGACTAATCTCCCTTGGGACCACGTCTTTAAATAAATTACTCATATAGAAAGCCTCATCTGAAGGTTTGGGAAACTTGATGTAAGACACTTATCTTAAGGAGTGAGGGAGAGAGAAGGCTGTAGCTGTAGTCGGTGCCAACCAGGGCGATGCTGTGATTTTCCTGTAGGGTTGCCACATGTAGCAAATAAAAGCACAATATGTCCAGGATATTTCAATTCCAGATAAAATTTTTTTTCTTTAGACAGGGTATTGCCAGACTGGCCCAGAACTTGTGATTCTCCTGCCTCCGTCTCAAATGCTGGGATTTCAGGCATGTATCACTATGCTTGGCTACATAGAAATTGTATCAATGACATGAATATGGGCTGGGTACTAGTGGCTCATGCCTAGAATCCTAGATACTCAGGAGGCTTAGATGTGAGCATCATTGTTCAAAGCCAACCTGGGCAACAAAGTCTATAAGATTCTTTTTTTTTTTTTCCCCTATGTTCAGTTTCCTTTAATGACCCCTATCTCCCTAAAGGGCAGGTGCAGGCAGCTAGGCGATGGCAACAGATGGTCACTTGAAGATCTTGCCCTGATTGAAGGCTTTGCCCATGTGCTGGAAGGCCCCCTCCCAGGAAAAGTACTCTTGAACCAAGGTCTGGGTCTCCTCGCTTCCGGGATCCAGTTTCCGCCATGTGTAGGATTCATAGTCCACCTGCCAGTCTGGACTCAGCGGAAACGCAAGCTCCTAGCCTGGGACAACCCAGACTCCAGAAATGGAGCTGCTATTATTGGTTCCAAAGAGGACGACACTGGCAAAGGCATTCTTCCTCAGCTTGTCCAATCGCTGGAACATTCCCGTGATGAGGTTGCAACTCATTAAGGTCTGGGTGAGCTCTTCAGGGAAGCAGTACTCAGCATACCACAGGGACCAGCCATCCTTATCAAAATGCTCCCAAAAATATGGCAGCACCATCGACAGCGTGTCCTCATTGGAGTACTTGCGCTTAAATTCATCCAACACAAAGGTACTCTTGGGCAGATGAGCAAAGGGGTCCTTGGCCTTGGGCTCAGAAGCCAGCGCCTGCTCACACTCGTCCATCTCTCCTCCTCCGGAGCCGGGGCAGCTGCCTTTTTCTCCTCTTTTCGCTCAGAAGCCCTTTCCTTCTGCTTCTCTTCCCTGGAGCCCTTCTCTTACCGTGGGGTATCTTTTTTAGGCTGGCCCTCTGCAAACTTCTTAGCGTCAAACTGTGCCATCTTCTCACACAGCTTCACCTCCCCCAAGACAGCCCGGAACTGGGGCTGGTTAATGCAGGTGAGGAACCAGCGGTTGGTATTGGGGAAAGCTTGGCGGAAGGAAGGCTCCAAGACCTGTTTATAGAGCCACAACAGAGTACAGACAACTGTGATGTCGGCCAGTGTCACTCGTTCGCCCACCAGGAAAGTCCTTGTCTTCAGATGAGCGTCCAGCAGCCCCAGAATTCGCTTCACCTCCTCCTTTGCATTCTCAGTGGCCTGTTTGTTATGGTGCATGATGCCCAAGGTGGGGAACACCCAGGTGTTGGCAGGGGGCACTATGTCACTGTCAGCAAAGCTCACCCACTGCACCACCTGGGCAGCTGCCTCCGGAGTTCTTCCCCAAAGCTCCTCATTGCTCACATAGTAGGCGATGGCGTTGCTCTCAAACACAGAGAATCTGTCATCACCCTCAAATGCTGGGACTTTGCCAGCAGGAAATTTTCGGAGAAATTCAGGGGTACGGTTGGTTTGGCCAAAGTGGAAGTGGGGTGGTGCGGAGAGTACACGGACCTGGGCCCCACTGTACTGAACAGCAATGAGGGCCTTGAAGGCCCTCCAGTATTCAGGATATGTGTACAGGGTCCCAGCCGCCATGGTGATTCCGCAGAGAAAGGCGTCTGTAAGATTCTTATCCCCAGTTAAACGCCAAAAGTTCAGAAGCGGAGCTGTGGCTCACGTGGTAGAGTGATTGCCTTGAGAAAAACAAAAGCATTCAGGCTAGGAGTTGACGCCCCAGTACTGGCACCAATAAAAAAAAAGAATATGTTCCATGAAATATTTTAATGTATCCATGTGAAAATATTCATTGTTTATCTGGAACTAGGAAGTTTGCTTTTGCTTTTCTGAGCTCCTTCTTTTATTAAAGGGAAAAAAGCTATAGTTATAACTATAGTTGGGATGAAGATGACTGTAGGTCAGACTGGATTCATTGTCTACACATTATTATTATTCCTTTTTCTTCTGCTTAAAAAAATTAAAATCAAAACATGTCCACGGGCCTCTGAAAGAATAGACACCCCCAACTACTATATCTACTGTGTTAGTCAGCTTTTCATCACTATAACAAAATACCTGAGATAGTCAACTTGTAAAGAAGAAAAGCTTAGAAAAACCGGGAGAATGTGAGGGAAAGGGTGACATTGTCCAAAAAGAAATGTACTTTATCTGACTTATGTAACTGTAACCCCTCTGTATATCATCTTTATAATAACGAAGAAGGAGAAGGAGAAGAAGAAGAAAGTTTAGTTTTCTTTATAGCAGTCCATAATTAGTTGGTCCCATTGTTTGGGTCTGTGCTGAGGTTGAACACGATGGCAGGATCGTGTGACAGAGAAAAACCACTTATGTCATGGCCAGGAAGCAAAAGAGAACAGGAAAGAGCTGAGATTTCATAATCCTCTCTCCCAATGACCTAAAGATCTCCCACCAGGACTCACCTGTTAAAGAGACAACACCTGTCAATAGCATCTCCCTGGAACTGAGCCCTTAACAAATAACCTTTGGGGGACACATAAGATCCAAGCCCCAGTACCTACTTCTAGTGAATGTCAACTTCAATTGACACTATACTTCAATTAAACATGACTTTATCCCTTCACTGTGACCCTAGTTGAATCAGTGTGGGGGAAAAAGACAAAATAGAACACTGGAGTATGTGATGCTTACTTTTCTGGGGCTGGCTTTGAACCCTTGATCTTCCTGTCTTTGCCTCCCTAGTAGCCGGGATTATAGGCATGAGCTAATAATATGCCTGTTCTTCCCACACAGGTATGCCTATTTGGTTCTATGGTATCCCATACACTTTCATGCTGAATTGAGCAGTGATGATAGAGACCAAATGTCTCCTAAAGCCTAAATACTGATACAGTTAGCCAGTCTTTCCTCCTAGGCTATGGGAGAAAGTCATAGGATGGGGTTTTGTGAGAAACTGGAGTTTCTGATTATGTGAAAGTTGAAGCCCTGCCCCTCAGTCTTCACTATATCTAGGGAGAGCTAGGTTCTCCTTTCCCTAGGCCCTGTCATTGAAATACACACTCTGCATGTCCTCTTCAGGCAGATGGGAAACGGCTTACTTCTTATGATATTGGAAAGATGCAGAAGAAAGCCTTGTCTAGATGGTGTATAAGGATTCACATACAAAACCCACTTCACAAAAGTTGGGTGTGCCACCAAGGCGGGGGTGGGGGTGAGGGGTAGGGGGGAGGGACAATGGGGAGGTCATCCCCTGCTTGGGGGAAAGCAGCCTGCCCTTTGCAAGCATTTAAATCATCCGTAGTGCTCCATGGGTATTTTACCTGACCTAATTAAAACTCAGATTGCTATTTTAGCTGAGAAAAAAAATGGTACTTTCAACTGCTTTAGAGAGAAGAAAAGAATAAACATTATCAAGACCATCTCTTAGAAGATTAGAACAAACAAAATCCAGGAGGGAAAGCTTCAAAGCTGTTTTTGTTTTTCCTGGCTTTGAAATATATAGACAGTCCTGATAATTTTATCTTCCTCGAAATATAGCAAATAAAGTCTATTTACTACTCCCAGGCAATCCCATACATAAATTAAAACATACACGTGCACACACAACACAAAGCACTTTAAACCTAACCTCTTGTGAGCCACAAATCCATCCTTTCTTTTCCTGTGGTGAAGGCTTTATGCCGCAGATCAATGTAATTTCTAAAGTTTGGGAGGTGATTCTGTTTTCATATCTTGCTATTTGATGAATTTTCAGGCGGCTATCTGAAGAACAGCTTACGTGCCGTCTCTCCTGGATCTCAGGGAGCCCTCAACCGAGCTGACACATTGAGCGATGGTGAGCAGAGATAGAAGTGTATTTCATCTAGTTTCTCCCAGTCAGCTTTTCAAGCTAGTTCCAACACGCAACTTAGGGAATTCATGGAAAAATCTTTTTTTAACCTCGAGACTGATCGTTCTTCTTCTCGTCATCATATTTAGCAAGAGAATTGCTTTTCTGTTTCAAAGGGGGGGGGAGGGGGAAGACTTTCTAGGCACAAACTGTGCCACAGAAGGCACCTGGGAAGATTCTTGGTCCAGTCCCTCTTGATTGTATTTCTAAATATGCTGAGTTTAAAATGGGGTTAGATGCTCCAATATCCCTAACTAGATTTTGGGATTTTTTTTTTAAGTCAGCTATGTAGGATAGAGTTTGCTTTATGGCCCCCAAAATCAGTTTGGATAGACTATGGATTATTTTCTTTTTTAATTTTTTTTTTTTTTGCCAGTCCTGGGGCTTGAACTCAGGGCCTGAGCACTGTCCCTGGCTTCTTTTTGCTCAAGGCTAGCACTCTGCCACTTGAGCCAGAGCGCCACTACCAGCTTTTCCTGTGTATGTGGTACTGAGGAATCGAACCCAGGACTTTGTGCATGCTAGGCAAGCACTCTACCACTAGGCCAAACTCCCGGGCCCTCTTAGCCTCCCAGTTACCAGTATGTATCCCCTCACCTGGCTAGAACATGTTGGTGGGTTGGTTCGTTTGGGTCACGCTGGTTGTGAACCCAGGACTTTATACTTTCTAGGCAGGCACTCTACCACTTGATCCATGTCTTTCCTCTGTTTTTCTCTGTTCGTTTTTGCCCAGGCCAGCCTAGACCACAATCAGTCACACATTTCCCATGGTATCTGGGGTGACATTTGCACACCACCAAGCCCAGCTTTTTTTTGTTGAGATGGGATCTTGTCTGTTTTTTTCTGGGCTGGCCTGGAACTTCAGCTCTCCCAATATCAAGCCTCCTGAGTATTTGGGAAGGTTAAGTGCACACCACTGCACCCAGCTTGGGAGATAGGTTCTCCCAAATATTTTTGCCAGGCTGGATTCTAATTACAATCTTCCTGATCTCATTTTCCTGAATAGCTAGGATTTTAAGCATGAGGCCTCAGTATCTGGCTTAGAACAAGCATTTAAAAATATACAGTTCATTATATTTTTCTTTCACCAAATCATGCTAGGTCCCTGAATGGGGCAGATCCTATGTTTAAGTTAGAGATTCAGAGATTAAAGTATGTGTTTCTTTCTTTTTGGTTTTTTGTTTGTTTTGTCAGTTGTGGGGCTTGAACTCAGGGCCTGGGTGCTGCCCCTGAGCTTTAGGTTAGTGCTCTCCCACTTTGAGCCATGGCACCATTTCCAGTTTTCTGGTGGTTAATTGGAGTTAAGAGTCTCACAGACTTTCCTGCCCTGGCTGGCTTTGAATTGTGATCCTCAGATCTCAGCCTCCTAAGTAGCTAGGATTATAGGTGTGAGCCACCAGTGCCCAGTTCAAGTGTGTTTCTTGCCATGAAATTGCTCACAGACCAACAGGGAAGATGGGCACCAAAAACTTACAATACATGACTGTGAGTTTGCTCACAGACCTTCTCCTAAAGTTTTTCTTATTACTGATGGTGTGTACCAGCAAGATGGATTGGTTGGTTACTTGACTGATGGCACCCCAAGCTTCATTTCTAAAAGGGACATTATCAATATAGCTCATCAAATGGGATAGCAAAAGAGCCTATGGACAGATTAGGTAGAAGTTAGCTGACTCTCTTGCTTTCTGACAGGATAGATTTCTATCTCAACCCTTCCATGAAGAACAGATATAGCACTGTGATGGAGGCCACAGGCATTAGATTGCCTTTACCCCTCTACCTCTACTACTTTCTTTCGTATTCTGGGCACCCCTGATAAACAGAAAAAGACATTACATCCTAGCTATTACAAGAGCTGGGAAAAGGAACTGGGTGCCAGTGGCTCACACCTGTAATCGCAGCTACTCAAGAGAATGAAATCTGAGGGTTGCAGTTCAAAGCCAGCCTGGGCAGGAAAATCTGTGAGACTTTTAATTACCCACCCCAAAAATCAGAAGTAGAGCTATGGCTCAAGTGTAGAGCACTAGCCTTGAGAAAAAATAAAAAGGCTAAGGAACAGCATCCAGGTCCTAAATTCAAGACCCCAGTACTAGTATACACACACACACACACCACCACCACCACCACCACCACCACCACCACCACATACACAGAGGTGGGGAAAGGAACAGAACTCACGCTGCCAGCCTACTAGCCCCCAGAGCCCTACACTTCAGACATGACCAACTTCTCCTGTTCCCTACGACAAAATGAGGGAACCTTTGGCCATAGCAACGGAATTCACTTAAAGAGGATAAACAATAAGGGGTTATTTCCATTATCAGACAATCCAGAGGCATACTTCAAGCAAAGGCAGGAAGAGTATTCAAAATACCTAACCAAACCTCACGGCTCTACTCAGAAGGCTGAGATCTGAGGATTACATGTCAAAGCCAGCCCAGACAGGAAAGTCTGTGAGACCCTTATCTCCAATAAACTACTCAGAAAAAGCCAGAAGTGAAGTTGTGGTTCAAACTGGTAGAGCACTAGCTTTGAGCAAAGGAAGCTCAGGGATAGCACCTAGGCCCAGAGTTCAAGCCCCAGAACTGGCAAACAAATTAAAAAAAGAAGCTCAGGGACAGTGCTTAGACCTGGGTTCAAACCCCAAAATAGTACCAAAAAGAAAAAAAATGAAAAACACCTAACCAATATGGCACAGGCTAACAAGCCAGAACTAGAGCCTGATCAGTCAGAAGAACAAAGCCCAGCTAAAGCAGCCATTATTGGCTAAATTCCATCCTTGGGTACAGGATGTAGCTGAAAGATGCCAGCGCTTAGAGACAACTTCTAAGAAATTATTTTGCCTTCCATCTGTGACAAGATGGTTGTCACCCCCCCCCCCATACATCACTTCCTCACTAACAAGAATGCCTAAAGTCAGAAAAGACAAGAAGAAAACTCTCAGTGAAATTCTCTTTTGATCAGAGGACAGCTTTCCCAGAAGACTCCCATTGGTTCCCTCTTGATCTGTTTGTCAGGGTCAGAGCCTACGTGAAAATTTCTCCTAGATTTATTTATTTATTTTTGCGCTGTTACTGGGGTTTGAACTCAGGGGCCTCATGTTCTCATTTTGGCTTTTTTACTCAAGGCTGGTGTTCTATCATTTGAGCCAAATCTCCATTTCCAGGGTGTTTTAGGTTTGTTTTTTTTTTTGGGGGGGGGAGCTAATTAGAGATAACACCGTCATAGACTGTGACTTTGAATCTCTATTCTCATATCTCAACTACTTGAGTAACTAGGATTACAGGTGTGAGCTGCCAATGCCTAGCCACTTTTTCTTTTTTGCCAGTGCTTGGGCTTGAACTGAGAGCCTGACTACTGTCCCTGGCTTCTTTTTGCTCAAGGCTAGCACTCTGCCACTTGAGCCATATTGCCACTTCCAGCTTTTTCTGTATATGTGGTGCTTAGGAATCTAACCCAGGGCTTCATGAATGCTAAGCAAGCACACTACCACTAGGCCATGTTCCCAGCCCTCCTTTCTTTTTTTTTTTTTTTAATTGTCAGTTGTAGGGCTTGAACTCAAAGCCTGAACGCTGTCCCTGAGCTTTTGTGTTCAAGACTTGCATTCTACCACGTTGAGTCACAGCTCCACTCCCAGATTTCTAGTGGTTAATTGGAGATAAGAGTTCCACGGACTTTCCTGCGTGGGCTGGGTTCAACCACAATCCTCAGATCTCAACCTCCTGAGTAGCTAGCATTATATGCATAAGCCACCAGCACCTGGCTCGGCCTGTTTCTTTTCACATTTTCCTTTGCATGCTGGCAGCAGTGGAACCCAGGGCACTGTCCACACTAAGCCTGTGCTCTTTGGCTGAGCTCTACCATATCCCCACATGTCCACCTTTGAGACCAGACATCATAGTCCAGGAAAACAAGACTGCAGTGGTGGCTTTGACCACTAGTTTGGTCTCTGGGGCTGAAGAAGGTCCTACCATAGCAGAGGACACAGCTGCTGTTGTAGAGCTGACTCCATCTTGATTAGGGAAACATGGTAGGTAATGTTGGGAGGAGTAGATTAGGTCAACCTGACCCCAAAATTCTGCTTCTGTAAATGGCTTGCTTAACTTGTTTGTTGTGTGCTCTGCCCCTGCATCAGCCTCCTACATCTGTGCCATGCTTGCTTCAGTTGTTGTTTGCTGTACCTCTGTGTCAAGCCCCTACATCTGTGTTACCCTTTTACCTTTATAAACCCCAATTTGAGGACTGCTTGGGGGCATGGGGGCAGCTCCGAGTCTACGCTGTGTCCCTGGCTGGTCAGCCCGCTTTTCAGGGGCATAGTTTCAGCTCCTGAGTCTGTGCTATGTCCCTGGCTGGGCAGTTTGCTTTTTACTTCCCCAATGAACCCATCTTTTTGCTTGAGACTATCTCTGAGTGGTGGACTCTTGAGGGGACGTGGAACCCCCTCCTGGACCTCATAACACTGCTACCTGTCTAATAAATCAAACTAGGCTGTGAGCAAAGAAGAGGGTATGAGGTGCATGAATGAGAGCTAACAGGCACTCTGGGCAAAGTGACACATTGACCCTTCTGTAAGAAGCAGCAATTCAGTTGTTTTATGGGAGGTGGGGGTGGTCAGGGAATGTGAACATCCACTGAGATTTTACTTTCTGTGGAGATCTTCAAGGCCAACTCCCACCTCCCACCAAGAGTGCCAGAGTTCCAATCTCAGTAACTGGGAATTGGGTATCACCATTCACTGTTGGCTTCAGAAGGTCAATTTGTGCCCTAGATTTGCAGTTTGATTTGTAGTTCTTACACCTCAAAACTCAGGCTATCCCTCCTACCATCTTAATACAGGCAGTGCCTTAGGAAGTAGCAGGAGCCCAGGAAACTGAAGGACAGATGGACTGTCACCAGAGTTTCCAGAAAAGAATACACACACACACACACACACACACACACACACACACACACACACACACAAACACACTAAGGAAAAGAGTACAATTCTTGCCGAACATTGTTACCACCTACTTTGTTCTCTCTGCTTTCCCTCCTCTCCAACTCCCTTTCCCCCAATTATAAAGTTCATTCCCAACATAGTGTCTTGTGAGTATCACTGTTGCATTGGTTCATACTTTGTCCTTTGTTTCACCATTTCCGTGATTTCCCCTTCCCATCTCCAAATCAGATAAACTTATATACAAGACAAAGGGTACCAAAATAAAAAGCAGTGACAAGAGGTAAACCAAAGGAAAAAAATGAAAGAAAAAAGAAATAACTGCATACAGTATACTAAAAACAAAAAAGAAAAAAAACTCTCTTGTTTTCATATTTTGTAGTTCATTTCAATTAGCATCATTTTACAAGGTTATATCTATGTAGCTATTGAGCTATTGTGATCCCCTGCTAGAACTATCCCAGACATATACTAGTTATTACAAATGAAACCAAAGAGCCTTTATTTCTTTGGGTCTGGCTTACTTCACTTAATATGATTTTTTCCAAGTCTCTCCATTTCCTTATGAATAGGACAATGCCATTCTTTCTGATGGAAGCATACAATCCCATTGTGTACATATACTACATTTTCTTGAGCCATTCATCCACTAGGGGCATCTGTGTTGATTCCATATCTTGGCTATGGTAAATAATACTGCAATGAACATAGTTGTGCTGGTAGCTTTAGTGTGGCCTTGTTTGTGGTCTTGGGTAAATGCTCAGGAGTGGGATTGCTGGGTCATAGGGGAGCTCTATATTTAGCCTTTTGAGGAACCTCCATACTGCTTTCCAGAGTGGGTGAACAAGTTTACATTTCCACAAACAATGTACTAGCATTCCCTTTTGGCCACATCCCTGCTAGTATCTGTTATTATTAGTTTTCTTTTCTTTTCTTTTCTTTTTTTTTGGCCAGTCCTGGGGCTTGGACTCAGGGCCTGAGCACTGTCCCTGGCTTCTTTTTGCTCAAGGCTAGCACTCTGCCACTTGAGCCACAGCGCCACTTCTGGCCATTTTCTGTATATGTGGTGCTGGGGAATTGAACCCAGGGCCTCATGTATACGAGGCAAGCATTCTTGCCACTAGGCCATATCCCCAGCCCTATTAGTTTTCTTAATAACGGCCATTCTAACTGGGGTGAGGTGGAATCTCAATGTTATTTTGACTTGCATTTCTTTTATGGCCATAAATGTTGAACATTTCTTCATGTGTTTTTTGGCCATTCTTATTTCCTCTTCAGAGAAGTCTCTCTTTAAGTCTTTAGCCTACTTATTGATGGGGTAGTTGTTTCCTTGAGGATTTGTTTTGAGAGGTTGAATTATTTGAGCTCTAAGTATATTTTAGATATGAGGCCCTTGTCTGTTGTATGGCTAGTGATGACCTTCTCCCAATCTGTGGGCTTTCTATTTATCTTGCTAGCTATGTATGTCCTTTGCCATGCAAAAACTCCGCAGTTTAATGCAGTCCCATTTATCCAGCCTTTCTTTAATTTGTTGTGTTTCTGGATCTTTATTTAGGAAATTTTGACCTGTGCTAAGGAGCCCTAGTGTTTCCCTTATCCCTTCTTGTATGTTAGTTTTCACCCCTCTTTCAAAAAGTAGCTAGAGATGGTGGCTCAAGACTGTAATCCTAGCTACTCAGGAGGCTGAGATTTGAGGATTATGGTTCAAAGTAACCCCAGGCAGGAAAGTCCACGAGAATCTTATCTCCAATTCACCATCACAAAGCAGGAAGTGGAGCTGTGGCTCAAGTGGTAGTGTGCTAGCCTTGAGCACAAAAGTTCAACAACAATGCCCAGGCCCTGAGTTCAAGCCCTATGACCAACACATATATACACACAAAAGCAAGAAGTAGAGCTGTGGCTCAAGTGATAGATCACTAGCCTTGAGAGAGATAGCACCAGGAGATAGCACTAAGGCCCTGAGTTCAAGCTCTAACACTGGTATACACACACACACACACACACACACACACACACACACACACGTATCATACCTGGTATTGGATTTTCTTTTGTTTATGGAGTCCTCAAGTCCTAAGAAAATCCAGACCATTCTCTTGCCTCAGCCTCCTGAGTAGCTAGGATTACAGACAATCCCCCCACCCCATCCAGCTCTGGATTCATTTCTTTGTGCTAGTGAACACATTCTGTTAACTCTGTTCATGAATTACCTAGTTAGGGTTAAAAGTTAACCATAAAGAGCTAAATCCTTGCATCCTAGGTTAAATGCTGCTGGTTACCAGTGTTGTTCCTCTAGGACTCTGTGGTCCCCACTGGTATCCAGATTCTAGACACAGAGTGATCTTGGCATCAGACCAAGTTGAAACTAAGCTGTGATATCCCATGGGCCCATGGCACCTACATCTCTGTGGAAATGACAAGTAACCATTAAAATGCACTTCTGGGTGCTTTGGTACCCAATGCTTTGCATATTCCTTTCTTCTTCTTCTTCTTCTTCTTCTTCTTCTTCTTCTTCTTCTTCTTCTTCTTCTTCTTCTTCTTCTTCTTCTTCTTCTTCTTCTTCTTCCTCTTCTCCTCCTCCTCCTCCTCCTCCTCCTCCTCCTCCTCCTCCTCCTCCTCCTCCTCCTCCTCCTCCTCCTCCTCCTCCTCCTCCTCCTCCTCCTCCTCCTCCTCCTCCTCCTCCTCCTCCTCCTCCTCCTCCTCCTCCTCTCTTCTTTGCACAATGGAGTTCAAACTCAGTGTCTCCTATTTGCTAGACAGCTGCTGTGTGGCTTGAGCCAACCCCCTAGTCCTTTGCGCTTTGCTTATTTTTGATGTAGTGTTTTGCCTTTTGTGGGGCCAGTCTAGACTGTGATCCTATTTATTTATTTTTGTCAGTTGTAGGGCTTGAGCTCAGGGACAGTGCCCAGGCCCGGCCCTGAGATCTTTTGCTCAAGGCTCATGTTCTTCCACTTTGAGCCACAGTCCTACTTCCAGGTTTGGAAATTTGGGTTTAGAAGATTGGGAGGATTCCGGTTGGAGATTATCTCAGCCTCCTGCATAGCTAGGATTACAGGCATGAGCCACCAGCACCTGGCTCTCCTATTTATACTTCTCACAGTAACTGGGACGACAGATGCATACCACCCCAGCCAATTTTTATGGCTGAGATGGGGTCTCATGCACTCTTTCGACTGGGCTGGCCTCAAACTGTGATCTCTCTCAACTTAGCCTTCCAAGTAGCTAGGATTACAGTCATAAATCACCAGGCTTCGCTTCTTGGTAGACTTAAAAAAAAATTTTTTTTGTCAGTCCTAGGGCTTGAACACAGGGCCTGGGCACATTGATAGACTTTCACACAACCTCTTTCAGCCCAGTAGATTTTTGCTCTGTATTCCTTATGCCTTTGACCAGCCTGGAGGACATGCATAAACCAGGGTCCCTAGTATATAAAACTCACAATGGACATGAAATCTGGGAAGAGCCTTGACTAGAAAGCTCCTAATTTTTCTTTTAAAATGAATGACCATGGGAGAATGGATAAAAAGAGGTGGATTTCATCTATGTAGGTGCTGTGCTTGTGTGAAGGTGTCACACTGAAGCCATTAACCTGTATAATTAATACATGCTAAACAAAAAGATGCAAAATATAAACTAAAAGGTAAATGCAATTCATTGTTAAAACCTTAAAAAAATAAATACAGTCCCAGAAGAAGCAGGAAACTATATCTCCGTGAATTACTTGCTTTCGTCTAAACCATTTCTTCCAACATTAAGTGTTACACAAATTATAGCCTAGAGAACTGAAAATCCATTTGCGTAAAAGCTCAGGTAGGAACAATGTCAAGATAAAAATGGAAGGTTTGGCCTATGGAATTTTCAAGAGTTTTCACTGCTCCTTAGCCCCCACCATGGTGTGTGTGTGTGTGTGTGTGTGTGTGTGTGTGTGTGTGTGTGTGCTATTTTTTTTTTTTTTTTTGCTTATGTTGCAACTACTCAGACCAAATTCAAGAAATTAGCTTCCTCTGTCCTCAAGTTCTCTTAGCAGACACTGGTGGCGCATGCCTGTAATCCTAGCTACTCAAGCAGCTGAGATCTGAGGATCACAATTGGAAACCAGCCTCAAGCAGGGAAGTCTGTGAAACTCTTATCTGCAACTAACCAGCAAAAAGCCAGAAATGAAGCTGTGGTTCAAGTGGTAAAGCACCAGCCATGAGCGAAAAGCTAAGGGATAGCACTTAGGCCCTGACTTCAAACCCCCCTACCCATGTACACACATATAAATACATACATCTGAAAGAGAAAGCCTGGGCCAGTGGTGAGTTCAAAGCTAGCCTGTAGTATATAGTGACACTGTCTAATTAAAAGAATAATAACAAATCTGCAGGAGAGTTCTGAATAGGTATATTTACACCCTGAGAGATTTTTTTAGATGATTTTCCCCCCATCATGAAAAGAGCCCTTAAGAGACTTTCCCTGTCTCCCAAGAGTTTCCTAAGTCCTAAGCAGTGACCATTCTACCAAACTCACAAGTGCGAAGCTGCGAGCCATGGTCTGTGTAACACTCCCTGGGACTCTAGCTAGGAGACAGAATCCCTGCACACACACACACACACACACACACACACACACACACACACACACACACACACACACACGAGCCTGCAGGTCACCGCCTCTCATCCAGGAAAGCAGCTGCTCAGGCTCCTGCGGCAGAGGGAATGGAAGATTCACAGGGAACATGCCCCTGTCTTCCTGTCTCGCTTTGGGCCAGGGCTGTGTTATGTGATAGGTCAGGCAGGCTCCAATCACGGCAGTCAAAACTCTAGTACCCTGTGCCACCCCTGCTAAAAATGGAACAGAAGGAACAGGCCCCAAGCAGAGCTGCAGTCCTGAGGATTTTGTGCTGTGAGGCCAGTGAGGCCTCTCCCCATGAAGTGAGAAGGGATTAAGCCTCTGAGTGTGAACTCTGGCTCCGCCCCTGGAACGGCTTGTGGTTCCAGAGAGGTGATTAATCCTTCTGTGTCTACTTCATTTTCTCAGAACACAGGGTGAAATGTGTGTGTGTGTGTGTGTGTGAGAGAGAGAGAGAGAGAGAGAGAGAGAGAGAGAGAGAGAGAGAGAGAGAGAGAGAGAGATAGAGATGGTACTAGGGCCTTAAACTCAGGGCCTTGGTGCTGTCCCTGAGCTTTTTCTCTGAGCTGGCACTCTACCACTTGATCCATACTTCTACTTCCAGCTTTTTGCTGGTTAATAGGACTTCTCTGCTTGAGCTGGCTTTTAACTGTGATCTTCAGATCTCAGCCTCCTGAGTAGCTAGGATTACAGGCATGAACCACTAGTGCCCCACACAGGGTGAAGTCCAATATAGCAATGAATCACTGCATTATACAAGGCGTTGTTGGTGAAATGTATTTTAAGCCCCAACACTAGTAGCAAGGGTTATATTTGACTCTTTTGGCAGTCTGAATAGACTGGGTTATGTAGAATAACAAATGACTCCAAAGTTCTCAGAGCCTCTTGCCTATGATGAAGTTCTTGCTCACATCAATGGGCCCATTGTAAGCTGGGCACTGTTTTATGACAGCTGCTCTTCTCTTTGGGACCTGGGCTGCCAGTGTCTCCTACCTAAGCCACTGCTGGGGTCATGGCATAGGACTCAACCCAGTGGCTATCAAACTTTCTACTTAGAAGTGGCACAGATGCCAGGTGCTGGTGGCTCACACCTGTAATCCTAGCTACTCATGTGGCTGGGATCTGAGGATCATGGTTCAAAGCCAGCCAGGGAGGAAAGGTCATGAGATTCTTATCTCCAGTTAACCACCAGGAAGTGGGAAGTAATGCTGTGGCTCAAAGTGGTAGAGTGCTAGCCTTGAGCAAGATTGCTCAGGCCCTGAGTTCAAAGCCCCATGACTGACTGAAAAAAAAAAAAAAGAAAAAAGAACGCAGGTTCCCTTGGCTAAATGTTCATTGGCCCAAGTCATATGCATTTCTGTCTTTAATAAAGCCAGGAAATGCTCCAAACAATAAAATGTGTCATTACTACATGTGATCAAAAGCACCAATATTGGAAACAAGATGTAGAAGCTATTCCTCATTCATAAAATTGACTCTCAAATAGTGGGTCTTCAGTCTAACACTTTCCCAACTGAGCTATCTTGGCAAGTTTCAAATAGTGGGTCTTGGGCTCACAGGATGCACTCAGCACTGAGAAGCCACCCCATCCTTCTGTCCTGTCCCCCTTTGTGATTAGGGACCCCTCTATTGGGATGCAGTAAAACTCCTCTGAACACAGGAGAAGCAGAATGAATAAGACTTGATCTATATGGGCAATGAAAAGACGCAAAATTATACAGGATTCTAGACATCCACACACCGTGAGACTAAATGAGGATACTCTCAGGAGAGGATCACAAAGGTACAATGCCCATGTGTATCTGGTCATATAAAATAATATTTATTGAAATGAACTCCAGGAAAGAGAAACAAGAGGTTATTTTTTTCTTTATTATTTTTTTCTTTTTGTCTTTTTTATCTGTCTTTGGGAGGGCAAGGAGGGGGTATGGAAATGGAGGGACAAAGCAAATGCAGCAGTGGTACTCACTTGAAAATGAACAAGACAACTTGTGGTTGGGGACAGGAGGGAAAAACTGGGAGAGAGTGAAGACAGGAATGACATTGTCCAGAAAGAAATGTACTCATTAACTGACTTATGTCACTATAGCCCCTCAGCACATCACCTTTATAACAACAATTTTAAAAATTAAAAGAGGAAGCAAGGTAAAAAAGATCCACATAATATGGCAATAAAAATCACACTTATGGACTTTGACACTGAATGAATCCCAAGGGAAGGCACTGCAGAACAAAGCTGTGTTGTTCAGAGGGACCTGCCTGTAACTGGAGTGTGAGATCACACCTTTCATGTTAAAGACAAGAGGGGGGGGTGGGGGGGTGAGGGGGTGCTATTTCATCCTTCTGTTTCCTGACTCCCTGGTGGATTTATTTGTTGTTTTGTCTTCTTTCTTAAGTACTTTTTCACAGATGGGGAAGAGAGTGAAGTGCTCTGTATTCTTTTATCTTTTTTTTTTTTCTGTTTTGGTGGTATTGGGGTGTTAACTCAGAGCCTTATACCTGTTCTACCACTTGAGACACTCTCCCAGCTCTTTGTGCTTTACTTATTTGGACGGTCTCCTGCTTTTGCCTGGAACTAGCCTCAAACTGTGATATTCCTACCTATATTTCTCATATAGTTGAGAGTACAGGCATGTACATCTATGCTTGGTTATGCTCTTGGACATTTGCACAGCATACCTTTTACACTAGGCCTCTCCCATATCTGTGTGTGTGTGCCGTACTAGGACTTGAACTCAGGGCCAGGATGCTCTCCCTTAACTTTTGTACTCAAGGCTAGTACTCTACCACTTGAGCCACAGCTCTACTTCTGGCTTTTTGGTGGCTCATTGGAGATCAGACTCTTAAGAGACTTTTCTACTAGGGCTGTCTTTGAACGTGGGTCCTCAGATCTCAGCCTCTTGAGTAGCTAGGATTACAGGCATGAGCCACCAGTCCTGGCTCAAATCTAGTCTATTTAAATACAATTTGGGGCTAAATCAGGTCTCTACTCAGTCTAAATGCTGTTGGTTCTGACCCATCTCACACAAGGACTTGAGACCCCAGGCCATTCAGCTGTCATGTAGACAGCAGCCCCAGAATCCTGATTTCTGAGGCCCAGCTGTCTCTAGAACTGCAGGCTGATCCCTGCTTAGGTGGTTCACTGATCTCTACCTCCCACCTATCCCTCAGAGGAGAAAGCCCTTTTCTACTTATGCCAAGGCCCAAACCTTGCCTAAGACTGAGTCTCTATTTCTCAGAAAACCTTAGCTCTGGAGAACAGAGAGAGCCCAGCAGGCTGAAAACCTTGTCCACGTCCTTAGGTGGTATTTTTGGCCACAGAGGTAAGGTCTGAGTGCCTGGCAGAGTTTGTAAGGGTTGCTTCAGTGGGTGCTGGTGGCTCATGCCTGTAATCCTAGCTACTCAGGAGGCTGAGGTCTAAGAATCACTTCTCAAAGCCAGCCCAGGTAGGAAAAGTCTCTGTGAGACTCTTTTTTTTTTTTTTTGGCCAGTCCTGGGCCTTGGACTCAGGGCCTGAGCACTGTCCCTGGCTTCTTCCTGCTCAAGGCTAGCACTCTGCCACTTGAGCCACAGCGCCGCTTCTGGCCGTTTTCTGTATATGTGGTGCTGGGGAATCGAACCTAGGGCCTCATGTATCCGAGGCAGGCACTCTTGCCACTAGGCTATATCCCCAGCCCCTCTGTGAGACTCTTATCTCTAATGAACCACAAGAAAACTAGAAGTGGTGCTGAGGCTCACAGTGGTAGAGTGCTAGCCTTGAGCAAAAGCACTCAGGGAGAACAGCCAGGCCCTGAGTTCAAGATCCAGGACTGACAGAAAAAAATAGGAGGGAGTTGACCCTTCTTGGTAGCTTCCTGAAAAACACGACTGCCTGGACCTCAGGTACAAGCTGTACCTCAGAGATGAGGCTATGGCTGTTCCACTCCCTTCTTTGGAAAGCATGATGAGGCAAGGTGACCTCCCCTACACATGGGCCCCCTGGACATGGCCAACTCTGCCTGAGGAGAGGCCTCGGGCGTGCCCTTGCCTAGCTGTCAGACTCTTTAGTAAAGGAGTTCAGTGTCCCAGGGGAAGGGGTGGAGACTGGAAACACCTTTCTAAATGGCCTCACACAGCAGTCCTTGTTTAACTCAGCTCTTCACAACCCTAACCATGGTCGGCGAGAAAGGGGAGCCTTTCATTTTTATTGGTCCCCAAGCATAGGGCGGAATTTTATTTTTAGAAGACTTACGCAGGCAGGCCTATCCTGCGGTATTGAGTTTCTACTAGCCTGCTCCATGAAGTGGACAGATTGAAACTAACAGATGGGGTGCCATTCCAACGGCATGTGGCCTGTGGGCCATAGTTGAAATTCCAGCGCTCAGTCAAGAAGAAATGTGGTCCGGAAGCCCAATGCTAACGCAATTAAAACTATAATTATATAAGCATAGATTCAGATGGCAAAAGACTCCCTTTTCCCCTGCCCAATCACTGGGATACATTTCTATTAGGACTAATTCTTAGGTGATTGCTTCTTAATCCTAATCCCAAATTCCTGCTTGCCTACAACTGTCAGTATTTGGGCACCATGTTCTTGCTGAACCTGGTTGTACCTTGGTCCCTTTTGCTTCTTCATCTTCATTGTTGTTTTGTGTCTTCTTTTTTGAGACAAGGTCTTGCTAGGTAACGCATGGTGGCCTCCAATTCACAATTTTCCTGCTTCAGCCTCTATGAGTGTGGACATTACACTACCACACCAGGCATGTTCTAGTCCCCAAGAAATTTAGTGAGCACTTCCTGGAGAGGAGGAGGAGCTCTATAAGACACAGAAACCTGCTGCAATGGTCAGTGAGCAAGGCTAAGGGCAGGGCTCTGTGTTTGTTGCTATGCAATGTAGTCAACACCAGTGTAGCAGGTTAAAAATGCATACTTGTTGCGTGCCAGTGGATCACGTCAAGGGGTTTTATATTATATGCTGCAGTCTTTTCTTTGACATTCACAAAAGCCCTGAGAAGTCTTGCAAAGAAACTGCTCAAAAGCCAGGCACCCGTGGCTCAAGCCTGTAACCTAGCTAACAGGAGGCTGAGATCCGAAGATTGTGGTTCAAAGCCAGCTCAGGCAGAAAAGTGCATGAGAGATGGCCAATAATGTGGATTCAAACAACAACAAATGCTGGTGGGGAGGTGGGGGAAAAGGAACCCTATTACATTGTTGGTGGGAATGTGATCTAGTATAACCACTCTGGACAGCAATCTCCAGATTCTCCAAACATTAAACATAGACCTTCCTTATGACCCAGCCATACTGCTCCTGGGCATCTATCTACCCAGACCAGGATACCTGCACATCTGCCATGTTCATTGCTGGACTCTACACAATAGCCAAGTTGTGGCAACAGCTCAGATGCCCCACAATAGGTGAATGGATCCAAAGACTTGGTATCTACGCACAATGGAATTTTACACAGCCATTAGAAAGAATAATATTATGTGATTTGTGGGGAAAAGGATAGACTTAGAACAAATCATGATAACTGAGGTAAGCCAAGCTCAGAGAGACAAATAGCATATGTTTTCTCTCATATGCAGAAGCTAGATCCAAAATACATTGGGACATATAATAAATTATACAGTTCTCTAGACACACATACATACAATGAGACCAAAGGAAAACACTCTTAGGAAAGGAACAGAAAAGCACAATGCCTATGTGAATCTGATACTATAGAATAGTATATATGGAAATGAACTTCAAGAAATGGAAACAAGAGGGTTTTTGTCCTTTGTTATTGTTTTTCTTTTCTTTCTGTCTTGTTTGTTCATTTGTCTGTCTTTGGGAGGATGGAGGGGGAACACAGAAATGGAGGGACAAAGGGTGAACAAATGCAACAGTGGTACTCACTAGACACTACGTTGAAAATGAACTAGACAACTTGTGAGTGGGGATGGGAGGGAAAAACTGGGAGAGAGTGAGGGAAGGGGTGACATTAACCAAAAAGAAATGTACTCATTACCTGACTTAGGTAACTGTAACCCCTCTGTATATCACCTTTATAACAACTATTTTTAAGTTAAAAAAAGTGTGAGATTCTTACCTCCAATTAACCACCAAAAGTTCAGAAGTGGAGCTATGGCTGGAAGTGGTCAAACACCACTCTTTTTTTTCTGGTCCAGACTTGAACTTTGAATTCTGGACCTGTGCTCTGTCCTTGAGCTTCTTTTGCTCAAGGCTAACACTCTACCAATTGAGTCACAGCTCCACTTCCAGTTTTTTCTCTGATGCAGATAAGAGTCTTACAGACTTTTCTGCCTGGGATGGCTTTGAACCATGATCCTCAGATCTCATATTCCTGAGTAGCTAGGATTACAGGTGTGAGCCACCGGTGCTCAGTGAACACTACTCTTGAATGGACGAAGCTAAGCAAGAGTCCGAGTTCAGGCCCCACTACTGGCACAAAACAGAAGAAAGCAAAAAGATGCACACTCAATCCCCATCACTTCCACAAACACACCATCATAAAATGTACAAGCTAGAGATCACACAAGATACTGTTCATGTCAGAAACAATACACAAACAACCCAGAGTGAGTTTTCAAGTGAGTTTTGTGACAGCATCCTGACCCCCTCCCCTCCCCCCATCCCCCTAACCCCCCCTCCCCCCCCCCCCCCCCGCTTTCTGGGCTCCTTCCAGAGCAATGCATTATGGGAGCTCTGTAGTCCAGTTGACAGGTCGTGGCAGTGCCTATGGGGGCAGCCAGGCCTTGAGGTGTACGTGGACCCCTAACTCAATGCCAGCCTCTTGACTCTGTGCTCCTCCTGCACATTCCTGGGACGCACACCAGACAGGACTTGTACGTGTGTGTGTGTGTGTGTGTGTGTGTGTTATCTTTTGGAGGGTTAGAGAAATTTAGAGTTCATTTCACAAGGAGGGAAAATTCTTTTTCTTTTTTTTGGAAAGAACAGCCCAACCACTCCTGGAATTTGAGTGATTGTTTTGAGACTTAAGGGCTTGGAAAAACATACCTATACAAACCCTCTTGCTTTATTTCCAAGGAGGAAGTGTCCTCCGATATACTACTTGTGGAGGAGAATTGGCTGGATGTGGGAGCCATAGGCAGCTGTCTTAAGAGAAGGGTCAAGAGTCTGCCTTCTACTTAACTTTCCATTTGGAGAAATTTCCTCTAGAGGATTTTCTTTCGATCCTTAAGGCCCTGTGTTTACGAGGCCTGCATGTTATATTCCAAATAAGCCAAGCCACATAGCTGAGAGCTGAAGCTTGTGTGTTTCTGACAGAAAACTGCATTTCTCTTTCTTTTGTTCATTCCACATCACATAATCTCAGTGTTCCAGGCTGGGCACTAGCCCTTGGAGGAGAAACCACAATGCCACAAAAGGCACAGGCATAGTACCCCTGTGTTCACAGGACACAGTGAAATCTCACCATGTGTGGCGAGAGACAACAAACACAGGAGAGGGAGGGACCCCAACTCAGCCTGGTGGAGGGACCAGAAAGAGGGTGGGGGCAAGAGGTGGAGTTTGGTGCTGTGTTTTCCAAGGAAGAGTTAACCAAGACTCTCTGGCCCAGGAAGCAGGTGATCCAGGAATAGAACATCCTGAGCAGGAGAGACAGCTGGGAAGGGCAAGGAAATCCATTCTGGTTCTTGCTTGAAAAGCTGCCTCATAGGGTCACTTGTGGAAAAGTGCAAGACAAAGCAAGCCACCATGCTGTGGTGAAGAGATCTAGGTCAAGATTAAATTTTAAAGTACATGCCTAACATATGAAACTGTAACCTCTCTGTACATCACTTTGACAATAAAGAAGAACAAGTAATAATAAATTTTAAAGTAGAAAGTTTCCTTATTTTACATCAAACTTTATTTTTGCCCATTCTGGGGCTTGAACTCAGGACCTGGACACTGTCCCTGAGCTTATTTTTGCTCAAGGCTAGTACTCTACCATTTGAGCCACAGCACCACTTTCAGCTTTTTCTGTTTATGTAGTAATGAGGAATAGAACCCAGGGCTTCATGTAGGCTAGGCAAGCTCTCTATCACCAAGCCACATTCCCAGCAAGCTTTAAAAAAAAAATAAGCTGGGTACCAGTGGTTTATGCCAATAATCCTAGCTACTCAGGAGGCTGAAATCTGAGGATCATGGTTCAAAGCCAGCCAGGGAGGAAGGCCTGTGGGACTCGTATCTCCAATGAACCACCCAAAACCTGGAAGTGGAGCTGTGGCTCAAGTGCTAGAGCACTAGCCTTGAGCAAAAAGAAAAAAACCTCAGGGACAGAGTCTAGATCTCGTATTCAAGCCCCAGGACTGGCACACACACACACAAAAAAAATCTTATTGTACCCCCTCCCCCACTATACTCTCTGTGCTGACATGAGATGATCCAGGCCTACAGGATGAAAGGAAGTGGGGAGAATGATGTCAGCACGTGGGGAAGCATGAGCCACCATTGATCTTTTTACTCTAACAGGGCACTGAGAGATCCTGACCTTTGATCCAATAACCAAGGCAACTGCTAAGTGACTCCCGGGGCAGGTAGCATATAAATCATGGATACATTGGTCCAAGGGGTGATTTATGTCCCGGGTGGGACAGAGTAGATTGGAATGAGATTTCATCACTCAAGTGGCTCATAACTTAAAATTTATGAGTTGCTGTTTCTGGAATTTCCCATTTAATATTTTCAAGCTGTCAAGGGCCATAAGTAACTGAAAATACAGATGTGGAAACCCACAGATGGGCAGGGAGCAGGGACTACTATAATTCTGTGCCCATTTAATAGAAGGAGAAACTGAGGCTTCGATCATTTAAATAACTCATCCAAGGTTGCATAGCCCCAAATGAGTATAAACAGGTCCCTACCCAGATTATGGATACTTAGCCATTATATTCTACATTCATTGAAGAATAGCACTTTAGTCAGGTACCATTCTTAGATCACCCTAGAGAATCACCAGTCAGGGACTGAAGAGCTGGGTTCTCTCTTCTGGGTACTCTGCCTGCCGACACACCCCTACCCACTGCTTAGCAGTGGTGGGGGCTGGCTGGGGAGGGAGATTACACCTGGAGATACTGACCCAAAGAAGCACCTGCTGTGCTTAGATCACATTCATCTTAAACCTGGCTGACTCCAGCCGCACCCAAGTGTAGTTGTGCAGTTGTCGCTTCTAAAAAAGCCCTCAGTCTCATTTCCCAGTTATATTTTCAAAGCCTCACTCATTAAAGGCAATTTTAGCTTCTGTTTTTATGGTAATTCTTCAACTCTTAAGCGAAACTTGTTTGAAATGTCTGTCACTCTGTTATTACAGAAACACTATAAGGAGAAATACGTTTTGATGTTTCAAGCAGAAGAGATAAATTGTTCTTGAACTTAAATATTGGAACTTGAAAAAAAAATCAAGACACAGAGATGAGGAGGAAAAAATAAGCCAATAGATAAGGAGCTGGAGGAGAAAAGTGGGTTCTAGCCAATAGGAATCTGTGAGAAAAGGACAGGGGGAAAAAAATCAAATGAGAGGAAGCTAGTGTGGCTCACACCTGTAATCCTAGCTACTCAAGAAGCTGAGATTGGAGGATCATGATTCAAAGCCAGCCCAGGTAGGAAATTATATGAGATACTTATCTCTAATTAACCAGCTTTTAAAAAGCCAGAAGAGGGGCTGGGGATATGGCCTAGTGGCAAGAGTGCCTGCCTCGGATACACGAGGGCCCTGGGTTCGATTCCCCAGCACCACATATACAGAAAACGGCCAGAAGTGGCGCTGTGGCTCAAGTGGCAGAGTGCTAGCCTTGAGCGGGAAGAAGCCAGGGACAGTGCTCAGGCCCTGAGTCCAAGGCCCAGGACTGGCCAAAAAAAAAAAGCCAGAAGAGCTGTAGCTCAAGTGGTACAGCACAAGCTTTGAATGGAAAAAGCTAAGGGATAGGTCTTGAGTTCAAATCCCAGTACCTGCACACACACACACACACATTTGACAATGTAAAAGTATTCTTAATATCTGCAGGTGATTGGTTCCAGGAACTCTGCCCACATTAACAATGAAGACTCTTCAAGTGCCTGAAATACAATGGCATGGCATTTGCATGGAACCTCCACATTCTCCTGTGTACCTGAAACCATCCCTAGATCACATAGACAACCTAACACAAGGTAAATGCTGCATAAATAGTCGCTATGCTACATTGTTTAGGGAATCATGCTGAGAAAAAGTCAGTGTATACCCAATACAGACATACTGTTTTCCCTGAATATTATTGACTCATGGTTAAATCCCCAGGTGCTAAATCCATGAATGCAGACTATGCACATATACAGGAGAGTCCTGGGAGAGGAAGGAGGATGGGGGGGGGGGGGGCTGGGCAGTCTCCTTCCCTTCTTACCAAGCATGTAATGTTGCTAAGGGATGAACCAGAAGAGGTGAGAGCGGATCTCAGACTGTGAGCACTGTGTGGAAATAGTAAGGTGACTGAGTTGGGAACATGACAGGAAGGGAAACAGAGGAGGGGTGTCAGCCAGCTAAATGCTGCTTCCATGTAGCAGTAAAAGCAATAAGCACACATCTTAGATGTAAAATAAAGAGCACTATTTACTGAGGGATAGGCAGCCAGCATTCAGAAGAGGCTGCTGAGCAGGTAAGCAGAGGCTGCTCTCAGGACCAGGCTGGAAAAACAAGACTAGACTTGAACTAAAAGGTCATTTGAAGTAAGAGCTCAGTGATGTTTCTTCTCCCCCCCCCCTTCCCTTCCTTCCTTCCTTTCTTAATTTTTGTGCTAGTCTTGGGCCTTGAGTTCAGGGCCTGGGCACTGTCCCTCAGCTTTTTGCTCTTGGTGCTCTACCACATGAGCCACACCTCCACTTCCAGGTTATGAGATAAGAATCTCATAGACATTCCTCCCTGGGCTGGTTTCAAACCAGGATCCTCAGATCTCAGCCTCCTGAGATTACAGACATGAGTCACCCAGATCCCAAAGTTCCATTGTTTTCAAGGCTGAATAGTGTTTCATGGTGGGCATTTCCCACTTGCTGCTCATCCACACACCTGTTCCAGTCATCTGAACTGTTTGCACCTGGCTGTGTGGTTTCACCGCCAGGCACACTGGTGAGCAAAGATCTGGTTTTGTCCACTGTCCTTTCTCTCACCCAGAAGGGGTGAGTTTTCTAAAACCAAAGTCTTTCCCTCTTTTCTTAGTTTTGCCGAGGGAGAGGAGGGGAGGTAGACACTGTGCAAGAGTGGATGGGCGGGAGAAAATATTTGTCAAACACATATCCAGGAAAGAACTTATATCCAGAATACATACCTACATATATTACAACTTAATAATAAAAAGACAAATAACACAATTAAAAGATAGCAAAGGAGGTGGGTGTCTATGGCTCACGCCTGTAATCCTAGCTACTCAGGAAGCTGAGATCTAAGGATCTAGGTTTAAAGCTAGCCCAAGCAGAAATGTGAGTCTCTTATCTTCAACTAACTGGCAAAACTTGGAAGTAGAGCTGTGGCTCAAGTGGTTGAGCGCCAGCCTTGAGCAATAAAGCTCAAGGACAGCACCCACGACTTGAGTTCAAGCCCCAGGACCAGTGCATGTATGTGCACGTGTGCGCATGTTCACACATACACACACATATACACACACACACAGTAAAGGAGCTAAGGCATTGCTGTAAGATTCAGAAATGGCCCATAAGTACAGGGAGAGATATTCTCTTAGATATGAGAGAAATGCAAAACAAACCCCCCAGTGAGCTCACACCCTCTAGGACACAGGGTACAGACTCATGAGTCAGCCTCCTGCTGTTGAGAATGTAGAGAAGTTGGAATCCTCCCGTGGGAATGTGAAAGGAAGGTCTCTGGGGAAAACAGTCTGACAGTTCAGCATATAATTAAATACAGAGTTACCATATGGTCCAGAGAACTGAAATCAGGTTCCTTTTCTAGTCAGATAAAAACCTATAGAGAATGTTCGCAGCAACACCATTCACAATAAGCAAAAGGTGGACACCACCAAAGGTCCTTCAACTAAGCAGATAAATAAATGTGACACGTCTATGCAATAGAATATTACTCAGCCATGGAAATGAAAGGAATACAGCAGGCATATTAATACTTGCCCAAACCTGGAAGCAACCAAGAAAAAAGACCCTTAGTAGGCACATGGATGACATATTACTTGGTGTTAAAAAGGAAACAAAGTATCAAGCTATGAAAGGACATGTTGATAAGCAGAAGGAGCTAATGTGTGAATAATTCCAACTAGATTATATTCTAGAAAAGGCAAACTATGAGGCAGTAAAAGTATCAATGGTTGCTAGGGAGGGAGAGTGATCAGGCACAGAACAAGGGGGTTCCAGGGCAGTGAAACTTGCCTGTATGACACTGTGATGGAAGAAACCTATTGCTATACGTTTGCCCAAATCCACAAAACAAGGGGCTGAAGGCGTAGCTCAAATGGTAAAGCACCTGCCTAGCAAGTACACAGGCCCTGAGTTCAAACCCCAGGACCAACACACACACATCCACAGAACGTGTACCCCAGAGTGAACCCTACTGTAAACTACCATCCTTGCTGTGTATGTTTGTAGAGGTTGAGGTGGGGTGGGAGTGTGTAGAGTCTCTGCTTTCTGTGCCATTTGCCATGATCCAAAAATTTAAAAAGGAGTGAAATATTGGCATATGTTATGAGGTAGCTAGGTGATCTGCATCATCACAGAAACCCACTGTTGTCTGATTCCATTTATAGAAAGTGTCCAGGATATCTTTTCCAGCCCAGACACATAGATAATAGATTAGTGATCACTTAGAGATAGGAGAGGGGAGTAATGGCTAAAGAGCCAAAAGGCTCCACCCTCCCCCCACCATTTTGCTTTTTTGTGCTAGCACTAGGGTTTGAATTCAGTGCCTCATATTGCTCTGCCTTCTTGTTTGTGGCTGGTGCTCTGCCACTTGTGCCATGCCCCTAGACCCTAGCCCAGCCTGTCATTGAGGAGATGAAATCATGCAGACTTTCTAGCCAAGGATGGCTTCAAACCAAGATCCTCTAAGTCTCGTCCTCCTGAATAGCTAGGATTGCAGAGATGAGCTGCCACTGCCTGGCTTTTGTTTTGATTTTTATACATGTTTAAATGTATAAATGTTTTTTTTTATCCTTTTTTTTCTTTTTTGAGTCTGAGCCTTGCTCTATAGCCCAGGCTGACCTGAACTTGCAATCCTGCTGTTTTAGCCTCCTAAGCACTGGAATTACAGGAGTGCCACACCTCACTGGCTAAGGGGAATTTCATTTTGAATTATGAAAATGTCTGTGGTGACAGATATTATCAGTGAGTATACTAATCATTGAATCATACTCTTTAAGTGGGTATAACATAAGGTATGTAAACTATTTGTTAATAAAGTTGCTTGTTAAATAAAAAAAAACACACGGCAGAGGTGTATAGCCTTCCTTGGTGGCTAAGAAGCTGCCTCCTATTTTATTGTTGCCATTATGTTTAATGTACTAGGTGAATTTCCTTTGGCGTACCCCCGTGGTCACTGTATATTATTTTGGTACACTGGATATTGTATATATGCTTACCTGAACTAGGGAAGGGAAAGAAAAATGAGGGAGGGTGTAACAAATAAGACAAGAAATGTACTCACTACCTTATTATGTAACAGTACTCCCTCTGCACATCACCTTGTCAATAAAATCTAATTAAAAAAAAAAAAAGAACCTGCCTCCTGCTCCGCCCCAAGTCAGGCTTGTCCCAAGTGATGGTGTAGGGACGTCTGCAGCAGCACCTCTCCAGCACACACGGAGCTGGCTGAGCCCCCATGCAGGGCGGTGGGGCAGGGCCCCCAGACCAGACATGCCCTGTCCATCACAGCTCTGTGCAGAGGCCAGTACAGAGGTGACTCAGCTGCCCTGCTGCCGAGGAGTCAGCACAAGGGCAGGGAGGAAAAGGAGACTGCCCTCCTTTTACACGGCGCGTGATTTCTGAGACTCTGTCTCCTTCCTCCTCAGGAGAAGCAGCCAACCTTGCAGCAACCATGGGGCTGGGCGGGGGTGGGGGTGGGGGTGGGGGGGGGAGAACTGCAGGCCAAGGCCAGGCAGATTCCTGAACATCCCACCCCCCAGCCTGTTCCTTCACCTTTACAGTTTAAACATCATCATAAAAGCTCAGCTGGCAAAGATCTCTGGAGGTCTTCCGAGACAGTGGCTTCTAGACTTTTCTATTTCACAGCCCATATCATTCCAAAATATCTGGGAAGACTGATGAGGTTGACAACTCCGTTTTGCTAAGTGATGACAACTTTAAAAGCTAGGGATGCAGCTCAAGGATTTCAGTGCTTACTTAGCATGTGCAAAGCCCTGGGTTCCAGCCCCAGCAGTGTGTGTGTGTGTATGTGTGTGTGTGTGTGTGTGTGTGTGTGTGTGTGTGTGTGTGTGTACTAGACCTTGAACTCAACTCAGGGCCTGGGCACCATTCATAAAATTTCTTGCTCAAAGCTAGTGCTCTATCTCTTGAATCACAGCTCTACTTTCAGCTTTTTTTGTGGATAAATTAGAGAGAAGAATTGCATGTACTTTTCTACCTAGGCTGGCTTCTAACTGCAGTCCTCAGATCTCAGCCTCCGGAGTATCTAGGATTACAGGTGTGGGCCCCTGGTACTTAGCAAGAAAGACAAGTTAGCCAGGCACCAGTGGCTCACATCTATAATCCTATGTACTCAGGAGGCTAAGATCTGAGTCTTAAAAAAACAAAAACAAACGAACAAACGAACAAACAAAAAAGATCTGAGTATTGTGGTTCGAGGCCAGCCCAGGCAGGAAAGTCTGTGAGATCCTTATCTGCAACAAACCAGCAGAAAACCAGAAGTGGCACTGTGGCTCAAAGTAGTAGAGTGCTAGCCTTGAACAAAAGAGCTGGGACAGCACCCAGGCCCTAAGTTCAAGCCCCATGACTGACCAAAAAAAAAAAAAAAAAAAGAAATGAGGAAAGACAAGTTGTTTTTTGTTTGTTTTGTTTTGTGCTGGTCTGGGGTCTTGAACTCATGATCTAGATGCTGTCCTTGAGCTTTCATTCCTCAAGGCTGGTGCTTTACCACTTGAGATGCACCTTTACTTCTAGCTTTTTAGTAGTTCATTGGAGTTAAGCGTCTCATGGACTTTCCTGCCTGGGCTGGCTTTGAACCACAATCCTCAGCTCTCAGCCTCCTTAGTATGGATATGAGCCACCAGCACCAGTCAAAAAGGGGACTTTTAATGGCTACATTTCCATGATAGACAGAGGTCCAAATGCAGCTTCTACCACTCACTGCCCGCCAATCTTTATGTTTCTTACCTCAGTATACTAATACTTATCTCAGAGATTTTTGTGTGTGAGAGACAGAGAGAACCATCACAAAAATCAAAGCACACAGTAGGCACTGACCCGTTCTTTCTGCGCCCCCTGGTGGTGGAAGGAAGTCCCTGTCGTCATGGAGTTCACTTTCCTGGCACTTCCATGGATGAAAACTCTTCTAGGCCTGGCATTTCCTGTCATTTCTAGGCCTAGCTCCTCCCACCTCCCTGTAGATCACTCACAGATGCAGGTCACAAGGAACAAGTCTTATTCTGTTGTGACACACTTTGCTTCCCTTTCTGATGTAGCTTCTCTTTCTGCCTTCCCTCCTGTACACTAAAAATGCTGCCTCTGGACTGTTCCAAAGTCTCTCTTGGCTAGTGGGGCATAGGAATGTGGCCTCACACGATATGTCTCCTGTTTACCTCTCTTTCTCAACCACCAGTGTCCTCTAAACTCTTAAACATGAATTGAATTAAAAGTCTTAATCACTTTGCCACCCCAAGGCCTTTGCATATGTTGTTGATGTTGCATTATGGGGAAAACTTTTCCTCTCTACCACATTACCCTGCTCCAAGGGGAAGGAAATAGAACTAGCGTGTCATACCCTCAAAAAAATATCCTCCTAACTACCAACTTCATTGACGTCAAGTACTATTTATTATTCTCTAGGGAAAGGGGACATGTACACACACACACACACACACACACACACACACACACACACACACACACCAACTCTTTATCCAGATTTATAATGGCTGATTTATTTAGTTTCATTTTTCTCCTACAACTAGACTTCCAGTTTGTCTAGCTTGCTTGTTACTGAATCTCCAGTGCACAGCCCCATCCTTACCCTCACCCATTTTCTGAGTGGAACAATGTCGATTAAAGACCAAGGCAGAAGTGAGTGGATACATTCTGTCAGCTGCCTGCTTCCCCTTGATTGGATGACAAGATGCAGAGAAGGGAGGAAAGACTGCGGGCGCCCGATGCTGTCTTCCCTGAGCTGGAGCTCCTCCTCTTCAGGAAGGGGGACAGTCACTCGCTGAGGCTCCTGACAGGAGTGTGGTGCTTTGACCTTTCTCAGCTGCCCAGCCTTTGCCACCAGATGCTTGGCTGGGTGGTGAAGACTCCATTCCAGGACTCATTTTGCTATTCAGAGAGTCACACACCCTATGACCAAGGCCCACTGTCCAGGCAAGTGTCCAGGTGTGGCTTAAGATGAAAAACATGCCACCAATATTTCACCGGGGCCATCCCATCCCCTCTTCAAATCCCCCTCCCCATCCTCATCACTTCCATAAGCCATGAACCAAGAAGTCTCCATCTCCCAAGCACCCATGGCTCAGTGAGCACATATATGACACTGCTTAAGGAAGTACTTTAAGGCCATAAGCCTAGAGACAGGACCCCTCTCCAGTAGGTAGGGCAGGATTCTGTGCCCCAGCTCCATCCTTTATGAGCTGAATGACCTGGCAGGGGACTTCTCAGAACTTCAGTTTCCTCTCCTGATGAGGGGCATGATGATGGAGACCTACTTACTGAGCTGTGTGAGCAGGATTAGCTGAGGAAGGTAACATGAGCTGCTTTGGATCTGGTGGCTCACGTCTGTCATGCTAGCAATGGGAAGCTGAGAACTGAGGATCCAGACACAAAGCCAGTTGGGAGGGGTGCATGAGACTCTTATCCCCAACTAACCAGCCAAAAGCCAAAAGTGGAGCAGTGGCTCAAGTGGTAGAGTGCCAGCCTTGAGCTTAAAAAGCTCAAGGACAGCACCCACACCCTGAGTTCAAGCCCCAGTGCTGGTACACAGACACAAAGAGATTCTTCACACATTAGTGGTGTCTTTCACCTTCTTCAGCCTAGTAGGGCTGTGCGGTGGAGCCCAGAGGGTTAAGGATGCAGGAATCAAAAACTCTGCCGCATGGAACAAAGAGAAAATAATGGGCGCTTCCGGATGCACTTGAAGGACAGATTGCTGGGGCTGGGATTGCAATCCAGTCTCCAAGTGGGAGAAGTGATTGCCGCCCTCATCTATATTATCGCTGCCACAGTCTACGTAGGGCTCATTCAGGTAATTGGGGTCCCAAATTTCATTTTTATCCAGATGCCAAGATGAATCGACACGGCTCCTTGGAATTAACTCTTTCGTGTAGCTTCTCCTGGAAGCACCGTGTCCTCCAGTGTTGACATTCACATTTGGTCAGAGGTGGAAGAGCTTTCTAGGACCCGAGGGAAAAACCAGAGGGTTCGACCTGAACATCTAGAAAGTCAAGGTTCGTTGTCTGTCTTTGCTGGTCCAAATATTTAAAAGGTCAAGGTCCTAAGATTGCCGTCGAGTTGTCAGCTCTGGTTTATGAGCCCCTGGGCAGCTCATCGGAGAGGAGGATGCAAGTCAGGACCCTGAGACATCAGACATCAGTGACCCGGGGGGGCCATGTGCTGCGGTTGCCATAGGAACCACACAACCGAAGCACACGCCATGACTAAAGCATTGAGCAATACCTCTAGGTTGTTGTTAGGGCATGGCATTTATATCATTAATGCAATAAATATTTACTCAAGGCTTATCATGTATCTTGCCCAAGGCATCTCTTCCATTTATGCATGAGATGTATCCTTTATAATAAACTAGAAATTGGAAAGTACTTTTAAAAAAAAAAAAAGGAAGGGGGATGAGAGAAGAAAATCTAATAAATGGAAAGACATCTTGTGCTCATGTATTGGAAGACTATGTCTTAGTAAGATGGTAGTGCTCTTCAAATGAAGGCATCCTTTCTCTGTGTGTGTGTGTGTGTGTGTGTATTTGTGGATCCTGGAGCTTGAACTCAGGGTGTGGCACTGTCCCTAAACTTTTTTTTTGCTCAAAGTTAATGCTCTACCACTTGAGCCAAAGCATCACTTTCAGATTTTTTTTTTGGGGGGGGTGGTTAATTGGAAAAATCTCATGGGCTTTCCTGACTGGGCTGACTTGGAACCAAGATCCTCAGATCTCAACCTCCTGAGTAGCTAGGATTACAGGCGTGAGCCACCAGGGCTTGCCAGGCTGAGGTAGCATTTCAACATCTCCTCCACCAAAGTTCACATGCCTACTCTGCAGAAAGACAGTGCACCCTGAAATGTATATGAAGTTGCAAGGGATGCCAGAACTGAAACAGCTTTGATAAAAAAAAAAAAAAAAGAGGGCTGGGGATATGGCCTAGTGGCGAGAGAGCTTGCCTCGTATACATGAGGCCCTGGGTTCAATTCCCCAGCACCACATATACAGAAAATGGCCAGAAGTGGCGCTGTGGCTCAAGTGGCAGAGTGCTAGCCTTGAGCAAAAAGGAAGCCAGGGACAGTGCTCAGGCCCTGAGTCCAAGCCCCAGGACTGGCCAAAAAAAAAAAAAAAAAAAAAAAAAAAAGAAAGAAAGAACGAAGTTGGAAATCTCATTCTTCTTATCTTCCACTCCCTCTCTTTTTTTTTTGTTTTTTAAAATTAGCATGTATTAATAATACAAGGGGGTTTGATGGGGGTAAGTCCATAGATATATGCAGTATGGTTTGGACACCCCTTCTACAATATTCTCTTTACTTCCTTTCCTCATCCTTGTTTTTCAAACAGCATTTGGTGGGTTTCATTATATTATTTTCACATGTTTGGGTATAAGTGTATATGTATGTATATATGAAACAGCTGGTAAAAACATATATATATATGTATATATAGAGAGCGATACATTGATTCTATTTATCCCCCTTGTGCCCTCTTTTCCTCTTCCTCCTCCTTCTCCTCCTCCTCCTCTTTCTTTTTCTCCTTTTTGCTTTCTCCTGGAGCTGGTTGTAGGGCTTAAACTCAGGGCCTGGTTTATCTCCCTGAGTTGTTTGTGCTCAAGGCTTTCTGTGATTAATTGCAAATAGGAAGTCTCACAGACTTCTTGCCCAGGCTGACTTTGAACTGCAATCCTCAGATCTCAGCCTTCTGAGTAGCTAGGATTACAGGCATGACCCACCGGCATCTGGCAATATCTGGCTTTTTGAGCGGGATTATCTCATTCCATATGATGACCTCCAGCTCTTTCCATTTTTCCTGCAAACAATATGATTTCATTTTCTTTACAGCTGAATAGTATTCCACTGTATATATGTACCACATTTTCTTGATTCATTCATACACTGATGGGCGCCTAGACTTTTGTGAATAATGCTACAGTATTCTCTCTACAAAAGAAAGAATGAGTGTGCAGGGTATCTTACACTCCCTTGGAATATGCACAAGAGTAGTATACAGCAATATCTATTTTTAGCTCTTAGCTGAACCTCCATACTGATTTCCATATAGGTTTCACTAGTGTATATTCCTACTAGCAGTGTATAAGGGTTTCATTTTCCCGACATCCTGGTCAGCATTTGTTGTTGTCTGTTTTTTGTTTTGTTTTTGTTTGTTTTGACAATAGGCAATCTGGGGTGAAATCTCTGTCATTTTGATTTGCCTTTCCTTTATGGCTAAGAGTGTTGAACATTTCTTCATGTATTTATTGACCATCTGTAATTCTTCTGAGAACTCTGTTCAAGCCACTGACCCATTTATGATTAGCTGGATAATTTTTTCTTTGAGCTCTGTGTATATACTAGATATTAGCCCTTTATCTGTTGAATGGTTTGTCAAAAATCTCCTCCCATTCTGTGGATTGTCTCTTGTCTTTGATGATTCTTTTTGATGTGCAGAAGATTTATAATGCAATGCAATCCCATTGGTCAAGTCTTGCTCTTCTTTCCTGGGAAATTGGATCCCATTCAGAAACTAATTGCTTATGCTTATCTGCACCTCCCAGTGTTTTTCCTATGCTTACCTGTAGAGACTCATATTTCTTAGTAACAAACTATTTACAAAGGTACAGTAATATAAACAGTGTGGTACTTTCATAAGGCCAAAAATATAGGTTAATGGAATAGAATTGAGAGCCTCAAAATAAGTGCATGCTTTAAAAAAAAAACCTTATTATTATTATAAGGTGATATACAGTCTTCAACTGCTTTTTAACACAAGTGCCAAGACCAGGAAACAGTGAAAAAACAATCCTTTCAACAAATGCTGCCAGGACAACTGGCTAACCACCTACAAAAGAACAAAGCTGGGCGCCTACCTCATACCCTGCAGAAAGTTTCACTTGGAGTTGATCCAAGGCCTAAATGTAACCATTAAAACTACTGCACTCTTAGAGTGAAATATACATAAAAAAATCCTTATGACTTTGGATTAGGCAACAGTATCTTAAATATACCCAAAGCACAAGAAGCAAAAGAAAACACAAATAAATAGAATTGCATCAAAAGTAAAAATCTTTATGTCACAAAGAACAATATCAAAAAGAGAAAAAGGCTGGGCACAGGTGGTTTACACCTGTAGTCCTAGCTACTTAGGAGGCTGAGATCTGAGGATCGTGGCTCAAAGCCAGCCAGGGCAGGAAAGTCGGTGATGCTGTGGCTCAAGTAGGAGAGCGCTAGTCTTTTGCTGACGAGCTCAGGGACAGTGTCCAGGCCCTGAGTTCAAACCCCACAACCAACAAAAAAAAGAGAGAGAGAGAGAGAGAGAGAGAGAGAAAAGAAAACCTGTAGGAGAAAATATTTGCAAATCATATATATGATAAGGATCTAATTCTATCAAAGGTCCAGACTATGTAAAGACTTCTTACAAGAAGACAAAGCAGCCAATTTAAAAAAAAAAAAAAAAAAAAAAAGAATGAGTTGGGTGCCAGTGGCTCATGCCTGTAGTCCTAGCTACTCAGGAGACTGAGATCTGAGAATCCTGGTTCAAAACCAGCTGGGGCAGGACTGCAGTTAACTGGCAAAGAGATGGAATGGAAGCTGTGACTCAAGTGGTAGGGTGCTAACCTGCAGAAAAAAAAAAAATCACAGGGACAACTCCCAGGCCCTGATTTTAAGCCCCAGGACCACTATCTCCCATTAAATAAAAAAGGATTTGAATAGATTTTTTTTTCTCCAAAGCACACACACACAAAGTATGCAGCAAATGCAAGGAAAACATTCAACATCATTACAAAAATGGAAACTGCAGCCGGAGCTGCCAGTGGATGGCACTGGAATGTCTGGAGTGAAAAAGACAATCATGTCAGGCGTTCTGAGAACGTGGAGAAGTTGGCACTCTCAGACATTGCTGGAGGGGATGTAAAATGAAGCAACAACTGTGGACAACAATCCAACAATTCTGAGGGGGGGGCAGAGACAGAGAGACAGAGAGACAGAGAGAGACAGAGAGATAAACCAGCAATTCAATTCCCAGGTATAAGTATATACTCCAAAAGAATGGTAGTGCATACCTGTAATCCCAACACTTGGTAAAAGCAGAAGAATCACAAGTTTGAGGCTAGCTTTGGCTATGGAACAAGTTGGAACCACCTTGGTTACTTACCGAAACCCTGTCTCAAAAGACAAACAAAAACTCAAAGCTGGGTGCCATGCCTATAATCCTTGCTACTCAGGAGGCTGAGATCTGTGGATTGCAGTGCAAAGCCAGCCCAGGTAGGGAAGTCTGAGAGACTCTTATCTTCAATTAACCCCCAGAAAACTGGCTCAAGGTGGTAGATCACTAGCCTTGAGTGGAGGGAGCAGGAAGCAGCTCAGGGGCAGCACCCAAGCCCTGAGTTCAAGCCCCAGGATACCACGCGCGCGCGCGCGCGCGCGCACACACACACACACACACACACACACACACACACACACACACACACCTGAAAAAATCAAAGGAAGGAAGGAGGAAGAAATGGGTATCTAAAGAAATACCTATATACAGATGTTGAGGGCAGCACTATTTATAACAGCCCCAAATCAGAATATGCCATGAATTGATGAAGAAACAAGATGTAATCAGTTCATACAATGTAATATTATTCAGCCATAAAAAGTAATGAAGTACTGATATAAACTAAAACATGAACTCAAAAAAAACCATTATGCTAGGTCACAGATTAGGGGGCTATTTAATGGACATGAGGTTTCTTTGGGTAACTGAACTCTATTCACTTGAAAGTGGTTAACATGGTGAATTTCATGTTGTGTCCAACTGACATGAAGCCCTGGGTTCGATTCCTCAGTACCACATATATAGAAAATGTCCAGAAGTGGTGCTGTGACTCAAGTGGTGGAGTGTCAGCCTTGAGCAAAAAAAGAAGCCAGGGACAGTGCTCAGGCCCCGAGTCCAAGCCCCAGGACTGGCAAAAAAAAACAAAAAAAAACACATGTTGGACATGAAGGTCACTAAGTGGCAAAATACCGACTTCAAAAAGAAAGTCAACCAAGATTGAGAGACTTCATGTTCAAGCCCCCCAGTACAGGTGCGTGTGCGTGTGTGAAACCACCCAGCAGCTCAGCCTTGCTTGGGTTCTGCATCTACCCCTCCGTGCTGTACCTGGGTTCTGTCTCACAGCCACTGGCTGCTCGGTGACCACAGCTGGCCTTGGTCTCTGATGGCACTGAGAAGTCTTCTCTGGAGAGAGAACCTGTCAATCCTCAGGCCAGAAGAGGCAGCCTGCCCCTTCAGCCTCCACACAGCCTCCTGAAAGCCAAAAAGCCTGTCCTTCCCTGCCTTCCCCCACCTGCACCTGACGCAGCACGCCTGGATGAGGAGACAAAAACAAACATCTAGGCGCCTTTATTTCCACCCATCAGGCCTGGGGGACATGGCTCCTCCTCTGTAAAATACAGAGCTGGCCAGGGTCGTGGATGTGGTCTGCATAAAGCCCTCGGGCCCATGGCACCCGTGTGACAGGCCAGCCAGCTTTTCTAAGTTGAGAACAGTCTTGGCTTCAATCTTCTCTTGGAAACGAGGGTGCTTTGGCCTGGTTGGGCTCGTGGTGGAAAGGAGCGGCTGTCTCCTTTGGGTGGGGCAGCTGGGAAGCTCACTTGTTCAGGCTTCTATAGGCTTTGGGCTCGAGACCACTGGTTAAGTGTCATTCCCAGCCCCACATCGGATGCCTTACCACCGGCAGGTCCGATTTCTTGTTCTTTATCCACCTTCGGGGACATTGGATGCCACTCCTACTAAGCCAGCTCTTTACCACTTGAACCCCAACCCCTCTTTCAAGTAGCATTTTCAAAAAGCATTTTTCAAATGCTTTTGCCCCTTCTGGTCTTCGATCTCAATTCTCCTACCTCCATCTCCTGAGTGGCTGGGATTATAGGCATACACCACCATACCTCCTCCTCCCCTATCTGCTTTTTTCTTTTTAACTTTTAACCCCTGATGAGAGGCAATAGATGGAGACAGTCAGCTTTCCTGTCTTTGAATTTTTAGGGGTTTTGTTTGTTCTGTTTTGTTTGGTTACTTTTCTTCTATTTTAGGGAAACAGCTTTAAAATTATTTCCTAAACAAGCAATTGGCAGATAAGATTTAATCATGCTTCGAAGCAAAGCATTTTCTAAAAAGCATTATTGCTTTTAGGTGAGACCCAGCACCCCTTTCTTCTCACCAGTGATGGGTGCGGGTAGAGACAGCAAACTCCAATTTCAATAGCACATTTCAAAGGTAATCCAACTGAATGGGGGCCTTTTTTGCTTCAAAGTACATCAAATGCTTGAGCAAATTCTCCCCATATAAAACCATTTAAGCAATTTCAAATGCATTTCCCTGGCATAATTATGCAAGGACCTTGGTCTTAAAAAACATGCCGCTGAAAACGTAAGTGAAATCACCCACAGATTATTATTTGCAAGAAAAATGCCCCCTTGCAAGATCACCCTGTCAGCAGCTCCTCTGTAGACTTCCATACTGTCATTTCTCACAACCCATGGCCCCAATCAACGCTCCCTCAGGTCGCTGGAAAAGCCCCCCTCCCCAGCCCCCTCCAAAGGAACCTCAATTAGCATCTAGCTGAGGTTGAGCAGATTGGCTCCTAACGCTGGGGATTTTGAGCTTGAAAGCAGAAGTCATTATGTCGCTGCATATTAAGGAAAGGGCCTTCATTTCCCTTCAGACATCCGCTACTGGCCTGGATTCCCTATGGACTGAGCCCAGAGCCACCCTCCGCACCCCTGGCTTCACAATGGGACACTCAGGGGGCCGGGGAGCTTTGAAGAAAAACACCAGTGTCTGGCCACTACAGTAGATCAACACAGTCGGACTCAGGGAGGGGAGCCAACTTCGATGGGGTTTTTTCCATGCTCAAGTGCTTCCGATGGCAAGCAGTGCTGTCCCCTTCTCCCCCCTCCACGTATTGTCACACCCGGGTCCCTAAGTGTGGCAGTGTGGGCTTCTCAGCAGCAGCATCCTCATTATCTGGGAGCTTGTCAGGGATGCCAATTCTGGAGTCCTACTCCGGACCTGCTGCTGATTCAGAACCCTCAGGGGCTGGGCACCCATGGCTCCTGCCTATAATCCTAGCTACTAAGGAGTCTGACACTGCCTGGGAATATGGCCTAGTGGCAAGAGTGCTTGCCTCCTAAGGAGTCTGACATATGAGGGGCATGGTTTGAAGCCAAGTCTGGGCAGGAAAGTCCATGAAATTCTCATCGGCAATTAACCACCAAGAAAAAGAAACAAAACCTGGAAGTGGAACTGTGGTTCAAATGGTAGAGTGCTAGCCTTGAGCAAAAACATGAAGGGACAGAACCCTGAGTTCAAGCCTTAGTACCAGAACAAAAATAGATAGGTGGATAGACAGACAGATAGGCAGATGGATGGATGGATGGATGGACGAGTGGATAGGTGGATGGATGGACAGAACAGGCAGACAGACAGAACAGAACCCCTGGGACCCAAGAGACTGTGACATATACTCAAGTGAGAATCATTGGGTTTGGATCACAGGTTCAGTCAAGTTTGGGTTTCTGTTCAAACCCCCCCCCCCCACTCAGGAGCTGTGTGACCTGGCCATTGTTTTCCTAGCTGAGAGTCAGTTTGCACATCTGTAAAATGGGGATAAGGATAAGGAGGGTTTCCACAGGACAGCGCAGGCAATGCACTTGATATAGTATCTGACAGGGACTTGGTACGTGATGAATGTCAGCTCATTTTATCCAGGGGCTCATCTGGAAGTTATCCTCCATGTGCTCTTCTCCACCCACCCCGCTCCCTTCATGATTCTTCCCCTCCTCTCTCCTCCTCCTGTCATTGCTCCTCATGGACTGTCTGGGGTGAAGACACAGAAAAGGACAAATGGTAGAGGGACTGGAGATGATGCACAGTTGCTGGAGGCAAAGAAAAAAAAGCCTGGAAGTGGAGCTGTGGTTCAAATGGTAGAGTGCTAAAAAAGCCACCTCCGCCGAGTAGGGCAGCCTGTGCTGGTCCCCCAAGCCAGTACCTGCCCCCCTGAGGTGTCACACTGCGTGACAAGTTGGGCCCCACATAAGCCCTTCAGACTGCACATTTCCTGGGTAGAGTGTGTCCCGAGGCTTCCTGTGATATTTGTTGGAACTTAAGGCATCCCTGGAACCTAATGAGGGGCCCCTGGTCCATCCTACAGGGATGCTGCCCAGAAAGTGGAGAGTGTCATGTCAAAGTCCCCCACTCCCGCCATGATCTGTTGGCTGTGAAGGAGCAGTTTGGGGTAATTCAAGCCTGAAGGAAGAGCACCAACCACCAGGCCTGGAAGGAGGCCACAACTGCCCTCCAAACAAACAGCCCTTGTATGTCCTGCTCCCTCCCCAGTGCCCACCCCACACCAGCTCCCCAGACTACAGGACAAAGCAGAAACAGGGTTCAGAGGGTTGGTGACTGTGCCATGAGGATTCATCATCACCCTCCCAAGTCCCCCACAATGGTCCCTTACTCTCACCCATGCGCTAGGCAGAGG
Organism: Perognathus longimembris pacificus; assembly: GCF_023159225.1. Taxonomy (NCBI): domain Eukaryota; kingdom Metazoa; phylum Chordata; class Mammalia; order Rodentia; family Heteromyidae; genus Perognathus; species Perognathus longimembris. The sequence goes on from NC_063177.1 coordinate 29,251,728, forward strand.
TGTGCCTAGTGCACTAGGTGTGAGGCCCTGGGTTCGATTCCTCAGTACCACATAAACAGAAAAAGCTAGATGTGGTGCTGTGGCTCAAGTGGTAGAGTGCTAGCCTTGAGCAAAAAAGAAGCTCAGGGACTGGCAAAAGAAGAAAAAGAAAAACACCAAAAGCCAGATATACCAGCATGAGGAGGAGAAGGAGGAGAATTTCAAGGTGAGCAAAGAACATAAGGCTCTACAGATGCAGGCCCACAATGCGGAGCTGAGTGTGGTAACAATAAGATGGGTTTTATGGGGTTGAAGAACAAAAACAATGCAGTGTGGTTTCCCTCTCCCACCTCACCTGCCCTCCCACCTCACCTCTCAGCGCAGCAGCTCCCAGGCTCCCGCAGCCCCAGGCCGCGCCCTCTAGCTGGGCCCTGCAGGGAGTCCTGGAAAGGCCCCCTGCTGCCACCATCTCGGCCTTGCCAGCTGTTCCTGGACAGAAGGGAGGATGCCCCTCTGCCAAGGACACATGGTCATTCAAGGGAGGAATGGCGGGCGGAGCTGGCTGGGCACTAGGGCTGAGCAGAGCCCCTTTCCACTGCAACCACTCCCCCCACCCATGCAGGCCCAGAGTTATTTCCCCTGGGGTGCATGAGTGACGGTGGCCACTGGCCTGAGCTCACTCCCCCTGCCCACCCATAGCTACAAAGCAGCTCTTTACTGTTGTAGACTCTGCCATCAACAGGCGGGGCTTGTCAAGGGCTGGCTTTGAAGCACCACCCTCAATCTCTGCCTCCTGGGAAGCTAGGATTTCAGATGTGACTCACTAGTGCCTGGCCTTGTGCATCTTTATCTTTCCGTGCTGGAGAGGGAACCCAGGGCCTTGCACTCGCCAGGCAAACACTCTTGTATTGTACCACACTCCCAGCCCTTACACTTTAAACTAGCCGTATGTATTTTGTACCTCAATAAAGATGGACTATTATATAATTCGATTGCTTTAGCAGATCCTCAGGTCTCTGTGAATTATGAATAAATCAACCTAGTAACTATCTTGGAGAGAGCACATGGATATCACATTATATTGGTTTCTGTGCTAATGGCCTTCATTTTAAATATGTATACTATTGAAACACACAATTTTTGCAACCTGTTTTGACATTGCTTTATTATTTAATAAGCCAACGCTTAACGAAAGGGCAATGGCCTGGCTCTCTCTGAACCTCCGGTGCCCTGCTGCAGACACAGCCGCAGGACAAGTGGGGGACAGTGGGTGTCGGAGGGTTGCTCCAGGACACAGATGGGCCTGGATCATGGCTCAGTGCCAGCCCTGGGGGGCACTGATGAGCCAGGGGAGCGGGCTCAGAAGCCGCATACCAGCTGGAGCCTGGTCCCTGGGACAGCCCTCTCTGCCTGTCTTCTGGAAGGAGCCCGCGGCTGCTTCTTAAGCTTTCAACAGCCTTGCTGGGTCAATCCTTTCCCTAGCAATCAGGGGTGACAAGGCACAGTCCCTGGGCCGATGTCTTTGTCTCTCCATGAACACACAGACCTGGAAAAGAGGCCCTGGAACTAGCACATGCTCAAGCTACCCAGAGGGGTGGTTGGAGCCTGGGTAGAGGTCACAGCAGGACCCCACTCTCAGACGGACTTAGCTAATGCTCTGTGATCACCTTCTGAAAATCGTTAATAATGTATTGAGTGTAGTGGGGCACACCTGTACTACTAACATTTTGGAGGCTGAAGCGGGACGATTCCAAGATTGAGGCCAGTCTGGGTTACTTAGTGGCAATCGACTCAAAAAATTAAGGGCTTGGGATGTAACTAAGTGGTAGAGAGCATTTGCCCAGCATATACAAGCCCCTGCATTGGCTCTTCAACAGAGCGCGCACACACATGCACACACGCACACACGCACGCACACATGCACAGAGGGAAGAAGAAAGAACAGAAGGAAGGAAAGGAAAGGCTGAGAAGGGAGGATTATGGAGGTAGCAATCTTCCCTGACCTTTTCCCGGGAAAGGAGTCCTCCATAAGCACATGCTCCCTCCACACCACTGGAGAGGCTATCCACCCAGGAGAAGCGTGCCCCAGTCAGCTCACACAAGGAAACCCAGCCAGGCACCAGTGTCCCACACCTGTAACCCTAACTACTCAGGTGGCTCAGATCTGAGGATCACAGTTCAAAGCCAGCCCAGGCAGGAAAGTCTGTGAAACTCTTATCTCCAATTAAGCACTAAGAAAAAAACGGAAGTGGTGCTGTGGCTCAAGAGGTTGAGTGCTAGCCTTCAGCAAAAAGATGCCAGGGACAGTGCTCAGGCCCTGAGTCCCAAGCCCCAGGACTGGCATTAAAAAAAAAAAAAAAAAAGGTCAGGGACAGTGCCCAGGCCCTGCGTTCAAGCCCTAGGACAGGTATAAAAGAAAAAATGAAGGTGTTAATCTAAAATGCTGCTAATCTAAATGCAGCTCTGGCCTCTGCTCTATGTTCCTGTGTGTGTGTGTGTGTGTGTGTGTGTGTGTGTGTGTGTGTGTGTGTTTTAATGGGTAAGTTGGAGACAGTGAAAGGCAAGGAGCAGAGAGAAGGCTTTTGGCTTCCCTCACTTCTCACAAAATGGACACACAGGCAAGATGTGTCTGACATCTCCCAGGACTGGCCAGTGTTCCTGCTCATTGAGCACTGGGAACTCAGCTGCTGAAGGGTGCAGTTGCTGGGTTGGGTGCTGGCTGCACACTGCCTGCACCATCCTGGTCATTTGTGTGGCATGGGACAGGCTTCTGTCTCCTCTTCTGTGAATGAGGATGGCAGCCAACCCCACCATCGGTGAGACCTGTGAGTCCAGCATGAGCCGAGGAAGCGCTCAGAATGCCATCTGTGCGTGCTTAATGCCAGCCACAGCCATGCAGAGGTAGTAGCAACAGTGTTCTTGTTCTTATTGTTATTGTTGTTGTGGTTATTGTTCCTTATCTGTCCCAGGACCTTTGAGTCTGGTAGATGCAGATCCTTTCTAGAGAAGCTTCTAGAAGGTAGGGGAGTCATGAGCAGTACCAGCAATTGGCCAGTTTCTAGGAATAACCTCAAAGTTGTTTTAATGTGGGAGTGAACAAAACTTTAGAGGTCAACCAGTTTGCATTTCTCTTTCTCGATGAGGAACTCAGGCTCCTCCACTTGGGCAAGTGACCTGCCCAAGGTCACACAGTGAAAATGGCTGAGCTGGGAAGGCAGCTGGGCTCTTGACCTTGCCCTGCCCTGATGGTTCCTTCCTCCAGCCCATTCTCTCAGAACCACAGACTCCTCCCACCTCTCCATCTCCCTGGTGGGCTTTCCACCAGGTTACTAGCACATCGAATTCTTGGCCACATTCTCCTAGAGACCCATTTTTCTTATTGAATCAGGCCGCCATTAGGTCCTGAAAGGCCCATAAGTCTTCTATGGATGAGCAGATCCCTTAATCTATTATTCCAGGGTACTATTTATATATATTTATCCATATGGCTATATAAATAGGGCTCTGAGGCATATACGTGGCAGGTTATTGCTGTAGCATAGTTGCTGTCCCCAAGAGGGAAAGAGAAATGATGTATGGCAGAGACTTTTGCACACAGAAAGCTCCCGACTGATTTATTAAGAGTTAGGCTTTAGCCACATGCTCTGAAGTAGAGAATCTACTGCAAAGTTATCTAAGAACAGCGTTTTCTCTGCATCAGATTCCAGCAGAGTCTACAGAGCGAGGGAGGGAGATGGCATTGGAAAGTAGCAACGCCTTAGGCACCTGCCATGTCTCAGTGCTTGACCTACGACAAGTTGAAGCAAAAAAAAGAGAGCTCATGAGAAGCTGGACCCAGGTGGCTCCTACCTGTAATCCTAGCCACTCAGGAAACTGAGATCTGAGAACTGTGGTTTGAAGCCAGCCTGAGCAAAAAAGTCCATGAGACTCTTGTCACCAATTAACTAGTAAAACACTGAAAATGGAACTGTGGCTCCAGTGACAGAGAAAAAAAGTTAAGGAACAATTCCCAGGCGAGGAGGGGGAGGGGGAGGAGGGGGAGGAAGAGGAGGAGGATAGAGGAGGAGGAGGAGGAGGAGGAGGAGGAGGAGGAGGAGGAGGAGGAGGAGGAGGAGGAGGAGGAGGAGGAGGAGGAAAGAAAAAAAGGCCCAGTGATGGTGGCTCATGCCTATAATCCTAACTACTCAGGAGGCTGAGATCTGAGGATTGTGGTTCAAAGCCAGCCCAAGCAAGAAAGTCTATGGGACTCTTCAACAAACTACACAGAAAAAGCTAGATGTGACACTGTGGCTCAAGTGGTAGAGCACTATCCTTGAGCACAAAGAGTCTTAGGGACAGTGCCCAGGCCCTGAGTTCAAGCCCCAGGACCAGTTTTTAAAAAGGGGGTGGGGGAGGACAGCTACATGAACATCAACCCTGTTCACATTCACTGACACAGTCAGAGGATGGGAAGAGTGAAAGCAGAGGCAACCCCATTCATGGTAAATCAACCCTTCCAGGAACCCCTCTCCCCATCAGCAAATGGGTCCTGGGGTAAGGTCAATGATTTTCCAATCGCGTTTGATAAAGCCAGAGATGCTTCAGTGATTCTGCAAACGCTTGATTTAAATGTCATCTTTCAAAAATAACTTAACCTACTTTAAAACGATAGAAAAACCCCACAAGCTCCTATGTGCTTTGTATCAAATGGTAAACCTGGTAAACCGCCACAAATCCACACTAACTTGGGATGTCTATTCCCTCAGCCTTCTAGAAAACCCGAAGCAGGCCACTCCCACCTTCTCCACTGAGTTGGATCCCATCCTGAGACCACAAGGCGAGCAGCTGCTAAAATCTGTTGCCATTTTTAACTGCCTAGCTGCGAGTCAAGATTTTTCTCAATATTGTGTAACCAGAGCAAAACATTGATCACTGACACCTACAAGCATAACTTCAGTTTGTTTTTTTTTTCCATTCATAAAAAGTTATAAAGGCCATAGAAGTTTTTAAACTTTTTTCTTTGGGGGTAACTTTATATTCCTAAGACACTTGTAAAGATAGTACCAACTGTTTCTAAACAGATCTCATCAGCGTTGTTTTGTTTCCAGTACTGGGATTTGAACTCAGGGCCCTACCCTTGCTAGACAGGCTCTGTAGCACTGAGCCATACACATCTTTAATCTTGTTCATTTCTTTTCTCTTCTCTTCTTTATTTCTCTCCCTTCCTTCTTTCCTTCCATCCTTCCTTCCTTCCTTCCTTCCTTCCTTCCTTCCTTCCTTCCTTTCTTTTTGCCAGTCCTGGGGCTTGTGGTCACTGTCCCTGAGCCTCTTTGTGCTCAAGGCTAGTGTTCTACTACTTAGCCACAGCACCACTTCAGGTTTAAGTTTATTGGATATGAGAGTCTCGCAGGGACTTTTCTGGACAAGCTGGCTCTGAACCGTGATCTTCAGATCTCAGCCTCCTGAGTAGCTAGGATTATAGGCGTGAGCCACTGGTGCCTAGTTTTGTTGATTTCTTAATTAGCATCCTTCCTAGCCACAGCTCATGGTCAAAGCTAAGAAACCCAGGGGTCTACCAGTGTTAAGGGAGCACCACACTGCACTCGGACCTACGAGTTTATCCACTCATGACTTTCTTCTCCTCAAGGGTTTAATCTAGGTCTCACCATACTACATTTGGTCAGACTTACATTTTCATCACCCTTAATATTTTTATGTAGCAAGTAAATTTGCTAAATGTGGAGATACAGATTTGCTGGAACTCAGGGTCCTATGTTGGGCAGGCAGGTGCTCTACCACTGGGCCGCAGCCACAGTTCTCAGCAGCCACCTGTGCCCACGCTGCCCCGAAAACACAGACTGACATTTGTGTGGACAAAATATAAGGCCTCGTCTCAACAAATGAGCTGGGCACGATAGCCAGTGACTGTAAATCCATATCTGCAGGTAGCACAGGTAGGAGGATTGTGATCTGAGGATGGCCCCGGCTGAAACATCCTGAGATCCTATCTGAAAATTAAAGCATAACAAGGCTGAAGGTGTGGCAAAGCACCTGCATAGCATGCATGTACAGAGTTTAAACCCAAGTACAGGAAGGATGGAATGAAGGAAGGAGGGAGGGAGGGAGGGAAGGAAGGAAGGAAGGAAGGAAGGAAGGAAGGAAGGAAGGAAGGAAGGCTGGCTAGAATTTAAAATTATGTTATACGAGTGAAAAAAGCAGACAGAGGCATCTAAACCAGCCGAGCGTGGTGGTCCATACCTCTAAACCCAGTATTGTCAAGAGGAGAAGATAGAAAAATCTTGAGTTCAAGGACAGTCTGGGTTATATACTGAGACCTGTCTCAAAAAATAAATGAAAAGTCAAGAGACTAACAGAATGGAAGAAAAGGGGGTTGATATTATATCATATACGGAAACATGATTCTATGTTTTATGCATATTAAAATTGTATATGATTACATAACATTAATGCATAAGCATTTTATGTTACATAAATACAATCATTATATTTTTTTCTTGCATATCATTTTAGACACCTGTACATTTCCATATTGTGTGTCATATGCTATTTCACTTTATTTACTTATTTTGGATTTGGGGGGGTTGGTTTGTTTGTTTTTGGTGCCTCTCCTAGGGCTTGAACATAGTGCCTGACCTGTTTTGCCCAAGGCTGGTGCTCTACTACTTGAGCCACAGCTCCACGTCTGGCTTTTTCCGTAGTTAATTAGAGATAAGAGTCTCATGAACTTTCTTGCCTTGGCTTCAAACCACAATCCTCAGGTCTTAGCATCTTCTGAGTAGCTAGGATTACAGGCATGACCCACTGGCACTCGGATATTTTGTTCTCATATGTCTAAAACATGAATATATTACAGTGTGCGCTTGTGCGTAATACCCAGGTGTTCTGGTCCCACGAGGTCAGTAACGTCAATGAACCCCACCCCCACTGAAAGCACTCCCCAGATGCCCCATCCTCCTAGCAGGCTGAACTTCCAAATACCCAACATCTCTCCTGCCCTGCAACTCCAGGCTGGAGCTTTCTCTCTGTCTGGCATTAGCTTAAAAGCAAGGTGATGGCTCTTCCTAACACCCCAAGCCTAAGCCAAAGGCTGAATCATGGACAATTCAGGGTCGTTTCTATGGCATCTCCTGGCAAACAGCTGACAATGGCACGGTACGCCCTGGACTGCCTAGTCCAGGGGCTTTTCTTACCCACCCTCCCATCGCAACCTTTCCCCTCCCCAGCTCCCTTTCCAGCCCCCTCGCTCCTACTTGCTCCTCCCCAGGGAACCCCCTGTGTGCAGACCCCAGATTCATCTCTTCCAGAGCAGAGCAGCTCCACTTGCCTAGAACCTTCCCCCAAACTCCCAAACAAAAGGCCAGCCAGAGTGAGCAAACGGCTGCTAGAAAGCCACTGTGTCTCCATGTGCTGCTTGCACACACCCCTGGAAGCAACTGACTGGAAACTCAGCCTGGCAGCAAAGGCCACCCCATGCTCCCCCTCCACCAGCTGCTCACGATCCGGATCCCGGGGGCCCTCAGGATTCCTGCCTCACCTCCCTCTCCTCTTCTGAAGTGTCTGTCTTTCCTGTCCTAAACTGTTGCTCTGAGTCCCCAGCGCTCTGCGTTTCCTGACTAAGTGGCAAGCCAGCCAGCACAAAGGCTGAATAAACACGCGGCAGAAATTAACTTGAACGTTCAGGGAGAAGAACAAAGGCTTCCACGTGAGCTAGGGAAGGAATTGTAATTGCCAGAGAGAAAAGGGAGGTCCAGGCGCTCGGTGGCGAGAGCCCCAGAAGCGGGGATGTTGACAGTGGTGGAGACGGGCAGGCGAGAGGCTGACTTGGTAAAACAGAAGGAAGGGTAAGCAAGGAAGGGGCTGGGGCTGAGAGGAAAAGGCAGGGTGGGGGGGGGGGTCCCCAAGGCAGCCTGGACCCACAATCCCAGTGTCTCCTTCCAGCCCAGCAGCTGTGGAAAGGCTGACCTGGCCACAGGTGTTCGGAGCATGGTTTCACCTGGAGCCCTAATGATAGCCAAGGAGAGGTCACAGGGGGTCCCCAGGGGCAGGTAAAAGGGACTGGCAGTCTCCAACATGGAGGAAATAAGGGGGCCTTCTAGACTCAGAGAAAGAGGGTTGTCCCACCCACAGACACAAATGGATGAGGCCTCATATGACAGTCTTCTACAGAGAAGCATTTGACCGGTCTTATTCCCACCCACCCCCGACACCCATCCCTCCCCCACCTGGCCCTGGCAGCACTAAAAGACAGAAATAGTGAACAAAATATTGATCAGGCAAGCTGGATGCCGGTGGCTCACACCTGTAACCCTAGCTACTCAGGAGGCTGAGATCTGAGGATCATGGTTGAAAGCCAGCCCGGGCAGGAAAGTCATATCTCCAACTGTGGTTCACTAGCCTTAGGAAGATAAAGTTCAGTGCCCAGGCCCTGAGTTCAAGCCCCATGACTGATAGAAAAAAAAATGATCCAGCATGGTGGTTTACAACTGAAATCACAGCCCTCAGGAGGCTGAGGCAGAAAGATCATGAGTTCAAGGACAGCCTACACTACAGTGAGACCCTGTCACAAAACTAAGCAAGCAGAGCAAAGCAAAGCAAGCAAAACATGTCATCAAATGCCTCCTGGTCGCCAGGGGCTTCATGTTTAAGTCCTGGGAGATGAGCTGTCAGTGGCCCTGTCTCCACATGGTCCTCGGAGGCCTGAGAGGTGAAGGAACATCTCCCAGATCCCACAGCTCCTAACTGGCATAGCCAGTTTGCCAGCACACGTTTCAGTCCTAGTAACATAGAAATGTGATCAGGAGACCTGAGGCCCAGAGGACGGGAGTTTTCTCCTTATTCCCTCACGCCTGTCCTGCCAGACCTGGCTATACCAGCAACTAAAATGGCACCACCTGGCTAAAGCTCCCTCACCCCACCCCCAATCAGTCCCAGATGGAATAAAAGGACATTCCGACTTGGTTAGGAGTCCTAACTACAGACATTAGGGGAAAGCAAAGTGGGGGGTCAGGGGAATGGAAAAGAGTTTCCAGACCGGGGGTGGGGTGGGGGTGAAATGCTGGCATGCTGGACAGGAAGTCACAGAATGTCCTGTGGGAAGGTTCACCATCCCGAGTCCATGCAGAGGAGCTGCTGGCAACCAGTGTGCACAATGGCTTATTCATTTGCCCAAACGTGGCCCGTGACCCCTGGGTGCTGCGTCCCACACTGGGGTTACAGAGTGCTCGGGCCCGGCTGGCAGAGGCTGTACCAGGCTAGCTGCTGATGTGGCAGCAGCAGAGCACTGGGCATGCTCGGGAGCCAGAGTACTGTCACTCAGGGAGAAACACAGAGGGGATAGCTCGTGCAGAGGGCCAGAGGAGGGCACAGAACTTTCCTCACGTGGAAAGGACTGGAAGCAAGTCCTTAGTGGAAGGCTCCAAGGAGCGTTTTAGGGACACTGGGAAGTTCTCTTTCGGGAAGAAGAGTTGGTCTCTGGATCCAGTCCAGAAATGTGAGAAAAGAAAGCTCCTGCCTAACGGGGTACATCCATTAGCAAGGATCTCAGCTGGTGGACATGCCATACGCACACATGACTGGACAACCAAGGGGCGGGTACCTCAAGAATCTATCCAGAGCTGCTCATGCCTGTGATCCTAGCTACTCATGAGGCTGAGATCTGAGGATCCAGGGTTGAAGCCAACCCAGGCAGGACAGTCCATGAGACTATCTCCAATACACTACCAAAAAGCTGAAAGCAGAGCTGTGGCTCAACTGGTAAAGCCCTAGCCACGAGCGCATAAAGCTCAGGATAGTCAAGACCCTGGGTTCAAGTCCCAGGTCTATTTGGAGCACCTGGCTTTCATCCTTAGGCAACTTGGCCTCCTGCCTTTGCAGACGAGGTCAAAGCCCCAGAACTACAACTTCTGAAAACCTGATTTCTTTTCTGTGTTTAACAAAAGACATCTCCATGGTCTGTGGCCTCTTAATTTCCGTGGATGTTAAAGTGCAGAGAATTAAAGAATCGATGAGCAGTTAAGGAGGCACTGGTAGGTTCCGGCCAAGAGAAGATTATTTATTTATTCAGCCAGCTCTGCTCATTTTTAAAGAGCTAACTTTTCCATTTTGTTTGTGACATCAAAGATAAATCAAACAAAACGGTGCACGTGAGAGCTGAAAAAAATTATTTGCATGATACACTGTCCCTTTGAAGCCTCAGTATAGCTACCTGCAAAGAAAGTTTGGTGTCAAAAAAAAAAAAAAGAATTAATTCTGGTACTGGAATCCCCTTAGGGGACAGATGGGATTGAAATGATAAAAATAAGGTTTTAATTCACTAGTGATTTTTTCCCCACCTAGTCTCCAGCTTTTTGATTTCTTAGCATCCACTTACACAAACTGTCTCGGGAGGGTAGCCCACGTTCAGTCCATTAACACAGTGGTGGGCTGGAGGAATTTCAGCAGCCTGCCCTCAACCAGCACCCGGGGGCTTGTGCTGACCCAGGGAAGCCCTGAGACTCAGCCGGCCTGTGTCCCAGCTCCCGTTCCAACAGCTTTCACCTAAAGTGGGGGCCACTGGGGCCCCTAGAGTGGCCCCCATTTCCTTCCATCTAGCTGACAAATTTGGGCCTGCAAAACACAAGACTGCCACCTAGTCTCTAGATGGGGAACTGCTGCTGTCTATTTTGGAAAAGCTTGGTGGAAGTAGTTATTCCTGTACCTTTGTCCTTCATCTGCCCTCACCCAGGTTTCCCTGCGCCACTCCACCCTCACCCCGCCCCAGGAAGCACTGCAGCTCTTGCTTATCTTCCCCAGGCTTCCCCTAGGGCAACGATCCTCAAAGTGTGCACCAGAGCCACCTCCATGGCATACTGAAACCCATTTCCAACTCGCTACGTCCCGAGTAAAGTCTGAGACTTTGCATTTCTAGCAAGTTCTAATAAAGAGGCCACACTTGGGAGCCAGGCTGGCCTCAGGTGGTAGGGAGATTTAGCCTGTACTATAGTGCCATCTAGTGGTCAATAACCACAGATGCAATCTGCATTGTGTACTGGCCTCCCAACACTTGCGGGCTGGCACAGAACACCTTCACTTTCATGATCTCTGCTTAAGCTCTTGTTCTAGGGAGAGGGGACAAGTTCCATGTGGACTCAGGTCTTTGCATTTGTCATGCAGCAAGTCTTGACATGTCCCCAGCCCTTTTCGATTTACTAATTTTTAAAGATAAAGTCTTATATCTTTGCCTTGGACCTTGGACTCGTATTAGGTTTTGTTGCTAATGTAGCTAGGATTAAAGGTGTGAACAGCCATGCTTTTGACACTCTATGATCACACACACAGCTCGGACTGTTTGTTGGATAGTTCAGGCAGGGGATCACTGTTGGTCTCCTTCCTTCAAACAACATTGCAGGTGGCCAGCTCCTAACCCAGGCCCACAGAATCTTAAATTGTTAAGAATGGGACTAGGACCAGGCACCAATGCCTCATGCCTCTAATCCTAGCTAGTCAAAAGGCTGAAACCTCAGGATCATGACCTCAGGATCATGGTTCAAAGCAATCCTGGACACCTTGTCAAAAACTTTTGTTTAATTAATAAATAAATTAAAAAAAGAAAAAAAAGCCATCCTGGACAGAAAAGCCTGTGAGACTCTTATCTCCAAATTAACTACTAAGAAGCTGCAAGTGGAGCTGTGGCTCAAGTGGCAGAGCATCAGCTTTGAACAAAAAGGCTCAGGGACAGCACCCAGGCCACCAGCCAGCACCAAAAAAAAGGAAAGAAGGAAGGAAGGAAGGAAGGAAGGAAGGAAGGAAGGAAGGAAGGAAGGAAGGAAGGAAGGAAGGGAGGGAGGGAGGGAGGGAGGGAGGGAGGGAGGGAGGGAGGGACTAGGATCAGGAGTAATGGCTCACATCTGTAATCCTAGCTACTTGGTAAGTGGAGATGGAGAAAATCAAGGCTAGTGGGGGCAGAAAAGTTCCAGACCTCATTTCAACCAATGGCTTGGCACACTGGTGCATATCTGTCATCTCAAGGACAAAGGAAAAAACGATCAAAGCCCAAGCTGGTGGAGCATAAAGTAAGACCCCACCTGGAAAATAACAGACCAGGGGGCTGGTAGAGTGGCTCAAGTGGTAGAACGCATACTTAGGAATCATGAGGCACCAAGTTCAAACTCCAATACCACAAAATACAAAGTTAAGAAAAAAGACATAGGGCTGGGATGTAGCTCAGTGGCAAAGTGCTTGCCTAGCAAGTGCAATGTCCTGGGTTCGATCCCCAGTACCAAAAAAGAAAAGACAAAAAAAAAAAGTTAAAAAAAAAAAAAAACCCGGGGCTGGGATATGGCCTAGTGGCAAGAGTGCTTGCCTCGTATACATGAAGCCCTGGGTTCAATTCCCCAGCACCACATATACAGAAAATGGTCAGAAGTGGCGCTGTGGCTCAAGAGGCAGAGTGCTAGCCTTGAGCAAAAAGAAGCCAGGGACAGTGCTCAGGCCCTGAGTTCAAGCCCCAGGACTGGCAACAACAACAACAAACCCAACCAAAAAAAAAAAAAAAAAGAAAAAAGACATAATATGTATTCTATGTAACCCCCTGTTAAAGACATTTTTTTTTGGGGGGGGGTGTTGTGTGGCTTGAACTCAGGGCCTGGGCGCTGTCCCCGAGCTCTTCTGCTCAAGGCTAGCACCCTACCACTTAGAGCCACAGTGCCACTTCAAGTTTTTCAGTGGCTAATTGGAGATAAGAGACTTCTCTGCCCCGGCTGGCTTCAAACCATAATCCTCAGATCTCAGCCTTCTGAGTAGCTAGGATTACAGGCGTGAGCCACCAGCCACCTGGCTGTTCAAGACTTTTGAGTGGGGCTGGGAATATGGCCTGGTGGCAAGAGTGCTTCTTATACATTAAGTCCTGGGTTCGATTCCCCAGCACCACGTATATGGAAAACGGCCAGAAGTGGCACTGTGACTCAAGTGGCAGAGTGCTAGCCTTGAGCAAAAAGAAGCCAGGGACAGTGCTCAGGCCCTGAGTCCAAGCCCAGGACTGGCCGAAAAAAAAAAAAAAAAAAGAACTTGAGTGCTTGAACTGGGGCTTGAATCTCTGAACCTTGTGCTCATGTGGTATTTTCCACTCAAGGCTTGCTGCTCGAATGCCTGAACCACACATTTTCGTCTTTTTGCTGGGTTATTGAAGAATCTCATAGGTGTTTCTGCCCAGGCTGGCTTCAATCCACAAACTTCAGCCTCCTGAGTAGGCTGGCATTAATGCCACGAAGCATTCGGCTTGTTCAAGACCATTTTGTAATCATTCTTTTTGAACCCAGGTTATCACACATATAAGACAGGCATGTACACTACTTAATCTATACCCCCAACCCTATTGCGTCTGCTCTTCAGAGGGTCTAACTTTACCCACGCTTGCCTCAAACTCACAATCCTCCTTTACCTCTGTACTTACAGGCAGGCATCACCATGCCCAACTTTTTTTTTGTTTTGCTGTTTATGGGGCTTCAACTCTGGGCCTGGGAACTGTCCCTGAGCTCTTCAGCTCAAGGCTAGCTCTCTACCACTTGAGCCCCAGTGCCACTTTCGGCTTTCTGGTTAATTGGATATGAGTTTCATTGACTTTCCTGCCCAGGCTGGCTTCAAACCGTAATCCTCAGATCTCAGCCTCCTGAGTAGCTAGGACAACAGGCATGGGCCCCAAGTGGCTGGATAGCTGGTTCTTTTTTTTTTGTTGTTGTTCTTTTTTTTGCCAGTCCTGGGGCTTGGACTCAGGGCCTTGAGCACTGTCCCTAGCTTCTTTCTGCTCAAGGCCAGCACTCTACCACTTGAGCCACAGTGCCACCTCTGGCCTTCTCTATATATGTGGTGCTGTGGAATTGAACCCAGGGCTTCATGTATACGAGGCAAGCACTCTTGCCACTAGGCCATATTCCCAGCCCCTAGCTGGTTTTTCTTATAGTGTCTATTTTACACTTCCAAAACATGTCAATTTGGACCAAATTTCTAGTGCTCAATGTGCAGTGCTGGGTGGGGCAAAGCTGCTGGTGCTGTGTATGAAGGCATCACACGCTGAGTCAGCGCATTTGAGGTGTCGGCCATGCTCAGTGCTTACATGCCTTATGCCACTAGCCTCCCATCAACCCTGTTAATAGCTTGAAGTAGGGCGGCCATGAGTGATCTAGGTGCACATGGCAGCCCAGAAGCAAGCCGACAGGAAGCAGCCTGAGCTAGGCTACTTGTGGGGATGACAGGCTGGGGCTGGAACTCAGCCAGCGGAGAGAAGAGGGAGATTTACATACTGAAGAGGAGGGGATCCAAGGTCCCTCTCAGCCTGGTTCTCACCTGTGTGGTTAACCAGTGGTGAAAAGCCATGCATTCCAAGCCCAGCTCACAGTGCTCGCATTAGCACAGCTCCGTGCAGGCCAGACCTCAGCCCGCTCCCGGGCTCTCTTAGCCACAGTTGGCCGCCATGGGTGTTCTGGCTGAGTTGCTGGCATAGACGGCAGACTGGTGGCATTTACAGGAGAGCAGCAGCACTCCGGACAACTTGAAGGACTGCAGTGTTGAAGGTGTTAAGTGGAGAATGGAGGCGGGGTGGGAGGTAGAGTCGAGTCAGAGCAGTCGTGACCATTTACTGAAGGGCTTTTGTGAGATGCATGGGGTGACAGAGGCAAGATCCTAAGGTGATGTGTGCAGGACTCGGTGACAGGAGGCAGAGGGGTGGGGCTCATCCTTAGGAGGAAAATCCATCCAGAGTATGGGGAATGGAGAAATGCTTCTCAGAGGGCTGTGGGTTTTGGTTCATGTCCCAGGGTTCTGCAAAGGTGATGGATGTTTTGCTAGACATTTTGTTGCTTTTGATATGAAGTCCCCCGGGCCGTTCATTTTGGATGCCTCTGAATGACTGGTGGGCTGTCCAGGGGGTAGCTTCGTGGGACCTGGAAACTCATGGAAGAGCTAGGGAGACTGGGCCTCCACCTGGGACAGGATGAAGAGGAACAGCATAAGGCTAGCCACAGGATGCTCAAGTTTGGGGTGATCCTAGCGGGGGCTGGGCTCTGGGGCTCTTGTTACTCGTGCAGTTATGCCACTTGTTAGAATCTATGCCATCAGAAGAGCACCGACTGGGCTGGGAATATGGCCTAGTGGCAAGAGTGCTTGCCTCCTACACATGAAGCTCTCGGTTCAATTCCCCAGCACCACATATATGGAAAACAGCCAGAAGGGGCACTGTGGCTCAGGTGGCAGAGTGCTAGTCTTGAGCGGGAAGAAGCCAGGGATGGTGCTCAGGCCCTGAGTCCAAGGCCCAGGACTGGCCAAAAAAACAAAAAAAGAAGAGCACTGACATTGCTTTGAACCATCACTGGGTCAGTCACAAGGAAGCCATGTATGCTGGGTGCCAGGACCTTCCACAGGTGATATTCAGCCCTCAAGAGCTGGGGAGGCAGGGACCCCAGAGGGGCAGCTAGTCCCACACCAAATGATGCTAACTTAGAAAGTGGTCTGCAGTTGGAGCAGAGAAGACATCAGGCCAGGCTGTCCTCATAGGCAAAGCACCTTTCTTTCTTTTTGGGAGCAGCGGAGTCTACTCCAGTTCTCCTGTGTTCAGTTTTTGGATAGGGCTCAGCACTTTTGCCTGGGTGGCCTTGGATGAAGATCATCCTACCTCCAGATTCCCTGGTAGCAGAGACTGCAGGTGCCAGCCACAGCTCCCAGCTCTGGGAGTAATACTATCAACCACTGTACTGCTCTGTAGCTTGAAGACATCTCGTGCTGCACCATATGTTCCAGTAAGGCTACTCACAGGGAAGATTTGAAACTTGAATGGCAGGAGAGACTGATTTTAAGTGAAAGATTAATTTTTTTTTGGGGGGGGGGGGCAGTCCTGGGGCTTCGACTCAGGGCCTGGGCACTGTTTCTGGCTTTTTTTCCCCCTCAAGGCTAGCACTCTACCACTTGAGCCATAGCGCCACTTCTAGCTTTTTCTGTAATTTATGTGGTGCTGAGGAATTGAACCCAGGGCTTCATGCATGCTAGGCAACAACTCTATTGCTAAGCCACATTCCCAGTCCTGAAAGATTAAATTTTTGAAAACATGAATAAAGGAGATGCTTGTAGCATCTGAGTGAAAGACAAATGTTTCTCATCTGCTGATCTAGAAGAAAAACAAAGTCTATGAACAGTGTCACAAAGGATCTGGCCAGAAAAGCAAATCTGGGTCTGTGAGGCACTGATGGCTCACGCCTGTAATCCCAGATACTCAGGATCTGAAGAATCACAGTATTTTTTTGTTTGTTTGTTTAACCAGTCCTGGGGCTTGGACTCAGGGCCTGAGCACTGTCCCTGGCTTCTTTTTGCTCAAGGCTAGCACTCTGCCACTTGAACCACAGCACCACTTCTGGCTTTTTCTATATATGTGGTGCTGAGGAATCGAACCAAGGGCTTCATGTATACCAGGTGAGCACTTTACCACTAGGCCATATTCCCAGCCCCAAGGATCACAGTTTGAAGCAAGGATTTCTCCCTGTTCAAAATAACCAGCAGAGGCTGAAGGTAAGCAAGCAGAGTGAAAAGAAGACCCTGAGTTCAAGCCCTGTATTAGACACCACCCCCCCCCAAAAGGGGAAAAAATCTGAGTTTGCTTCAAAGATCAGTGCTAAAGCCTGAATAAAAGATCAAAAGTCATACAGGAAATTAATTTTAGTGGGGGAAATTTTAATTTTACTGATAGTCTATTTAACCCAATATAATTTCAGCACATAACAAGACATTTAAAAACTACTAGCTATGGTTATATAATTTTTAAAGTCAGTTATGGGGCTTGAACTCAGGGTCTGAGCACTGCCCCTGAGCTCTTTTGCTCAAGCTAGTTCTCTACCACTGTGCTGCAGTGCCACTTCCAGTTTTCTGGTGGTTAACTTGTGTTTAAAGTCTCATGGGCTTTTCTGCCCTGGCTGGCTTTGAACTGCGATCCTTAGATCTCAACCTCCTTGAGTAGTTAGGATTACAGACATGAATCGCCAGTACCCAGCGTTTTTTGTTGTTGTTTTGTTTTTAAATAAAATTCTAGTTCAGGTTCTGGACTAGAACTTTTTTTCTGTTTTGTTTTCAGAGCTGAGGACTGCACCCTGGGACCTTGCCCTTGCTGGGCAAGTGCTCGTCCACTGAGCCAATTCCTTAACAGTTTACATAATTTTCATTCTAAGCCATTTAAACCTGGTGTGTGCACTTCATACTTCCAGCTACCTGCTAAGACTACCTATGTTTCAGGAGCTTGGAGCCACAGGTTGCCGTGGCTCCACACTGGACAGGGCCAGACTGGACAACCCCATCCATCTCTACTATACCCATACGAACGAACAACCTTCAATAGCTGCTTCCTTACTCAAAAGCACTGGGCTTATCAGATACAGATGCGCATGCCTGCAATGCTAGTACTCAGGTGGCAGCGGCAGCAGGAGGATAATTATCCTGAATTCAAGGCAGCCTGGGCTACACCAAGTGGAGAACAAACCAATCTTTTCAAGTCTTTCTCGTCCCGCAAGGGGGGGAGGTGGGGGGGGGCGCGCTCAGGTGACCTTGCTCATTACTTTCACAGTGCGTTTCTCGCCACAGCAAACTAAACCACCCCACGAGTCTACCAGTGCACCAACACCATACAGCTGGCTTTGAGGCCACAGCCCCAGACTCCAGTCAGGCTGTGAGGAGCTCCACTGCCGCCATCATCGCCTGGTGGGAAAAGGAGAGGAACAGGGCCAATAATTCCTGACTAAAATGTCTTCAAAGAACTTGGCTGCTGGGCACCGGTGGCTCATGCCTTAACCCTAGCAACTCAGGAGGCTGTGGTTGAGGATTAAATCTGAGGGACTCAATTCCAATTAACCAGCCAAAAGCAGGAAGTAGTGCCGCAGCTCAAGAGTTAGAGCACTAACTTTGAGCAAGAAAGCTAAAGTATAGAGCCTTGCCCTCACTCAAGCCCAGTACTAGTACACACACGCATGCACGCACGCATGAGCTGGAAGGCAGAGTCGGACCCCCCAGTCCATCACACACAACCACCCTCTTTACACCCCCGCCTCCAATCTTGTACACCACTGGAAAAAAAATGGACTCAAAGCTCTAGTTAATACAATTCAAGATTTATATAAGTTCATGTTACTTAAGTTACTTATCCTTAAATTGCACAATGCTGAAGCCAGTCTAAAAAAGAATCAAACGATACCACTGTAAGGTAATTCAATGAGTTACTTTTTTTTTTTTTAAACAAATGTGTACAGCAAAAACTCCCCAAATGAGAGCCCCTCCCACCCAGTCCCCATGCGGTAGGCAGGAAGCCGTGGGCCCTGGCCGCAGCGCCAGGCAGGGCACCCCGCTCCAGGATTAGCTCCCACTTACCAGCCAAGTGTGTGGTGTGGAAAACCTCGCGTTCCCTTTGTTCTCCAGTGTGTCTTATACAAAATATTACATTTTTTAAACATCTATTTACAGAATTTGCACAAATAGAAAATGGTTACAAATTACAACCAGGCTTGGCAAGGTGATCATTCCCCTCCCCTGACTGGGGGCCAGGTGTGACAACTGCTCTGTATTTACATCTGCATTAAAAAGTCTGGGTTCCTACAGACCCAAGGGAGTATGTAAAAAATGGGCTAAGCGCCATCATTTCATTTCTGGGAGCTGCACAGGGGATCCATACCAATCAGTTCATGTCTGGCGCCCTGAAGGAAGACTCTGAAGCAAAAGAAACCCAAGCTGGTCCCCACCCCCACCCCACTTGTCTGCCCCCCACTATGTGTGGGTATGGATGGGGGGCACGGAGGGGGCTCAGGCTTCCCTTCACTTCTTTTGAAAGAGTTTAGAACTGAGGGTAAACCAGTTGGCTCGTGAAGCACCAGCCTATGGCTCTGAGAACCCACAGCTCCTCTGGAAGGAGCCACGTCTCCAACAGACTACAGAACGGGGGACAAAGAGGATTCACAAACACAATGTTTGTTGTTACTCTGATGTTAAATTTTTTGTCTTGAGTGCCAAGCCAAATTCCAACAGTGCAAAAAAAGACTCAAGAAGTGGCTTTGGGGGCCAGAGTCAAAGGCTGGCGTAGTAGCTGTCGACCCACTGTGCAAGGCCTCGCTCCACCAGTGACCGGTTTATCAACACCACCTAGAAAACCAAAAGCTCCATTAAGAACTTTGCTTGTGACACCATGGGACCGTCTCCCAAGCCAGCAGGGTTCCTCCCTCCCCAGTCCCTCGGCACCTGTCAGGCCACAGATGTACAGGCAGGCCTGACTCCTACTTCAATGTACTGCTGCCATTCAGCATGAGCAAAGACTTGTTAATACACTGAAAAACCTAGGCTTTGATACTATGGGGAGGACAGGAAAATCAAACTGACAGAAGGTTCTGGAAGGTACAGAACAAGGTTCTCCACCTTGGCCTGAGTGCCACTCTGGGGTGAACAGTCTTGTGTTGGGCGGGGGGGGGGGGGGGGCTGCCCAGGCCTGTGTAGGACGTAAGCATTCCTGGCCTCTACCCACTGAATGGATACTGCTACCCCTTGTCACGGCACTCGGTGTCCCCTGCAGGCCCTGCTTTACAGCCACATCCTCTGATTAATTCGGAAGAAGCAATGCCAGGGCCGGCTCCCAATCTACCCACTCCTGTCAGTGAGTAGCGCAGATGGAAATGGGCAGACTCACTTCATCTCCAACCACGCTCCACAGCTGGATGAGGGGCAGGCCAGTTGGACTGTAACTTGTCACCTAAGGGAGGGGAAGGTAGAAAGCACATCTTAAAAAAGCTACACCACGGGGGAAGAGAGAAGGAGGGAGAAAAAGAGGGAGGGCATAACAAGTATGACAAGAAAGGTACTTACTACCTTACGTATGTAACTGTAACCCCTTTGTTCATCACCTTGACAATAATTTTATTTTTCAAAAAAAAGCTACACCATGCACTTTCTTTTTTGAGACAGCATCTCACTACTTACCCCAGACTGGCCTCAAAGCCAGGATCCTCCTAACAGCTTCCTAAATGATGGGTGACAGGTGTGGGTCATGCCTGGTTTGTGTACTTCTTTTTTCAAGTCTGCTAATCACTCTAACGCCTACGGACAGACAGTCGCTCACACCTTTAATGCCAGTTATTCAGAGAAGAAATCGAAAGCATCAAAGTTCAAGGCCATCTTGGGCAAAAAGTTAACAAGGCTCTCTACAAACAAGCCAGGTGTGGTAGCATAAGCCAGGCTCATGCCAGTAACCCCAGCTACCTGGCAGGTACACAGGTAGGAAGATCATGGTCTGATGCCAGTCCCAACCAAAAAAAAAAGCATGAGAGCTATCTTGAAAATACGCTAGAGCAGAAAGATCTAAGCATGTGGCACAAAGAGCAGAGCATCTGCCTTACGAGTACGGGGCTGAGTTAAATCCCAGTGTAAGTCACACAACAGAAGTTCAGTCCCAAGAAACCAAATACTTGACTAAGTGAGACACAAAGCTCTGCTGACCCTCTGTGTCCAGCTCAATCACATACCTGGGCAAGCAGTGCTGTATTTCCTGTCATCTCGCTCATAGCTGCATCCGCTTCAGGTGAAAAATAGTCGTCATCTTTAGAAGAAGGACAAGCAGTAATTAGATGTTCACCAGGGCAAAAGTATACCTGTCATGTACATATGCGCACAGCATTCCAAGGAAGCTGCTTTAGATGCCCCAGACTTGAAAAGTGCACTGGGAGAGTCATGTGGGTGAGGGAGGCCTTAGGCCACCCTACAACTCCATATACACAGTCTCTGCTGCATGCTGCCCTGATCTTTCGGCCAGGATGGAACCCCCCGCCCCATCCTCATCCCCACCTGTTTTGGGGGCAACTATGCTGTACAAATCAACACCCTGGAGGACAGGTGTTGTGCCTGTTTGATAGGGGAGGAGGAGGCACTGGCCAATCACCAAAGGCCAACAGCTCTCAGAGTGGTGCAGGTGGAACTCAAATCTAGGCAGTTAGACCAATATGGGAAGTCACTTAGAGAGAGCAGGGCAGCAAGCTGGGTTTGCAGCAAGCAGCACTGTGCTGGGTTGGATTACTAACAGTAGCATTCAATAATATGGCCACGGCAGGGAGTGATAAGCATGGGAGACAGGAGTTTGAGAAGGTAGGGGGAAAGTCTGATGAAGAAAGCATTCACCAGGCACTGGTGGCCCTTGCCTGTAATCCTAGCTACTAAGGAGGCTGAGATCTGAGGATCATGGTTCAAAGCTAGCACAGGAAGGAAAGTCTGTAAGACTCTTCATCTCCAATGAACCACCACAAAACTGGAAGTGGAGCTATGGTTCAAAGGGTAGAGTGCTAGCCTTGAGCAAAAGAGCTGGGGAACAGTGCCCAGGCTCTGAGTTCAGGTCCCCCAACAGGAAGGGAGGAAGGGAGGAAGGGAGGGAGGGAGGGAGGGAGGGAGGAAGGGAAAGAGGGAGGGAAGGGAGGGAGGAAAGGGAGGGAGGAAAGGGAGGGAGGGAGGAAAGGGAGGGAGGGAGGGAGGAAAGGGAGGGAGGGAGGGAGGGAAGGGAGGGAGGAAAAGGAAAGGACTGGATCAATTTCAGAGGCTCTGGACAGACTGTTTTGATAGAAATGCACAGGTTGGGGAAGAGCAAGGAAGGAAAACAGAAGAAAGAACTTTCCTATGGTATATCTGCCATGACTCCAGCAGACCAGTGTTTCTCATTTGAATTGCTTTAGCCTAGCAAGAATCTGGTCTGAAGGGATAAAACCTGTGAACTGTGGTTCGCAAAGTGACAGATAAGCAGATGACCACTTACAGCTAAGTAAGTGGCTGCTACCTAGCCACCTACTCTCCACAGCACTATAAAAGACAGGCACCATCCCCATTTTCCAGAAAGGAAAATAGAGGCTGAGCAGTGCCAAGCCTCTTCTATCCACCCATGTATGGGTGAGGGCTGGCAAACCCCTAACTAACAGCCCTGAGGAGCTGTGCACTTGCTGAGTGGTGCTGTGGCCTCACGCCTGCCCTCTCTGGTGTGGGACTCTGTTCCCCAAGGGGCAGCTGGAGGTCCGACCCCAAAGGGCAGCCCACAGCACAGCAGCACCGGCAGCACCTGGGAACTTGGGAGAAATGCAAGTTCTCAGGTCTCAGCCCAAGGCCTACTTCACCAGAAAATGACAGTAGCACTCAAGTCCGGGGTGAGAACAGGGCTGTTGAGAAGAACACAGCCAAGTGCCCACCCCACAAGAGGCCCTGCAGGTTACCTGACAGGGGCATCACGCTGTCTAGAAGGACCTCTGCTCCTTGGAATGGCAAGGTCACAAAATCCGACCTAGGAAGGCAAAAAGAGACCAATTTCACAGGATGAACCCCACCACAGCCCAGGACTCACATCTACCTGTTGCTCAGCATGGGGGACACCCACCACAAAGAAGGAGGGGTAAAGCCTCGCCCCAGGCCTGGCAGCACCAAGCCACACACCGCACACCATGCAGGGCATGCGCCCTCTGGGGAGGCTTCACTCGCCTGATTTGCCGGAGCACATCTACTTTCACCCTTTTATATCCACCGTAGTCCACGTAGCGAATCTCCACCTCGTTGGTCTCCTCATAGGAGGCCACCACCTGAGCTCGCCACCAGGCCCCGTCCACACCAGGGGCAGCGCAGATGACGGAGACTGTAAGGCAGGAAGACTGTGTGGATCCACCTGGCCCTGGAGAGGGCACTGAGGCTCCTTCAGTACCGTCACCGTCTCTCCACATTATTCAGAGGCCTACAGCCTCCATGAGCTCCTCAAACCCAAGATGAACCCTGGAAAACTTGGCCAAAGGAAATCCAGCCGAGCAGATGGCAATCCTCAAAGCTATCCATGCCAAAAAGCATTCAACCAGATCCATTCCTCTGCAACGTACCGAGGCCCAGGAACAAGCCAAAGAAAGTATGAAGGTGAGGACACAGGGCAGAGGCCTGCCTGGCCTTTAAGGTGAAGTCTCTGAAAGAATGGAGACTCTGCAACTGTAGCAGAGTTTGGTAGCTAGCACCTACAGTCTGCTCACCTCAAATAGGGGCCTGGCTGCAAGTGGACTCCCAGGTTCACCACCCCAGGAGGTACAAGATGCCCAGACCACCAAAAAGTGAGCACTCCCAGGGCCACCCCCTCTCGTCCCAGAGCAGCAGGGGCAGTTGAAACCACGGTGTGAGGTCTACCCAGCGGTGCTCCTCGGCCAGCTAGAAGAGGGATACGGGGCTGACCCACCAAGTCCTGACCATTAAGGGAGCCTGGGCTCTGCTTTGGTTTTTTTACTGCTAAGTTGAGGATCTGATGAGAGCAAAAATCTCTACTATTCAAAATAGGGAAAGAGAAAAAAAAAGTTTCACACAGCCTCAAAGCTTTTCGCCTTCAGAGGACCTTAAGTTAGCAGTCTTTAGTGGATTGTAGAAATGTTATGACATTCACTTCCCACTGAGGAAAGCTAAAACAGGGTCAGAAGTTTATTCCCCGCTCCTGCTTAGGGGCTACCTGCGCAAGCCACCTGATTTCAGAGGCTTGGTTTTCTTGCCTGCCATGCAGAGATTACCGAGCCCACTACATGGATTTGTTGGACTTAGGATCTTTCATTATTAAAAAACAAATGTACATGAAGCATTTTACATATCACAGTAGAGCCACCTCTACATCCTTGTGCACAAGCCTAAATGTCACCTGTTAAGTTACCTACTTAAAAGATACAAAAAGGAAGGGTTTGGATTTGAACTCATGAATCAAGACTCTACTCCAATCCCATTGCTTTCAGTCAACAAACACTAGCTTTATCTAGCCAGGAACCTCCACCCAACAGGACTCTAAGGCAATGCAGGAACTCAAGGATGTTGGTCCAGGAGGGATTCCAGAACTGTTTCCTCCTAGGTCAAGACTGAGAGCCAAACCATGCCCAGACTCTCCTCTTCAACCCTGAGACCCCCGAACCCCCCCATACTCCAGGACAGCACTTACTTTCCACGGGGGTGGGTAGGGTGGGGATTCCAGGCTGAGAGTAGCAGAGGTACATCTGCTGGTCCAGACTGCGCAAGGCGTGGAAGGTGGGGTGTGTGTGCTGCTGTACAAACAGATGCCCAGCATTGACCTGGTTGACCACAATCACCTCCACAGTGATGCCATCAGGGAGCAGGAGCTGTAGAGGGGAAGAGGTGACCAATGCTGCTTCAGATTTTCTCTTCTCAGGTTTGGGAAAAGCCCTGAGGACCAGAGCAAGTCTCTGAAAGAATCTAGAAGAACTATTTCCACAGTAGTGGCTGCTATGCTGCACTACCACAAGCAGCCATTAGGGGCAGCCTCACCATAGGACAAGGCCTGGAGCCCCCTGGGCAGGGTCCAGACCCCAGAGCTCCCCTTCCGCTTCTTTTTTAAAAAAATTGTTCTTCTTGGGCTGGGAATATGGCCTAGTGGTAAAGTGCTTGCCTCGTATACATGGGTTCGATTCCCCAGCACCACATATACAGAAAACGGCCAGAAGTGGCGCTGTGACTCAAGTGGCAGAGTGCTAGCCTTGAGCAAAAAGAAGCCAGGGACAGTGCTCAGACCCTGAGTCCATGCCCCAGAACTGGCAACAAAAACAAAACAAAAAAATTGTTCTTTGTCAGTCATGGGGCTTGAGCCGAGCGCCTGGACGCTGTCCCTGAGCTCTTTCACTTTTGATGCGTCTGTAGACCCAGGGAAGGCGAACAGGGGAATGAGTAGCTGTTGAAAACAAGGTAGGTAGAGCCTCAGGCCCCTCTGGACCTATAGCTGACCCTAGCAGAAGGTCTGACAGCTTATCTGCCTTAGGAAGAACAAGCTGCAGACTCAGGATCTGCCAGAGGTGGTGTCCTATTCTCTTTGTACTTGCCTTCACGTCCCAAACCCTCAGCTAGCTCCCCAAACAACCCTTCTCCCAACTTATTTGACTTTGGGTCTTGGCCTGTAAGCAGGCTTAGCCCTATGTGAGAGGCCCTAGCAGAGGCCACCCCTGGTCTCTAAAGTAATGGTCTTTCCAAAGTCAAACTGTAGGAAGAAAGTAGGGCTCTGGGCACAATAGGGTGCCTAGTCCACTTTTGAGCCTGGTAGCCCCAGGGAAAAAGAGCTTCCTCCAACCCCATGTGTCCACCCAACCCTGCTCACCCAGATCTACCTGAGGTCTCCTCTCCTGTCCTACTGGGCGAAGAAGCCACCTATATACAAACCACCATTTACAAACCATTTAAGAAGAGAATCAAGGGCCAGGCCTCCTGGGCCCTTGCCTCTCCTGGAATAAAAGTCTAATTCAGGAGTAAAATACAACTCGGGTTCAGCCCACAGAAGAGGAAAGGATCTTCTTCCCCTTTTATCCCACAGCCAAGTCTGGTGGAAAAGAACAGAAGTGCCCACCATTCTAAGCAGAACCCACGGAAACAAGTATCCTGAAGCAGCCCATCAGTATGACAGTCCCTAGCCTGCAGAACTCAAACAGCTACTCCTAGTGAGGAGAGGCCTGGCCAGAGAAGGGAGGGGGCCTGGAGATGTCCGCTCCTCTTCCTGCCAAACTCCCAGGTTTCCTGGGTCAGAGACTATTTCCAGACTATAATGTAAGCAATTCTAGGGACTGGAAAGAGGAAGCAAATGCTTCACCAGGACCACTGCTCAGTCCAGCTCAACCAGAAAAGGACCAGAATGGCCCATGACAGCACTCATCCAAACCCTCGAGTGCTTCAAGGAGCCCCACGCCAGTCTGGCCACAACCGGTATGCTGCCTTAACTAGAATCCATTTTAGGCAAATGCCTAGCAAAGAGAAAATGTGTCTGGTGGCAGAGGCGGCCTGGTACTCCCACATGGGGACTGAGAGGCCATGGCCTCTTGCTAGCAGGTTACCCTATCCCCAGAGAACACCCACTGGGAGAACTGACTGCTGGAGCCTAGAGGCGAAAAGGCCGGGGCAGTCATGTGCTCATGTCCTTCCTAGTCCACAGTCTGGGGAGTTCACTGGGGTGGGCTGGGGGAAGGGCATAGAAGTCCTGACCGCAGGGAGCATGCTCACCCAGGATGTGATTGGTAAAGAAGGCAGCGCCAGGGAAGGCAACGGAGGGGCATAGATATTGGTGAGGTTCAATTCCTTAAACTTCTTTCCAATCAAGCTCAGAGCTTTGTCCACGTGATGCTGGGAGCCTACGAGTATGAGGATAGGGTAAGAAAAAAGTCACACCAAACACCTCCCTCTTTCAGAGGTCAAGAGCATCTTTATGGAAATGCTACTCTTTCAAAACGGCTTTCAAAATTCTCTAACCCCTATCTTTTAAAAGCGACACTTTGCCATTCTACCCACACTTTGAACACAAGAGGCCAGCAGGTGACAAAGTGCCATCCTGCCTCTATCAGTAGGCTCTTCACTCTGCGTGGTGATAGGCATCGAGACCCAGCACCTAGGCCAGAGAGCTGACCCTAAGATAGAGAAGACATGCAGCATTCTCTCCACCTGTCCAGAGCCTGGCCATCTGGACCTCTGCACTTCTGTATACTTACCTTTCAGCTAAGAAAGTGAAAGCCCTGCACTGACCTTCGATATGGCAGATCTGGATGTTCTGGGTGTAAGGCAGTGTGGAGATGTAGATCTTCGCACCAGACGTCTGCTTCAGAAAACTCACGTAGCGGCCCTGCTTGCCAATCAGCCGGCCCACCAAGTGCTGCCAGGAGGGAAAAGAAAGCGAGAGGTCTAATAGGAAACCAATCCCCACATCCCAAAGACCTACTTTTGCTTCCCACAAGGTCAAGCTCAAACGATATTGTTACTGTGTCAGCATTCATTTGCTAGCACTGAGGTTTTAGGATCCCTAAAACAAGTAACTTCACTACCCAGAGAGATGCAGCGGGATGGGGGAGTCTAACGCATTATCTCCCACCTCCCATTCCATCCTCACGATGAGGCCCACACTAGAAAAAGCTGCAAAGGTAGCAGCTCTGCATCCACACACACCCTGAGCAGCTTCACCAGCAATGACTGCTCCAAGCCTACTTGTGCCCAAGGGTAAGGGGCGGGCATGAAAATGAACACGGCCAAGGGAATGCAGGCTGGAGACTCTGGAGCACAAGGCGCACACAAGTGCCCAGTGAGCTAGAGTTCACAACAGATAGGAAAAGCCAAACAGCTGTGATGTAACACCAGCTCTGAAACAATCCCAGGTGACCCTGGCCCCACAGGGTAGGAGGCACTCAGTACCCCCTCACCTAGAGCCTGGCTTGGGTGACCTCTGCAACCACTGAGGATAAGACTCCTCACAAGGCTACCAAGGGAGGGAACGCCACAGAAGCCAGCAGCTCAGGGGCAGCACAGCCTTCCTGACCCAGATCTCAGGCCAAGCCAGGTCTCTCCCACAGCTCACAGCCCACAGCCCACAGCCCACAGCCAAAGGGCCTAGGAGAAACTACCAGTCCTTTCAAGCTGCAGAGATAACCATGAAGGTTTTAAGTTAGAACAGCAAAGGGCTAGGAACTGGAGACCAGTGAGAGGGACATACACAACCAACAGTCAAAATCACATCTCCAAAGAAGAACGTCAGAGCAAAATCGTTAAATAATTAAAAGTTATTAACCAAAACAACACAATCTCAGTTTTGTTTAAAAACCACAGGATGCCAAGATGAGAAGGAAATAAAAGTCTTTACAGTCACTCTCAGGGGTAGAATTAGAATGCCTTTTTATTTTCTTTGTTGTATTTCTACGGTTTTCGAGTTCTCTAAAGCTGTTTATGCTTGGTTCAGTTATAACATGCTAGACTGGGGCACAGGGGGTTCGTCTGCCCAGCCCTCAGTCTGGCTTTTGCCATTTACAAATGACCAGGGCAGGGCCGTGAGTTAGAAGAAGACAAGGACCACAAGCTCTTGAAGGCAGCTGGAGGAACCCACCACCAGCTCACCTTTGCACTAAAGTGTCTCTCTCTCACACACACGCACGCACACATGCACACACATGTTCCTGGCTCACTGGGGGCTTCTCATGCACACTGCCCACTCTACTCCCTCCTCAAAGTCCCAGGGGCTGGGAATGTGGCTTAGTGGTAGAATGTTTGTCTAGTATGCATGAAGTCCTGGGTTTGATTCCTCAGTACCACATAAACAGAAAACGCCAGAAGTGGTGCTAGCCTTGAACAAAAGAACCACAGGGACAGTGCTCAGGCCCTGAATTCAAGTCCTACGACTGGCCAAAAAAAAAAAAAAAAAAAAGGTCTGACAGCCCTGTACAAGGGAAGTTTGAGCTCACGGCAGAATCCGACCTGCGGGGCTGCTGTTTTCTTACCTTTGGCACCTCGATCTCCCAGATGATGAGGTCTACCTTCTTAGGGTTGGAGTCTGCCTGGGCATTTTGGAGTCTGTCAGACTTCTTGAGCCCACACCCACTATCCACCGAATCCATGCTGTTCCTGTCAGAACCTGCAGGGGAGGAAGCGGCACGCGCACACAGACCCAGCTCAGAGCCTTCAATACCCGTAGCTCCTCAAACTCCAGTCACAGGAGGAAGGAGGCCCACCTCACACCCCCTCCTCACAATGGGCAGTCTAGAAAGCTAGAAAAAAACCAATGAAAGGAGGCCTGGGGTACCCATCCACCTAATTTTAGCCTGTCACTTACGGTCCCACTTGCTTATTTGGCAGCCGCACCCAGCCACAGCTGCTGGAGCAGACACACAAGTGGGAAGAGCCAGACTGCGTGCCCAGGGAGGGGACTCCACGGGGCTGGAGGTGGGTGGGAGATCGCCCACAGGTCTGCACGGTCCCAGGACACTGTCACCACTCTCCTATCTTTCCACATCTCCTAGCCCTTCAGATCCATGGTCATCCGTTCCCAAGCTCTGACTCTTGGGTGATGAGAGCAACACAGCCCTCACTACCTGAGGGCCTTGTTTCCATCTCTCTGCCAGATGTGGACAAAAAGAAGGCAGACATTTCCCTGTGCTTAGGCTGAGCCTGTGCAGCTCTGAATACTATTTGGAATTGGCTCAAATTCCCCCTGGTCTGAAGACTGAGCAAACACTCATTTCTAAGAGGATGAGGGAGCAGGACTCCGGTACCAACTTGAGCTGCTTTACTCTTGCCCAAGGCATGCCAAAGGGACCACTGCAAAAAACAGTCCCAGAGCAGCTTAAGAGAAG
Organism: Perognathus longimembris pacificus; assembly: GCF_023159225.1. Classification (NCBI taxonomy): domain Eukaryota; kingdom Metazoa; phylum Chordata; class Mammalia; order Rodentia; family Heteromyidae; genus Perognathus; species Perognathus longimembris. The sequence goes on from NC_063177.1 coordinate 29,280,827, forward strand.
TGGATCTAGCTTAAACATGGATGACTAACTGGCCAGAAATAGATCACTCCTGAGAGTCAACTAATTAGGTCATTTTTACATGGTCTTCCCAAACCCTGGGCATAATCCTTCACCAAGCAATCCATGTACTGTCTAGACACAAAGTACTAAGACTTAAAGGGACTCTACTTCCAGCTAAGAGTCACCTTCAAAGTGACCTCCCTTAACACTGGGAGTGGGAGTCTTGGAATAGGGTCCATGGCCAGACTGCTGGAAACATATCAGGCTGGGGTAGGCAGGTGGGGGCTCTCCAATTCACAGGCCCTATTCTGTTCAACAGAATGGGAACAGTCAGTATTTGTACTCTAGTGGTACCCAGGAGAGGCCCAGAACCACACCAGGCCTTTAGCAGGCTACATTCACAAGCCAGTTACCAGTTCTCTCAGCTGGGCAGTCTTCATACCCCTCAGTTTCAACGTCCTCACACACCAAGCAGGGAGACTAACATGACACTAGCCCAGTGCCTAGTACACACTAAGGGCTCACCGATTGGTGTCACCAAGCTTTTACTGATCAGCCATTCCTGAGCCTCTCGGTCCATCCTTCCCTTCCTTTGATCTTTTTTATTTGTGTCAGTCTTGGGACTTGAACTCAGGACTTAGGCGCTGTCTCTGAGCTTCTTTTGCTTAAGGTTAGTGCTCTACCACCTGAGCCACAGCTCCACTTCTGGCTTTTTTGGTAATTTAGTGGAGACAAGAGTCTCATAGACTTTTCTGCTCAGGCTAGCTTCAAACCTTGATCCTTAGATCTCAGCCTCCAGAGTAGCCAGGATTACAGGTGTGAGCCATTGGTGCCTGACTTCCTTTGGCCTTTTGAGACTGAGTATTGCTAGACAGCTGGCTTAGAACTTGCTACATAGCCTCAGTTGGCCTCAAACTTGCACCCAAGTGCTTGGATTCTCTAGCCTCTTTTTCTGCAGACCTAAACTAGAAGTCCTCAAAGCATCTGTGAAGTTTCTGCAGTCAATCCAGAGTTGGCATGGCAAAGCTGAAGGGCTTGTTAATTAAGGTTAAAGGCAAACAGGCAAAGAAGGAAAAGGAAAAAAAAAGACCACAAAACTTTCTTTTCACCCATCTAATGATGGACTTCTTTTTAAAAAACATATTAAGATCCCTGACATTAGTCAGGATAGACCCTATAGTATCTGTGGTCTTCCATCATCATGATTGGCAGCATCTGTTTTCTTTTAGAGGCCGTAAAACCCATTAGCAGTCTTAACCAACAGCACCTCAGGGTGGCAAAACACCCAAGGAAGCTTCCCTGATGGAGCTGGAAGTGAGAGGGACTGGCTCCAGGACCAACACGCAGAAGAGCCACGGGGGAGAGATCATGGCATCCTCCACGAGATAAATTACCCCAGGGAAGCTGCAAAAGCAGGGTCAGGAGCTGCTGACCTGTTAAGTTAGCAGGCTGAACTGTCTACGCTGGGGTCAGCACTCGAAAAACCCAGTGGACACTTCGTTACCAAAGTGCCCTCTCTCCTGGGGTGGAGCTGCAGCTGCACAGAGAGAAAATGGCTGAGGCTCTGCGGAGGAGGAGGTGACAGCAACAACCCAGGGCGGCTCAGCCTCCTGCCAGTGCTCAAAGCTGCGGCCGTCCATGGGGCACTTACCCTGGGAGAGCTTCTGGAGGAGGAGAGCAGGTGAAGACATGGGACAAGCACATGAGGAAAGGAAGTCAGCCATCAGGAAACACTTGCCCACCCCAGCTCTGGGGGGAGTAAAACTAAGGAGGCCTCTCGGTGAAAAGCCCAGGAAGAGGTTAGCATTCAACAGAAGAGGCTGCCCAGAGGAGCCAACTCTGAGCTGGTTCCTTCTAAAGGGCTGGGGGAGGCTCCCTGGCTGGTGAACCAAAGGATAGCCCCCTGAGGCTTTGGGGTCTCGGGGCAGCCTGACTCCCCAGGCTCTCTGCCCCAGCCACATCTGTAGGCAGTTGGGACAGAGCTGCAGGCACCATCACTTTGCTGTGGAAGTACAGAGGGAGGGGTGAGTGGGCCAGCCACCTTTCCCTAATGAGCAAAGGGAGACCCCCGACTCTCCAAGTGAGCACCCAAGGCCCTCCTACCTCCCGAGTGATCTCCTTCCGCGTCCATGGTCCATCCATCCTCAGCCCCCAAGTCTGATAACTCCCCCTTCAGCACCCCATTGCTGAAGGGCCCAGTACTGTCTGGCAGCGGCGGGCTGACGGTCTTGTCCCTGGAGCTCGAGTTGTTCTCTGTGCAACAGTCGTCAAGCCCTGAATCTGAGCACTGCCCAGGGGAGGCCGTGGAGGGAACACTCTGGCTGTTGTTGGACATGCAGGTGACACACGTGGCATCTCTTCCCAGGATGCTTGTCTCATCCACTGACTCTACTAAGGGGGCAGCTGGTGGGGGACAGGCTGCCAGGGAGATGGGGTGTGCGGAGTTCTTTGGCTTCCCCTCTTTGGTGGGGCTGGAGAGAGGGCTGCTCAGGCAGCTCACATAGGTCTTTGGCGGTGGCAGGTCCTCTGCTGGCTGGCCGGGCAAGGCCAGGGAAGGGTCTAGTGGACTGTTGGCTGTCCCTGCTGTGGCTGTAGCAGGCTTTGTAGCGTCTTGCCCCAGGAGAGTTTTCTGGCTGACTGAGGCCCTGCTCTCTTCCTCCTGCCCTTGAGGTTTGGTGGTGGAAGCTTGATGGGCCTGGCCTGCCGTCTTGCCTTCTGTGGTAGCCAGCACCTCTTCAGTCGCTTCCAAGATCACTTGGGAGATGATCTGGAAGGCAGCCTTCTCAATCTGCTCATTTTTATCCAAGGTTTCTTCTTTGCCCACGTCTCCATCACAGACTTGGCCATCTCTGACCTGGGTGACCTGGGTCTCCTCCTCCGCCAACTCTGGGCGAGCCGACTCCACATTGCTCAGCGTCTTTCCTACACGCTCTTCCTTCTGCAGGGGCTTGCCCACTTGGTGCAAGCCCCCACTTCCCTTCTCTCCCCCACCTCCCAAGGGGGCCAGGCCGAGGACCTTGCTGCTCTCCAGTTCTGGGACATACTCCTGGGATAACAGACCTTCTTCAAGCACGCTCTCTCCCCGCACTGCATCGCCAGTCCCCTCAGCCCTGCCCGTCTCTCTCGCCTTCTCCCCAGGGCCATGCTTCTCTGCAGGGACCACAGATTGGCTGGGCCAGCCATTCCCTGATGCCTTTCCCAATTCGGACTCTTGCTTGCCCACTTCAACCGCTTCATGGGGAAATGGCACATCCTTTGTGGGTGGGAGGGGATGCTCGGGAGGAACGGGTTTCACTTCATCACCCATCAGGGAGAGTTCCACCTTTGCACTGTCGTCTCTGAGCGTTCCTGGCTGCAATCTTGTGTCTATGGTGTTAGGAAGGCTGCTTGAGGATTCTGACCTGCGACAGACCATGTGCATCCGCAGCAAGGCTGAGGGCTCCACGGAAGGCACGCCTGCAGTGGACTGTTCCTTTTCTAGAGACTGTGGGACACTGGGGGGTGTAATCACAATGCCAGGAGAAGACTCTTCCATGGGGAGCCGTTCCTTGATGACAGGGCTAGCCTTCAGTGCTACGGCACTTGCCTCCGCCAACTTGTCACTGTTGCTGACTTGTTCTTTTTTTCGAGAGAAAAACCACCACCAGCCAAGGATCACCAACATTCCAGGCAATGCCAAAGGTAAGAGTGTGCGGAAGTGGATTGCCATCCTAGAGATGTGAAGTAGTTACGCCTGGGGAGAGTAGGAGGAAAAGGAAGATATTATGAGAGCCAGGTAATAAGAGCACAGGCACTACACACTTGACATGATACATTACACCTTCAGATGGGCTTGAGTTTTGCTACAAAGACCACAAATATAAATAGAATTCTGTGATTCGTTCCAATATTCAAAAGAAGTTGGGCTGGGCACCAGTGGCTCTTGCCTATAATCCTAGCTACTCAGTATGCTGAGATCTGAGGATTGCGGTTCAAAGCCAGCCTAGACAGGAAAGTCTGTGAGACTCTAATCTCCAATTAACCACCCCCCAAAGCCAAAAGTGGAGCTGTGGCTCAAAGTGGTAGAACAGTAGCCTTGAGTGAAAGAGCTCAAGGACAGCACCCAGGCCCAGAGTTCAGGCCCCAGAACCAACAACAACAAAACCATTGGGTGATTTTGCCTCCACTCCTTTGAGTAGACTCACTGATGCTACCTGAAGCCAAGAATGGCTTTAGATTCAATGAGGCAATTTTACTCCTATCATCTGGTTTGGAATGGAATACTTGACTCAGTCCAACAACCACAGAATGAGTATCAAGGTTCTATTCTGTACTAAGCCTGGAATCCTCCAGTCCATGGATCCACAGGGAAGATGATTATACAGGCTAAGAAAAGGGGACATTCATACTACGTTTTCAGAGAGCTCTTGAAAACCTTGTGAGCATGGACCATCCCAGGCAGCAAAGCTTGCAAGACCCCTTCTGTACCAGTAGCTGGATGTAGTGAGGTACTTTCATCTTAACTGTTACTATGTAGGAGGCTGAAGTTGAGGGGATTGTGGTTAGAGGCCAACTGGGAAAGAAAACTCTTTAAGATTCCATTCTCAAGAGAAAAGCTTGTTGTGGTACAACATACCTGTCATCCCACACCTTCCCATCCCAGATGAGAAGCCTCACAGGCAACTCACAGTCCAGGTACATGCTCAGGCAGAGACTCTATTTTGAAAACAACAACAACAAAAAAGAGTTGGAGGCATGGCTCAGTGGCAGAGTGCCTACCTAGCAAGCATGAGGTCCCGAGTACAAACCCTAGTACCTACCCACTAAAAAAGAAAAGAAATAAGTTATTAGGGTGTGGTGGCTCACACCTGTAATCTTACCTACTCAGAAGGCGGAGATCCAAGGATCACAGTTCTAAGACAGCCTGAGCAGGAAAGTCCATGAGACTCTTATCTCCAATTAACCACTCAAAAAGCCAAAAGTAGAGCTGAGGCTCAAAGTGGTAGAATGCTAGTCTTAAGCAAAGCAGCTCAGGGACAGACCTAGGACCTGACTGGGTCCTGGTTAAGCACCAGGATTAGCACACACGCACGCATGCGCGCACACACACACACACACACACACACACACACACACACACGTTATTTTTTTTTTTCCGTTTTTTTTTTTTTTTTTTTTTTTTGGCCAGTCCTGGCCTTGGACTCAGGGCCTGAGCACTGTCCCTGGCTTTTTCCCGCTCAAGGCTAGCACTCTGCCACTTGAGCCACAGCGCCGCTTCTGGCCGTTTTCTGTATATGTGGTGCTGGGGAATCGAACCTAGGGCCTCGTGTATCCGAGGCAGGCACTCTTGCCACTAGGCTATATCCCCAGCCCCACACACACGTTATTGACCACTGTGTACACATTCATGCCCTCATAACTCCATAAAATAAAAAAAAAAAAACAACAAACTGGGATGGCCCATACAAGCCCAAGCCATCCAGTTGGGAAAGCAGGGAGATTTTTAATACATAGATTTTGTATCCTTCAACCTTGACAAAGTAGTTTATGAGTTCAGGTAGTTTTTTGGTAGATTCCTTGGGATTTCTTTTTTTTGGGGGGGGGGGATTTCTTATCTACAAAAAAAAACCAAAAAACTTTTTGGTAACAGTGGTTCTCTAACTTGGATCCACATTATCACTAAAGAAGCTTTTGTTTTTGTTTCAGCTTACAGCTTTTGAAACAAAGTCTCACTGTGTAAACCCAGCAGGCATTGAACTCCTAATTCCTGTAGCCTCATCCTCCCAATTACTGGGATTACAGAATTTATCACCATGCTCAGCTGAGATAACTTTTAAAGGCCCACGGTCAAAGTGGCATCCAGACCAATTAAGTCAGGATCTTTGATGGGTGAGAATTTTGTTTTTGTTTTAACCCTATGTGATTCTAACACAGGGCCAAGTTTGAGAATCACTGCTCTCTAATATCTCTCTCTCTCACACACACACACTCTCTCTCTCTCTCTTTCTCTCTCTCTCTCTCTCTCTCTCACTCAATAAAGTTTAGGGAGATTTGCTTTGTGGTTGTTTCATTCCAGTGTCTTTCACATATGAATATATATGAAGTGGTCCAAAGGCTGGAGGTGTGACTCAAGTGGTGGAGTACCTAACAAGCATAATGCCCTGAGTTCAAACAAAATACACACCACACACGCACAGACACAAACATACACATCCTAGAAGGTATCCAACACTGCTAACTTGAGAATCTAGAACAATCCACCCAGATTCATTCACAGAGCCCACTGACCCCAGCCTCCATTAGAGTAGAGTCAACAACCCACTACTTCTAGACAGGGAGTGGCTTAAGAGAAAGCCTTTTTCCTTAGGCCTGCTTTCAGACACAGGTACTAAGGTATGAAGGCCCTAGAGAGAGAGCAGGATTTACTTTTCCTTGCTACCTGGGTAGGAGGACTACAGATGAGAGCCACTTTCCACCAAGAACAGCATCAGCCTTGGTTGCAACAAAACCTACCTGGGTCTTGCCATGGTAACGAAGGCTCTTCCATCAGCATCTACTTCCGACCCCTCAAGGAAAGGGCTAAATTGGGTGTTAGTAGGTAGCACCTGTCATTCTAACTACACAAGAGCCTAGGATCTGAAGAATAATAGTTCAAGCCAGTTAGCAGAAATGTTTGCTACATTCCATTTCCAAAATAACCAGCAACACCAGCTGATGGCTTCACACCTGTAATCCTAGTTCTTCAGGAGGCTGAGCTCTGAAGATCCAGATGTGGAGTGAGCCCAGGCAAGTCTGTGAGACTTTTATCTCCAACTAACCAGCAAAATGCTGGACTGGAGGTGTGATTCAATTGGTAAGAGCACTAGCTGTGAGTGAAAGAGCCAAGCAACAGTTTGAGGCCCTTAGGTCAAGTGTTAGTACCACCACACATACAAAATAGCCAGCAAAAAAAAAAGGCGGGGGGGAGGACTGGAGGCCTGAAGTGACGTCTTCTGTTCTCTCATTCTCCCAATCCCTCCCTCCTGTGCCCACCTACAAGTTGCATAGCTCACCTTTCATCAGTGTCCAGTGAGCTCCACTGCTGAGTTTTTTTTTAAGCTTTTACCCTCAAGTTCTGTACCCTCCTGAGCACCCTACTAAAGCTCTGTACCCTCCCAAAGATATACACATGAATGTCATATATAAAGAAGACAGAATAATCAAAAAATTTAAAAATTATAAATTATAAATTTTTTAAAAAGAAAAGAGATCTGTTTTCATATCTTGGAGTTCATTTTAATTATATACTTTATATAAATATAAAGAGGCATGTAGGCATTGCATCTTTGTATTTTTCTTCTTGGAGTATCTTTTTCTGTCTCAGTGTGTGTTAGTATCTAGAATCCTGCATAATTTACCACATCCCAGTGTGTTTTAGATCTAATTTCTGCATATTAGAGAGAACATGTGCCATTTGTCTCTCTGAGTTTGGCTGACCCCATGATTTGTTCTAGTTCTATCCATTTCCCTGCAAAAGACCTTTTATTCTTTCTAATGGCTGTAAAATCTCATTGTGCATAGTTACCCTATTTTTTGGACCCACTCATCTACTATAGGGCATCTGTGTTCTTTCCTTATTTTAGGTATTGTTGTGCCTGGGTAACTTTTTAATTTTTACTCTATTTTTTGTGCCAGTCCTGGGCCTTGAACTCAAGGTGTGGCACTGTCCCTGAACTTTTGTGCTCAGGGCTATCATTCTAACCTTAGAAGGCAAGCTCCACTTTCAGCTTTTTGGTAGTTAATTGGAGATTAGTCAATTGAAGTCTTACAGACTTTCCTGCCTGGACTGGATCCCAACTGCCATCCTCAGGTCTCAGTGTCCTGAGGAGCTAGGAGTACAGGTAGGAGTCACTAGTACCCAGCTTATTTTTGCTTTTAAATCTTGGGGAAAAGCTCCTAAAATTTTCTCTCTTTGGAATGATTTTTTTTGGCCAGTCCTGGGCCTTGAACTCAGGGCCTGAGCACTGTCCCTGGCTTCTTCCCGCTCAAGGCTAGCACTCTGCCACTTGAGCCACAGCGCCGCTTCTGGCCATTTTCTGTATATGTGGTGCTGGGGAATCGAACCTAGGGCCTTGTGTATCCGAGGCAGGCATTCTTGCCACTAGGCTATATCCCCAGCCCTTTGGAATGATTTTTAACAGGTTTTACTGTTCTGTTTTCACACAGGCACATAAAGAGCATCTCTCTTCTTTCTCCTTCCTTACAACCTCCTGAATCTCCCAAGATGTAATTGAGTGGCCTGAGCACTGCACACCCCAATGCCTCAGCGTCACAGCTAACTACAGGCGGTGGCTTGTAGTCAGGGAAAAGCCTCCTCCAGGAGGGGACAGAGCCCCACCCAAGGGCTGGTGGAGAGGCCATTTGCTATTTTGAATCTGTTGGAATTAACCGGCTGCCTGCTTATTTTTATTTTTAGCAGGTCCATTTGCTGGGGGAAGAGCCATTTGCTTGGCCCACTGCCAAGCAGTCACATGGAAGATGTGCACATGCAGCCACAGGGCCTTTGCACTCATCTGCTCACACCAGGTTCAAAAAGGATCCTTCCTTCTCTGGAGAGGCACACCTGCAATAGGTTCTCCCAATCCAGATGACAGATGGGTAACCCCAAGTCTAGCACCTTCTGAAAAACAACAATCCCTGGGAATGGTACAATAAAAACCAAAACAGTTCCCAGTGAAAAATGACAGCTTGGCTGCAGTTACCATACAAAAAGAGCTGCATGGAATCATGGGAAGTTGTCCACTCTGAGCTTGGGCCTGTCGGCAGAACCACATCCATTTTGTGTTCTGGATAAGCATTCACATACCATCTTGACTAGAATCAAACATTTTCTCAACATTTGGAGTTCAGCCCAGCAAGGTCCAGAAAAAGGCTCCTCCCCTTTCCCAAGACTGGGAGTCAGAATTGGAGGCCTAGCTCCTGCGTCCAGAGCAACAACAGCAGCAGTGGTGGTGGTGGCGGTGGCAGCAGCTTTCCATTCCTGCCCATCCTTGGGGACAGCTTGGCGGAGAACCAGAGACAGTCAAAAGTTCCCTGTCCAACTTCAAAAGTACTTCTTGGTTTTCATCAGAAGCGTTTTCCTAATTAATCCCCTCAGCAAGTGACAGTTAATTCTCCTTGCTCACACAGTCAAATCTGTGTAAGCTGCTACTAACAGCAGCTTCTGTCCACCAGCAGCTCACAGCCCAAGCAGCGAACTCCACCTTGTTCACTCACACTCACCCTCACAACCCCGGCCCCACAAGCTGCCAGGCTGGAAAACAGGCAGAGAGCAACACAGCCTAGGAAGGCTGGCTCAGACAGGGCCAGAATTTCCTTAGGGTGCCATGGGTGGGGCCAAAAAAAGACATTAATTAAAGTTCTACCACTTTGAAGGATGGGATGGGAGAGGGTCCCAGAGAGCAGAGCAAAAGCTCAAGAGCTGGTAAGGGGCGAGACTGTGAGGAGTATGACCGTTCCCTTCAAGCAAGGCAATGGGCACCATGCGGGGTGGTGCAGTTGCAACCTGGTCAAAATGGAGCAGAGGTAACAGCTGGGGCAATCCCAGTGATGGCTATTTAGTCATGGGGGTTACTGAGCACTTGAACTTAACTTCTAACATAAAGTTAACTTAAACTGCCACATGCAGCTGTCTGGTGGCTGCCTACTGGACAGTTCTGGAAGGTCTAGAAGGCCCTTGAGGACCTGAGCAAAGCTACCAGGCCAGCACCTACCTTGATGGCAGTGTGCAGTCCTGCCACAGAGGGTGGGGGCGATGGTGAGCCTGGGCCACTCTCCCACAGCAGCATGGCTGGGCCAGGAATCACAGTGGGGGAGCCATGCCTCACGTGTGGTGGTCTCGGCCCTGCCCCGGTGCTCCCTTCATCCTTGGGGAACTGAGCAGGTTGACTCAAGAAGGTACCCTCAAGATTCCATGTTAGCTCACAGTGGGGCTGGAGAGCCTGCCCAGGACTACCCCCACACCCTCCATTATGACGGCCCCATAGCCAGTACAGCCGGACAGGTGTGCCTAGGGCAGCTCTGCCCTCCTAGTGGACCAGTGTCAGGACACTACGGAACATGTTTGAGGCACTTTAAAGGAGGGCAAGGCTCAACCAACATCTAGATGGAGGACCTGCCCAGCAAAGCTTCTGGCCAAATAAAATGAAAATCAGAATCCAGAACCAGGAACTCCATGTAAGGGGAGCAAGAAGCCAAAATTATCATCTCTGGATATGGTCTCTTCCTCTTCTAGTCCAATTATAAATTAAACTAAAGGCTAGGCACAATTACAGGCTCATGCCTGTAATCCCAGCTACTTGGGAGGTACAGATAGGAGGATCAAAGTCTGAGGCCAGCCCTGATTTAAAAAAAAAAAAAAAAGGGGGGGGGGGAAGAGCATAAGAACCCATCTGAAAAAGAACTTAAAATCAAAAGACTGGGTCATGCCTACGTGGTTACTGTATATGATTTAGGTACACTGGATATTGTATATATGCCTACCTGATCTAGGGAAGGGAAAGAAAAATGAGGGTGTAACAAATAGCACAAGAAATGTACTCACTACCTTATGTAACTGTATCCCCTTTGCACAACACCTTGTTAATAAAATTTAATTAATAAAAAAAAAAAAGACTGGGTCATGGCTTTAGCAAGCATGAAGATCTGAGTTCAACCCCCCCATACCACTAAATAGAGAAATAAACACATAAGTAAAAATCAGTCAACCTCCTAGTTTGGAAAACTGGTGACAAAACGAACCACAAGCAGAGTAAAATCCTCTCCTCAGGTGATGGATGAAAACTCTCAGCCTACCGAGGCTTTCCCAATAGCTTCCCCTGGGGTCAAGACTTTCAAGAGACATTCAGTTAACCCTGACTCCCTCATCTCAAGCTCTTAGCAACCACCTGGCTTTACAAGTGAATTCTATCAGATTCCTAGGAGAGTGCCAATGCAGATGTAGGAATATACTCCTGGGAAAGAGTTCCTGCAAAAGACCACAGAATACACCACATAGGACAGAGCAGTGATCTAACACTAACATGTGCATTAAGAAGCAATAAGGATGGGTTGTTTCTGATGAAATCAGAAAAGATGTTATATGTTAGGGACAGGCGAGTGGCTCATGCATATAATTCCAGATACTTGGGAGGCAGAGACGGTCTGGACAAAAAGTTAGCAAGATCCTATCCTCAACTAACGGCTGAGTATGGTGGTACACACCTATCCCAGACACACAGAAGGCATAAATAGTATTGTGGTTCAGGCTGACTCAGGCAAAAAGCAAAACCCTAACTCAAAACTAACTGGAGAATGGGTGCGGGGCTGGGAATATGGCCTAGTGGTAAAGTGCTCGTCTCATATACATGAAGCCCTGGGTTTGCTTACTCAGCACCATATATATATATATATGCATGCACATACATATACATACACACACACACACACACACACAAACACACACACAGAAAAGGCTGGAAGTGGCACTGTGGCTCAAGTAGCAGAGTGCTAGCCTTGAGCAAAAAGAAGCCAGGGACAGTGCTCAGGCCCTGAGTTCAAGCCCCAGGACTGGCAGCAAAAACAAAAACAAACAAACGAGAATGGGTGCCAGTGGCTCATGCTTGTAATCCTAGCTACTCAGACGGCCGAGATCATGGTTTGAAGCCAGCCCCAACAGGAAAAGTCCATAAGATTCTTATCTCAAATTAAACACCAAAAAGCCAAAAGCAAAGCTGTGGCTCAACTGGTAGAGCACTAGCCCTGAGTTTAATTAAGCACCAGGCTCAGCAACCCCCACCAAAAAACCCAACAACCAATCAGAGCAAAAAGGGATAAAGGCGTCGAGGCTCAAGTGGTAGAGTGGCACAATACCACCACCAAGAAAACAGAACAAGGAGCTGGGGATATGGCCTAGTGACAAGAGTGCCTGCCTCGGATACACGAGGCCCTAGGTTCGATTCCCCAGCACCACATATACAGAAAATGGCCAGAAGTGGCGCTGTGGCTCAAGTGGCAGAGTGCTAGCCTTGAGCAAAAAGAAGCTAGGGACAGTGCTCAGGCCCTGAGTCCAAGCCCCAGGACTGGCCAAAAAAAAAAAAGAAAACAGAACAAGACTGTGGGTAAGTGAGCAGACAGTCTATACTGCCACCACCAGTGGGCAGAAGACCCTGACTTCCCAAACAGACCATCAACCCAGAGATAACACAAAGGCACCCCAAAGCAAATAAATATCCATGGCACTAACCAAGTATCAAGCATTTGAGACAGAAATAAAAGTCAAGGCACACTGAGTCTTTCACAGCTTTGGGGTCACCTCTTGTCCCTTGAGCTTGTTATAATGCCCTCTGTCATGGACCAACTGAATGCTTGGACCAAGAGACAAATAAGTGCTGGCAGTGTGAAACACACAGGATCCAAGGTCCCAATTCCCCAGAGAGGGAGATTCTAGTATCCTGGGGCAAGGTGAAGGGATATTAGGTTTAATCTAGCATCATGGGAGCAGACTATCATTCAACAACCACTTCTAGATCTGTTCTCTTTTACAATCTCCAAAAGGTAAAGCTAGCTCCTTCTGGTGGCCTGGAGGAAGAGATCTACTGGTTCACTGTCTTTGCGTACTTTCCACCAATCCCATGAGCACATCCATCCCAATGATGCCTTTAAGGTGTTCTCTGCCTTCCTACATACCACTGGCTTCTTGTCAGCCACCCCCTCCCACCCCCAAATACCCACACTTTCTCAGCAAGTTACCACAGGATGTATTCCACCTAGACATAGAAAGGAACCCAATAGAAAAGGAAATTCTCAGGAGGAAGCAGCAGCAGAGCCAGTGGAATGGGTTACAACACAAGAGCAACACGGAATTTTTAAGGGGACCCAAGATGTTTAAGCACAATGACAAGAGCTCTCTCCAACATTGAGTTCCACAGCAATGGTGGAGGCTCAGGGGAGTCAAGGAACTAGTGAGATCCAGAGAGAAGCAAACAAAGGAATGAGTGCTGGGTGTGGTGGTGCATACCTATAATCCTAGCATTCCGGAAAAGGTCAGTATAAGCTATGAGGCATAGTCAAGGTCAGACTGTGGGGGGAGGGGAAGGAAGGGGGGAATTAACCAGCAAAGAGGAAAAAGAGAGCAACAAAATAAGAATTTTGTAGCCATAGATGTTTATAATATATACAATGACTAGCAACTTGTGTTACTTCTACACAGGATGGGAGAAGTACAGGAATAAACAATGACAGAGAACTCTCATAGCACAAAAACGAGCCAGATAGTATAGTCTAAAAAGAAAGCTAACATAGACAATGTGGCATGGAAAGCTAGTGGTTCAGACCTCTAGCCCTAGCTACTTAGAAGACTGAGAAGGATAGTGATATGAGGGCTGGCTAGGGCAAAAGAAACGTTTGAGAGATTATCTCCAAAAATAACTACCAAGCCGGGCCTGAGTGGCTCAGGCCTCTCTCATCCTAGCTACTCAGGAGGTTGAGATCTGAGGGTCACACTTCAAAGTCAGCCAAGGGCTGCAAAGTCTGAGAGACTTTTTCTCCAATTAGCCTCCAGAAAACCAGAAGTGGCGCTGTGGATCAAAGTGGTATAATGCTAGCAGTGAGCAGAAAAACTCAGGGACAGAGCCCAGGCCCAGATTCAAGGCCCATGACTGACATACATACATATATAACCAAAAAACCAATCAATCAACCATTAAAAAGATAGGCTGGGAAACTGGGGCATGGCTCAAGTAATAGAGCACCAGCCATGAGACAGAACACAAGGCCTTGAGTTCAAGCCCCAGCACTGGCAAAAAAAAAAAAAAAAAGAAAGAAAGAAAAGAAAAAAGTTAGGGCTGGGAATGTGGCTTAGTGGTAGAATGCTTGCCTAGCATGCATGAGGCCCTGGGATTGATTCCTCAGCACCACATAAACAGAAAAGGCCAGAAGTAAAGCTGTAGCTCAAGTGGTAGAGTGCTAGCCTTGAACAAACGAAGTTCAGGGACAGTGCCTAGGCTCTGAGTTCAAGCCCCAGGACTGGCAAAAAACAAACAAACAAAAAAAAAAAAACAAAAAACTTAGACCCAGGCATAGCTGTAGTGGTAGAAAGACAGTCAAGAAAATTAGAGGCCCTAATTTTTTTTTTAACCACAGACAGGCAAAAAAATAAAAATAAAGAGGTAAAGGGTTCTACTAAAAAAATGGGGAAGGTAGCTGCCACAATAGAACAAGAGTAAGTACGGTAGGTGTACAAGACAAAGGTCCTTTTCTTTTTTTGCCATGCTAAGGACCAAACCCAAGGCTTCATGTATTGTAGAAATGTACTCTATCATTGAGTTACATACCCCCACCCCCAGCAGAGGAGGTCTTTTCAAACCTTATAAACAGTCAAAAATTAAACCTGGGTTGGGATGTAGCTCACCTATAAAATACTTGCCTACCTAGCATGTGCAAAGCCCGGAGTTCCATCCCCAGCACTGCACAAAGTAAGTAGAAATAAAAAAATCAAACCAGGTGCTAATGGCTCACGTGTGTAATCTTATCTACACAGGAGGCTGAGATCTGAGGACCAAGGTTCGAAGCCAGCCCAGGCAGTAATGTCCATTAAGACTCTTAGATTAATCATCAAAAAAGCCTGAAATGGACTGTGGCTCAGGTGGTAGAGCACTAGCCTTGAGCAAAAGAAACTCAGGCACAGCACCCAGACACAAAAGTCCCAGGACTGGCACAAAAGAAAGAAAAGGAAGGAAGGGAGGGAGGAGGGAGGGGGGAGGGGAGGGGAAAGGAAAGGAAAAAGAGGACAGGGGAGAGGAGAAGGGGAGAGAAGGGGAGAGGGGACCTATCTGGGTGCTGGTAGTTCACACCTGTAATCCTAGCTACTCAGGAGGCTGAGATCTGACCATAACAGTTCAAAGTCAGCTCAAACCAGAAAGTTCAAGAGACTCTTATCTCCAATTAACCAGTAGAAAACTGGAAGTGGTGCTGAAGCTCAAAGTGATAGAGTGTTAGCCTTGAGCAAAAGAGCTCTTCAGGGACAGCGCCCGGGACCTGAGTTCAAACCCCAGGAAGCAAGGAAGCAAAGGAGGAAGGAAGGGAGGAAGGGAGGGAGGGGGAGGAAGGGAGGGAGGGGGAGGGAGGGAGGAAGGGAGGGAGGAAGGGAGGAAGGAAGGAAGGAAGGAAGGAAGGAAGGAAGGAAGGAAGGAAGGAAGGAAGGAAGGAAGGAAGATCAATACCCTTGGTGAACCAGGTTCCTCAGGGACAGAAGGAAAAAGCTCTCAAGAAGGAAAGGCAGGGACTCAACTTTCAGATACTGCTGAGGAGACTCAGCAACTGAACCCATCTGCAGGCTCTCTGACTGGCTGAGAGAGCACAGAGCCCGACAGCTTCCTAGCATGCTATGGATTGACTGCCGTCCTGTGCACATGGAAGGGCAGCGAGAGGCTGTGAATAATCGGCAGTGTACCACTGTGTAGATGAGGACAGGGAGGAAGCTCGAAGCAGAGTGGTAAGGGAAGGCCCTCTTAGAAGACATGCCATCAGAGCCAACAGTGAGGAGCCATGCCAGGATCTCGGGGGAGGTAGGAGGGAGAAAAAAGTTCCAGGCAGGGAGCACACGTGCCAAAGTCCTAAGGCATGAATAAACTTGGAACAAGCTCAGCTGACTCAACAGACAGCAAAAGCAGGGGAGGCCAAGGTAGGGTCAGCATTCTGTGGCCAGAGAAATGGCTGCTAGGCGACCCCCACCGAAGCACAGTTTAAGGGAGATCTGGACCCATGACCCAAAGAAGCTAGGTTTAACAAACTTCCTTCAGGGGGAAATCTATGGGTCCCAGGAGCCAAGGAACTTTTTATTCTTGAAGCTCTTTTCAGAAAAATATTCCAGAAACAGGATGTCCTTGTCCAGGAGTGTGACTGGAATATGACCAGTGTGTTGTGGGTGCTTGCTGGCACACTTATGTGTCAGCTTGGTATACCACTGCAGGACCCTTCCTCCATCCCCACCCCTCTGCAATTCAGCAACCCAGCCCCTAGAAGTGGGCATGCCTGCCCACCCGCAGCCCCCATAAGTAAGCCCTTGCCACTTACTTCAACCAGACTTTGCAAAAACAACTCCACTCTCTAGCCAAACCATAGGCAACAGAGGGCCTTATATGGCTTGAAGTGTTCTTAATCAGAAGCAGAAAGATGGGCTGGAGCTGGCAGCTCCAAGTAAGAAGGAAGAACCAAAAAGAAAAGGATAGTGTGGGGAATCGGCACACTTGTTTGTCACACTTTTTCATCCCCCTTCTGCCTTGGTGGCTTCCCAGGAAAGAACTCCTACTAGAGGCTGTGGCTTTGCCTCCTCTCATGTTTGTATTTTGGTTTAAGCCAAAGGACACCAGCACTGGGACAGCCCATGGTTTTGTGGGGTTTGCGTCCATTTAGTGGCCAGCCAGCCCCCCTAGACTGGACAACTTCATGTGAAAATGGGTTCTGTGGTTTGAGAAATCTGCTGTTTCCAGGGCAGCACCTGGCCCCAGCTCGCCAGCTCCCTGAATGCCTCAGTCACATGCCTACCAATCAGACCAGGAGGCAAGATTAAGCAGCCACCCTCTGTGGAGGCCCCTGGCAGGTTCCTGGGTGATTTTATTCTCCCCCTCCCCTGGTTAGGTGGCAACGGCAGTGACACTGCAGCCACAAGCACTTGGCTCTCCTAAAGGATGCCACCTGTTAAAAATAGCTCCAGCATATGCTTAGTAGAGTGGGCCACACCAAAGTCAGAGGACAAAGCCCAGAGGTCATTCTTAGCACTGCCTTTGCTGGTCCCCCTCCAAGATAGCATGAGAGGTAGGAACAGCAAGGAGGAGACACACAGAGGATGGGGGGGGGCTTCAGCTGGCTGCCATCACTGGTCCTCACTAAGGCATATCCAGGCCAGAGCTGGAAAGAGAAGAGGGCCTGAAAGCTGGGCTTGAACCCATCTGGCTGCCTCCTCCAACAAGGACCAGACTACAGCTGGGTGACAGCCCGCTGAGGGCCAGGGGATGGTCTCGTGACCTCCTTGTGAGGTCTGACAGGCCACTAGTGGAGTTATTATTAGCTGGGGAATGAGTGACTTCAAGGTCAACCTGCTCAATCTTCAAGGCACTTCCAGACCCAAGGTTCAGCAAAAGTCTAGGAGGCTTTTTTATTCATACTTGTTACTTGTGCAGTTGAAAGATGAATTTCCCAGATGATAATAGGACTTGGGGAAGATTAAAGAATAGGATACAGTGTTAAGTGCTTGCATAAACAAGGTCCAGGGTTCAAAAGATCAGGAACTTATTTCCTGTAAAACGGAGTAAGAATAACCCAATAGGTTGTAATGAGGCTAAAATGACTCAAAATACAACCTATTCAGTTTGTGAGATAAAATCTTAATTTTTTTAATGAATCCAGTATTTTTCTTGATGAAAAGGGAGAATGAGCCAGGCACTCGCGCCTGTAATCCTAGCTACTCAGGAGACTGAGATCTAAGGATCCTGGTTCAAAGCCAGCCCAGGCAGGAAAGTCTGTGAGACTTTTATCTCCAATCAATCACAGAAAAGGCTGGAAGTAGCACTGTGGCTCAAGTGGCAGAGTGCTAGCCTTGAGCAAAGGGAGCCTAGGGACAGCACTCAGTTCCAGAGTGCAAACCCCAGGATAAGAAAGAAAGAAAGAGGGGAAGGAGGGAGGGAGGGAGGGAGGGAGGGAAGGAAAGGAAGAAGAAAAATAAAGAAGAAAAGGGAGATCTAGCATGGGGATGGGGTGGATGGGAGGGAGGAAAACAACCTTCCCTGTGTCCAGAGACCAGCTTATCCCCCCTCCCCACCCACTTAGTTCAAACCAGGAACCACCAGTGGGATTGACAGGATTAAAACCTTGCATGGCTCAGTGTCTTTAACTCCCATAACCTGAGTGAGGAATAGGAAATGTTTCATCTCCTCCATTTCTCCCTACTTTAACTTCGTTATACTACAACAAATCATTGCTAAAACTTTCAAATGTGTGTGTAAGAACATACATAAGAAAGGGATGAGTTCAAAGCTAACCTGGGGGCCAGAACAAGATCTCACCTTAAAATAAATTGGAAAACCTAATAATCCTAAAACACTAAAAGGCAGACACATGTTACACTGGTCATGTTACATGTGTCAAAATGCGTACCCTAGGACTGAATGAGGGACACCTGTAAATAAAGCCTGCTCAGCTCCCCAGGCTCACTCCACTCCCACACCTCAGGATCTGCAAGGACGACTGCTCTCCCGACTGCTTTCCCGACACCCCCTAACAGACTGCAGGAGCAGATGAAACTGCATCCTGGCTTAGTGGGGGTCCTTTAAGAAGTCATCAAGCAGCAGACTTGGACGACATTTTGACATTTGTAGAACCAGAACAATGAGCACAGACTTGGAGAGCTAGAAAAAGACCTTTGTAATGATAAACAGGCTCTCAAACCCAACTGGCTAGCTTCTTGCTGTGTCCCCAGGCCTCCCTAACATTGTTTCATAATTGATAACTCCCCTCCCAACTGGAGACCAGAGCTTGCTTCTTAAAATATGTCATGAAGGCAACCGATGTGTAATGCTTTATGGAGATTACAAGCTGCTTTGTGGAGCTGAGCAAAAATAAATATTCTAGAGCAGCACTGTCCAACAGAACTTTCTAGCATGATGAAAATGTTCTTGATCTGCATTGCTCTGAATAGTAGTAGCCCAAACATACCTCCAGTAGCCCCCAGGAGCATAATTTGAATGTCTTTAATACCAACTCTCCTACCAGCTGAGGAAATTAGGTTCAATAGCCTGCCTAGACCCCCCTCTACTGCCAGGTTTCAACCTGAGAGCTAAACCAAGCCCAGGGTGATGCCAGCTAAACCCAGGGGGAGAAATAGGCTTCTTGGGCCCTGAGCTCTGTGTGCCTTTACTTCCAGAATTCAGCTCAACATGCAGCCTCTGTTACAAGATGGACAACAGAACACTTACTTCTGATAGTTACAAATACCAAACTGAGCTGTAAAACCATTCTGATGGCAAGAATGAAATAATGCTCCACGGGTCAGAAGAGAGTTAAGGAAAAAGAGCTGAGTATGTCGTTCAAGTGTCATGTGCCAAGTCCTGAGTTCAAATACCAATACAGCAAAAAAAGGAGATAGACCTGGTAGCCCATGCCTTTAATCCCAGCACACGGGACTGAGAGTTCAAGGCTAGCCTGAGAAACACAGTTAAGACTGTCTCAAAAGTCTAGAAAAACCAGCTGGGCACCAGTGGCTTCCACCTATAATCCTAGTTACTCAGAAGGTTGTTATTAGAGGATTATAATTCAGAGCCAGCCTGGCAGACAAATCTGTGAGACTCTTATGTCCAATTAATTAGCAAAAAGCTGGAAGTAGAGATGTTGCTCAAGTAGTAGAACACCAGCCTTGAGCAATAAAAGTCAAGCAAGAGCAAGCCCCTGTACCAGTATATATGCATGTGTGCACACACAAGCTAGAAAAGTTAAGGATACCTTGAAAGGTACTTTTTGCTGGAAAGCTAGTTCTTGGGATTCTATACAAGTCTTCACTACAACAAAATACTCAGAAAGCAGCAAAATAAGATTCTTGTATTCATAGCTACTTGGTAGATGAAGATCAGAAAAATTGAAGTTCAAGGCCAGTCTGGGTAAAAAGTTCTTGAAACCCCATCTCAACCAATAAAAGGCAGGGCACAGTGGCACGCCTGTCATCCAGCAATAAAGGAAGAGTAAATAAGAGGAACACTTAACCAGGCCAGCGCACAGCAAAAATCAAGATACTGTATGAACATAATAAAAAAAAAAAAGAGAGAGAGATAGGAAATTGAAGTGGTAGAATATCTGCCTAGCAAGTGTGTGGCCCTAAGCCTAGATAGACTCTATTACAGAAAAGAGAGGGGGAGAAGGGAGAGAGAGATGGGGGAGAGAGAAGAGAGGAAGGGGGGAGAGGAAAGAAAGGGAAGTGGGGGAGAAGGGGAGAAACCAAGGGGGAAAAAAACAGC
This sequence comes from Perognathus longimembris pacificus, assembly GCF_023159225.1. NCBI lineage: Eukaryota > Metazoa > Chordata > Mammalia > Rodentia > Heteromyidae > Perognathus > Perognathus longimembris. The sequence continues at coordinate 29,300,827 of NC_063177.1, forward strand.
AAAGATCAGGAGAAAAGCCTAAGGAATTAGGAATGTTCCTTAGTTCTCCCAAACACCTTCCAGTGGCCTGCGTCCAAACATCCACATAGTTTCTCTTTCATTCTACATATATCTCACCACCACCACTACCCACCGTCTCTGGTTTGAGCTTTCCAGCTAGACTGGCACTTGAGCCACAGTTTAGCCTGGCTTCTTGTTGGTTATTTTGCAGATGAAGTCTTAGGACTTTTCTGTCAGAGCTGGCTTTGAACTTTGATCTAAACCTCCTGAGTAGCTAGGATTACAGGTGTGAGCCACCAGCATTATGCTGTAATTTATTTTGTTTTCTTGGCAGTCAAACAATGGGGAACGACCTCCAGCTAGATTAAGGAGATGCATGCTAGCAGCTCATCTAGGAAGAGGCATCTTCCACATCATACTTGCCACACTCCCAGGAGCTAGTTCCCCAGCCACACCCGGTCCTACTCATAAGTGCCCTCATGGACCCAGCTCCTTCTAACCAAGTTTAAAATGAAGTGCCAGGACCAGCAGGCTCACTCGGGGGTATGCCACATACAACGGATACTTGATGTTTAACATCCCCTATGTAAAGCCTGTGCGAGGTACCACATGAGGAAGGAGTGTGGGAGAAATAGAACTTGCCCTTCTTAGGAAGCAAGGCTTAGTAGGGCATAGGACAAATGAACACACACACACACACACACACACACACACACACCACAGATAGATAGATAGATAGATAGATAGATAGATAGATAGATAGATAGATAGATAATTAGAAACTCTCAAACAGTATAAGGTCGTTTCAGTGGATCAAGGGTCCCCAAAAATCTAGCACCTCCTCATAAATACAGGAAAGCTCCTAGACTGACATGTCAAGGTTATTAACCCATTCTGAAACAACTGTCAGCTTCCCTGTAACAGGAAGACAGAGTGCACTGCAGAGAGGCCCAAGCATGGTAGCCCCACAGAAAGATTAGAAAAGAGTGACTGGGGAAAACAGGCCCACTCTCTAGGCACATCTAACCTAAAATGCCCACACAATCAAGACATGTTGACCCAGGCAAAGTGGGGACACCAACTTGTCTCCCTTTTCAACCAAGTCAGTAAGTCAGAAGCTAAGGGAGAATATTTTTTTTTTCAGAGCTGAGGACCAAACTCAGGGCCTTGTACTTGCTAGACAAGTGCTCTTCCACAGGGCTAACTCCCCAACACTGAGACTGGTACTCTTAATAAAACTCATGTAATCCTACCTACTTAGGAGGCTGAGATTTGAGGATCGCAGTTCAAAGCCAGCCTGGACAGAAAAGTCCCATGAGACTCACCTCCAACTAAAAAGTAAAAAACCAGAAGTGGCTGTGGCTTAAAAAGTAGTAGAGCACTAGTCTTGAGTAAAAGAGCTCTGGAGCAGTGCCCAGGCCCTAAGTTCAAGTCCCCCAGCCACAAACAAACTCAAATGACTCAAAATGATTCAAGTGAAAGAAATTTAAAATCAGACTCAGGGATTCCTAAGGCAGGGAGGAAAAACAAAGAATGCATAAGCAAGGCCTATCAGGCACAGTCTCAAGTCTTACATATGATCTCCATCCTTCCTTCCTTAGGAAGAGAAAAGTCACACTGGAGGCTACAACTATGGCTATGACCAGTCTGGGCCTCAAGCCCAGTATAATCTGGGTTACTAGGCACCAAGACAAATTGCTCTGAAACACTGATGCTCAGCAACCTTATACTGAAGGCACATCAACCACAGCACCTGATCAGTCTACTTACAAGTTCTTAGATCTATCTCTGCTGTTACCCAGCAATAGACAAGTGTGAATGCATTTTCTACAAACAGCTGGGATGTGACAAAGAGTCCAACAAGGGACTACAACTTGACAAATCCTCCAGGCTAGTTTCACTCACTGGGTAGGATCAGTTGCCAGCAAAGAAACAACTACCCTCATGACAAAAGAGTCTACTTAATTCAGAAATAGACAAACTTCAGTGATATATAGGCCTAGAGGAAACTTCTCTAACCCAGAGCCTTATTTCAGAAAACCATACCCAGGAAGCTTACAACTAGTTAAAGCTGGGCGCCTGTGGCTCATGCCTGTAATCCTACTCAGGAGGCTGAGATCTGAGGATCCAGTTTGAAGCTAGCCTGGGCAAAAAAGTCTGTGAGACTCTTATCTCCAATTAACCCCCAGAAAATGGGAAGTGGCACTGTGGCTCAAAGTGGTAGTGTGCTGCCCTTGAGTGAAAAAAAGCTCAGGGACGGCCCAGGCCTTGAGTTCAAGTCCTATGGCCAACAACAACAAAAAAAAATTGTTAGAGAGTAAATAAGGAACACTCAAGTTAAAAAAAAAAAAACTCCCAAAATAAAACATCACTTCATTCCAGGGTTCAGAAAGTCAAACAATAAGCAGGTGAACCTTGAATGCCAAGAAAAAAGGAACGAGATAAATGACCAAGTCATTCAGCCCTCTTCATTTCAAAGATGCTCTGCACCTTTAAGACCTAAGTGGCTGGGTGGCCAAGCTTTGCTCTCTAAATAAAGAGTTTTTAAAGTACTAATTTGGAAAATACTTAGAGATAAATGGGCATGTAAGGTATTGCCGGAAATAATCCTTTTTGGTGAATGGCGTTCCTGTTCCTGACACAATAATTGCGACATGGGGAGGTGGGGGGAGCGAGGTTGCAAACCAACTAACTGGCAGGGTTGCATCAGGTCCAGCAGCCCAGATTTCACTGCAGGAGTTAAATTTAAACACCAAGCAGCCTGCACTTCAGTAAGGGGAAAGACAGGCAGTTTAACCTTACTAATTGCCCTGCACATACACCCAACCCTCCAGGATTTGAGAGGATTTGGCCGGCACCTGGTGCGAAGTCCACCGGGTTTGTGTTAACCCAATCCCTGGGATAGAAATGGCTCCCCCTAAGCAACTCCGGAGGAGTGGAAGGCTCCAGCCATGCCCAGGGCTTCCCTGAGACCCAGGGTTCCCTTCTATACAACCCACTATTACCAGTATTACCAGCATCTTCTCCTCTTCTCCCGGGAGATGAAATGCCGAGAGCCGTATCCTAGGGCACAAAATAGCTGAACTCCGGGAAACGTGGCCCTGAGGCATCGGACCCAAGTTAAGCCTCCCAAGCACATTTTTACCTCTAACCCTTCGATGTCCCTCCAGGTCATGGACGGGGTGCGGGACACGTGACCTCTGGCACCCTTAGGGGTGAAATCAGTAGGTACTCGGGACTAGCCGGTCCCCGTCTCTCCGGACACTGGGGGGAGGGGGGGAGTAGGGGTGCTACAAATGCCAATATCCCTGGAGACACCTAAGTCATGGCCCTGGGGATCCTGACGGGGCTCGCAGGGTCCCGATCTAGCCTGTCTCCCAGCCCAGGCTCCCGGCTCAGCCCACTGAATCCTCTCCACTGAGTTCGCCCCACGGAGCTCCCAGGGCTGGGATACATGCTCGAAAGTGCCACCGCCACCGGGCCAACCCGGGGACGAGCCGGCAGGGCCCCGAAGTTCGGCGAGCCTTGCAGAAGGGACCCGTCCAGCACCAGTCCTACCGAGAAGAGGGTCCGAGGGCACGGGATGTCGGGGGCCTGTGGACCTCCCCGCCCCGCGGAGCACCTGGCCCTGCCCGGAGCCCGCCCCGCCGACGCCTCTCGGGGACTCACACTGGGTACACACGACCTTTGAAAAGTAAACGCGAGTGGGGCTGGGCGACCTTGTGTGGGACGCGCTCAGGTCCGCCCCGCGGGCCGGTGTGCGCGCACGGGGGAAAAAGTTAGGGCGCCGAGGGGGCACCCCGGGCCTCGCTGCCCCCTGGTGCCCGCCCCCAGAGGACGGGAACGCGCGTGAGCGGCCGGGGCTAGCAGCGCCGCCGGAGTCCCGCACACGCGACCTGTCAACGGGAGCCCGCGGGCACAGGAGCACGGCGGCGGCGTAGGGGCAGGAGCGCGCGGGCCCCCGAGGCAGGGGAAGACCCGTGGGCGCCCCGAGCCCCTCTGCTCCCCGGGAAACCCAGCCCACGCGACGCATCCTGCACCTGCACCCCACAATCGCCATCACCCGTCCCCCCGACGGCTCCCCTTGAAGGCCCAGCAACGGGTGTCCGGGCCGGTCGTCCTCGGCGGCCTCAACTTACCAGTTCCTCGGTGACTGTCGGGATGCAGAGTCCTTGAACTGCCGCCGCCGCTGCTGTTCCCCCCCCCCCCAACCCCAGCCTCACCCCGCGGCCCAGCCCGGCCCGGTAGCGCTACGCTCCGGCCGCTCTCCCACGTGCTCGCCCAGGCCGAGGGAACACAGAGACATTAAATACTGAGGACGCGCAGCAGCGTGCCCGCGGCGCGACGCAAAGCCCCGCCCCTCGCCCTTGTGCCCTCGCGCGCCCGCGCGCACTCATCCGCCCCCCCCCCGGCTCCCGCCCGCCCATACGTCTGCTCACCTGCGCGTGCGCGCCGCCGGTCGCTCCCGCCCGTACCCCACGTGCGCGCGCGCGCGTGCGCGCCTCCCCAGCTGCACCAGAGGGGGCGCGGTCTGGAGCGCTTGGTGAACATCCCGCGGCCGCCAGAGCTCTCGCGAGAGGATCAGTAATCTCGGCGGGCCGGGGAGAAGGGAGTGCCAGCAGTGTTTTCCCACCCGTGGGTTCCTGCATTCTCTCTGTCCCGTGATCTTGCATGGCTGCTCGGATTTGACCCAGGGAGAACACTAGGAATCAATGAATGCAACTTTTATGCCAACTTTCACTACTTGGCATGATCAAAGTGAATCGCTTTCTTCCAAAAGGGTTTGTTTCGGTTTTGGAATGATGCCTATGAAGAGATGTTACTATGAGTCATTGCCTGTGCCAGGAACTTGGGAAAATAAAATTCCCCCCAGACAATTGGACAGGGTGGGGTTCGGACTGGTCAGTAATGCTCAGATCCGTTACAATTTGTATTTGGGCAAAAAAAAAAAAAAAGCATGCTCTCCGCAGAAACAATCTGCTTCGCTAGAGAGCAAATGCAAACTTAAATATCAAAGAGACACCTTTGCCCACTGAGTTGTAAAGTATAAGTTTGTGTGTGTGTACACGTATGTATGCATGATGGGACAGGTGCTTTGATGGAAACAGGAGCTGGATTGTTTTAGTTATTTTTTTGTTTTTGCCGGTCCTGGGGCTTGAACCGTCCTATGTTATACCACTTGAGCCACATCACCACTTCTTGCCTTTCTGTTTATATAGTACTGAGGAATGGAACCCAGGGCTTCATGCATGATAGGCAAGCACCATACCACTAAGCCACGTTCTCAGCCTGGAGCTGAATTTTTTTTTTAAAGAATTAACTGGGGAGGAGAGTAATAGAGGGGTGAGATTGACTAGAATATATTGTAATGCAGAAATGTAAATCCCCCCCCCCCCTTTATAACTAATGTAAACTAACAAGAAAAGTCGGAGGCTGAGATTTAAGGAATTCTGTTCCAAGCCAGCCCAAGCCCTTTCGGACTCATCTCCAATTAACCAGCCAAAAGCTGGAAGTGGAACTCTGGCTCAAGTGCCTTGGACACAAAAACTAAGGAAAATGGTCTAGATCCTGAAGGAAGGAAGGAAAGAAGGAAGAAAAAGAAGGAGGGAGGAGGAGAGAGAGAGGAAGGGAGGAAGAGAAGAAAGGAAAGGAAGGGAGAAAGGAAAGAAAGAGAGAAAAAGACAGAAAAGAACTAATTTGAAATTTGGGAGAATTTAGTAGCCATCCTTGCAAAAATAAATAGGAATTGAAGAATCTTCTTCCAAGGAAGAAGCAAAAGCAAGAAACTTTGGGCTTTGGGTGCATGCCTGCTACTCAGGAGGTGAAACAGGAGGATCACAAGTTCAAGGCCAGTCTAGACAAAACTAAAGAGACCCTATTTCAAAAGCCAGATAAGAGGGCTGGGAATATGGCCTAGTGGTAAAGTGTTCGCCTCGTATACATGAAGCCCTGGGTTGTGATTCCTCAGTACCACATAAACAGAAAAAGCCAGAAGTGGTGCTGTGGCAGAGTGCTAGCCTTGAGCAAAAAGAAGCCAGCCAGGGACCAAGCTCAGGCCCTGAGTCCAAGCCCCAGGACGGGCAAAAAACAAAACAAAAAGCCAGATAAGACACAAAGGCTGAGGTCAGAATACTTGACTATTGTGCATTTCTTTCTTTGTTGTTGGGATTCAATTCCCAGCACCAAAGAAACAAAAAGAAAAAAACTTGAGTGGCTTGGAAGATCACAGAGGGAGAGAGTGCTAGGGAATTAGGGTCTGAGTTATACAGTTGTTCCTTGGTTGTTGTGAATATTTTATTCTTTTGGAGAAGATTGTGTTCTGGTCCACATCATAACAGTTTGGAGTTATTCTACTCTATTCAGCCCCAACACCACTGATAACTTCACCTCAAAGCCTTTTTTTTTTTTTTTTAATGATGATAGTGGGCTGGGCACTGGTGGCTTACGCCTGTGATCTAGCTACTCAGGAGGCTGAGATCTGAGGATGGTGGTTCAAAGCTGGCCTGGGCAGAAAAGTCCCTGTGAGACTCATCTCCAATTAACCACCAAAAAAACAAGTGGCGCTATGGCTCAAAGGGGTAGAATAGCCTTGAGTGAAAGAGCTCAGGAACACCACCCAGACCCTGAGTTTAAGCCCCACAACCCAAATAGTAATAATAACGATGATGATGATGATGATGATAGTGGGGCTTGAACTCAAGGCCTCATCTTTGCATGGCAAACACTCTATCCCTAGAGCCACGCCCTCAGCCCTACTTGTTTTAACTGTGCAATAGATAGGGTCTGGCTTTTGCCCAGAGCTGGCCTCCAACCGTGGTCCTTATACCTATGCATCCTTTGTAGCTGGGATTCTAGGCATAAACCACTATAACTGGTTTACTTTAGAGCCTTTGGATTTGCTATTCACTGAACCTTCCATTCTTAGTATCTTTTTTACTTTTGCCAGTTATGGGGCTTATTTTTGCTCAAGGCTAGCACTCTAGCTCTTAAGCCACAGTGCCACTTCTGGCTTTTTTCTATATATGTGGTGCTGGGGAATCAAACCCAGGGCTTCATGTATACGAGGCAAGCACTCTTGCCACTGGGCCATATTCCCAGCCCCCCTTCCATTCTTTACTAAGACCTGCATAGGTTACTCCTTCACCTCTAGCCTACCCAAGCCTCACATAATCACACCTCAGCTGGACTCTATTTAAAACTACACACACACACACACACACACACACACACACACACACACACATACACTTCCCTGGCCCTGGCCCATGTCCTCTGTGTACTGTCTTCCTCATTTGTTTCATAAAGCAGGGACTCTCGATGGCCTGGCCCAAGAGATGAGCTGTGAGACCTGGAGGGTATCCAGTGGCAATGTGCCTAGTGAGTGAATAGGAAGCTACTACAGAGGGTTCAGTAGACAGGGACAAAATATAATTTCTGTTACTAAACAAGAGCCATCGCTGATAGGAAAATGGATTAATTAGTGTGAGACCATCATAGAAGCAGGGACCCCAGATAAGAGACTGTAGCAAGTGACTCAGATGAGACATGATGCTGACCTGTGCTAGCGGCCCAGAGTTCAGAGGCCCTGGGGAGGAAGATAGTACCTTAGACTCTGCCTCAAAAATAAAACAAAAACAAAAGCCTGGTGCCAATGGCTCACATCTATCATCCTAGCTCCTCAGAAGCCTGAGGAGCCAGTTCAAAACTGAGAGACTCCTATCTCCAATTAACCAGCAAAAAGCCAGAAGTAGAGCTATAACTCAAGTGCTAGAGCACTTGCCTTAAATGGAAAAAGCTAAGCAAAAGCATAAGGTCCTGATTTCAAGCCCTAGTACTCACACACACACTCACACTCAGTGGTAGAGCACTTCTATAGTATGTACCAGGTGCAGGGTTCAATCTCCAGCACTTCAGAAAATACATATAGGTAATGCTTAGTGGTAATGGAGGATGGAAAATGAAAAAGTGATCATCTAAGGGGTTAAACTGGGAAATATTAGTTGGAAAGAAAAATGAGGAAAAGGGAGGAAGTAAAGGAGGAAATAGAGCTATGAATATGGTTATGAGAAGGAAGAATAATAGTTCAGGGGAGAATGAGATTCCTATATGGGTCAAGTCCATCCCTTCAAGCCTGCCAAGAAGAGGAGGAAGGAAGAAAATGGTGGGTGAGTGAACGGGAACAGGAGGGAAAGTGGAAGTCGAAGGAGGGGAAAGGGGAAAAAAAACAGGATTAACCATTTGAAACCACAATCACTGTTCAGGGGAGCTCTGGCTGAGGGTGTGTCCTCATGGGCAGGGCAGGGCAAAGGTCACAAGCGGCCCCAGTACAAGATTTGAAAGTGGAAGAATGATGATAGAGATCTCAAGAACTTAGCAAAATGATCTTGACAAAGGTAAAGATTGCTTTGTTGCTAAGAGTGGTGGTATACCTGTAATCTCAGCAGGGAGGGAAGTTGAGGCATGAATTTGAATTCAGGAATTTGAAGATTGCCTAAACTATACAGAGAGACCCTGCCTCCACAAATAAATCCACAAACCACAAGGGTTACATTGTTAGGTTTAAACTTTAACATAGCTCAACATGGACAAGTTCTGTTTAAAACAGGGTTGTTGTTTTTTAATGATGGTAGTGGGGCTTGAATTTAGGGCCTAGGCTCTGTCTCTTAGCTTTTCCATTCTACTGCTTGAGCCACAGCTCCACTTCTGGCTTTTTGATGGTTAATTGTAGATAAGAGTCTCATGGACTTTCCTGCTCAGGCTGGCTTTGAACCTCCATCTTCAGATCTCAGCCTCCTGAGTAGCTAGGATTACAAGCCTGAGCCACCAGCACCCAGACAATGTAAGACACTTAATCTCCAATTAAGTACTAAAAAAAGCTGGAAGTAGTGTGTTCACCTTGAACACACACACACACACACACACACACACACACACACACACAACTAAGGGAGAGCACCCAGGCCCTGAGTTCAACTCTCAGAACGGGCACAAAACAACAACAAAGTGAACCTAGTATTGGTAAAACAGTTTCAGAGTTATCACAACTCTCTGAAATTGTTGTCATGGTGTGGTATGTAGGTATGTATTGTGTAGCATTTTCCTTGCAGATATTTCTATTTATTTATTTATTTTGCCAGTCCTGAGCCTTGGACTCAGGGCCTGAGCACTGTCCCTGGCTTCTTTTGCTCAAGGCTAGCACTCTGCCACTTGAGCCACAGCACCACTTCTGGCCGTTTTCTGTATATGTGGTGCTGGGGAAGTGAACCCAGGGCTTCATGTATCCAAGATAAGCACTCTTTCCACTAGGCCATATCCCCAGCCCCCCTTGCAGATATTTTGAATGGCTTCTTTCAGATTCCCTAATCTTACTTTTAAAAAGAAGAATGCAGTAATAGATCAAAAGGCTTCAATCCAAGAAAGGAAAGTGCAGTCAGAGGAGAAAGCTAAAAATAAAAGTATTCATGGCAGACAATAAAAGAAGAGAAGGAAGAGGACAAGGAGGGAAAGAAAAGGAGGAAGGAAAGGAGAAGGAGAGGGGCTGGGGATATAGCCTAGTGGCAAGAGTGCCTGCCTCGGATACACGAGGCCCTAGGTTTGGTTCCCCAGCACCACATATACAGAACACGGCCAGAAGCGGCGCTGTGGCTCAAGTGGCGGAGTGCTAGCCTTGAGCAAAAGGAAGCCAGGGACAGTGCTCAGGCCCTGAGTCCAAGGCCCAGGACTGGCCAAAAAAAAAAAAAAGAAAGAAAAAAAGAAAGGAGAAGGAGGAAGAAAAGAATGCAGAGGAGAAGGAGGAGGAGGAGGGGAGGAGGAGGGGAGGAGGAGGGGAGGAGGAGGGGGGAGGGGGAAGGGGAGGGGGAGGAGAAGAGGGAAGAGGAAGCATGATGGTGTAATTCATGTTCTAGAGTACCTGCTTAGCTAGTACAAGGTATCACTAAAAAGGGAAAGGAGGAGGTGATTAATAGTAGCACCCAAAGGGCTTGTGTACCCAAGAGACTGGCCTCTCTGCCAACTTCAAGTGGCTGGGTAAGGACCTAGTGCTCTTATTTACTTAGCTCCTTTAACTCAAGCTTCTCCCCATGATTCCATACAGTAGGAAAGCTCTGGTCCACCAATGACGTTCTTGCACTTGTGAATTACATAAGTTTCCCTCTCCTTTTCTATTTCCTGTACATCTTATGAACATGTTTGGCATGAGTCAGCTGGCAGTTCCAGGGCTGGAAGGCAGTGGAGTTCTTGAGGTTGTTGTACATTTAGGTGAGGGCTTGGTGCAGGACCTGGAGAATTCATCTGGCACACATCTGCTGGTGAGGCTTTTTTTTTTTTTTTTTTTTTTTTTCTGCTCATGGGGCTTGAACTAGGAGACTGGGCACTGTCACTGAGCTTTTTCACTCAAGGCTAGTGCTCTACTACTTTGAGCCACAGTACTTCTGGTTTTCTGGTGGTTAATTAGAGATAAAAGTCTCATGGACTTTCCTGCTTGGGCTGACTTTGAACTAGGATCTCAGAACTCAACCTCTTGAGTAGCAAGGGTTATACACATGAACCTCCCTCTGTGATGCTTTTTTTAAAAAGCCAACTTCTTGGGCCAGGAATGTGGCTTAGTGGCAGAGGGCTTGCCTAGCATGTATGAAGCCCTGGGTTTGATTCCTCAGCACCACATAAACAGAAAAAGCTGGAAGTGGCACTATGGCTCAAGTGGCAGAGTGCTAGCCTTGAGCAAAGGAAGTTCAGGGACAGTGCCCAGGCCCTGAGTTGAGCTCCAGGACTCTGAGCCTTTTTCCTTTACTTTCTAATTTCTCTTACTTTCCTTCCTTCCTTTCTTTCTCTCTCTCTCCCTCTCTTTTTCTCCTGAAACTTGAACTCAGAGCTACATATTCTCTCTTAGCTTTTATAACTTAGCTTAGCAGCTTCAAATCTTTATCCTTAGATCTCAGCTTACCTAGGAGGCCACCAAGGAACTCTGTGTGTGTATGTGTGTGTGTGTGTGTGTGTGTGTGTGTGTGTGTGTGTGTGTGTGTGTGTTGATCCTGGGGCTTGAACTCAGGACTTATACCTTAGCTTTTTGTTCAAGGCCAGTGCTTTACTTGAGCAGTAGCTTTATTTCTAGCTTTTTTTGGTGGTTAATTGGAGATAAACAGTATTAAATATTTTTTTTTTGCCCTGGCTGGCTTTGAATCCTAATCCTCAGATCTCAGCCTTCTGAGGAGCTAGGATGACAGGTGTGAGCCACCAGCCGAGCACTTGGCTTCCACTTGCCTTTGGTTGCATGCCCATGTGCAGGGTTTAACCCACATAATCCTCTGCCTTCCTGCACTTGTAAGGGAGTCCTCTGCCATAGCTTTACCAACCAGACACACCAGGCAGGGAATAAGGGAGCAGCAAGTGACTAAATGATGGCATGCTTTTTCAATGAGATACTATATAACATTCCAGGGTTACATATAAAAGTGATAGGAGGCCAGTGAGACTGACTGAAATGCATTGTGACAATGTGTGGAGATGTAAAATGAAATCCTTTTCTGTGTAACTAATGTAAGCTAATAATTCTTTAAGGTTACATGTCCAAAACATATTCATTCACTGAGAAAATCCACGTGGGGTACAGAAAGGTACAAATAATATGATTCCCTTTATCTGAATTTTTTAAGCCCACACTACATTGCTTATCAATTCATGAATAGGCTAAAAACATAAAAACAAGCATGGATTTATGAACACCAAATTCAGAGTAAGGGTTGTCTTAGGATCAAGAAAGAGGGAGGAAAAGAAGGATATACCATTGACACTTAGGCCCTCAGCATCCACGTCCATTCACCAACCCAGGATATACAACCCTCACAAAAGCCAAGCCAAGTACGGTGCTGCACATCTAGAATCCCTGTGCTCAGAAGGGTGAGGCAGGATTGAGAATTCAAGAGCAGCCTATAATATACAGGGACCTGATTTCCAGAAACAAAACCTTGGAAAAAGAATGTATCTATAATATATATATATATATATATATATATATACCTTTTCCCTTGTCATTATTCCCTAAATAACTATTTACACAGCACTTGTACAGTACTAGATATTTTAAGCCACCTAGAAATGGTTTGAAGTATGTAGGAGGATGTGAGTAGGTTATATGCAAATACTTTGCCATTTTATAAAAGAAAGTTGAGCATCTGTGGATTTTGGTATATATAATGTGCAAGACCCTATCAAAATAACTAAAGCAAAAAAAGGGGGTCAAGAGGTAGGGCATAAACAAGGTGCCAGTGGCTCATGCCTGTAATCCCAGGTACTCAGGAGGCTGAGATCTGAGGATTGTGATTCAAAGCCAGACAGGTCAGGAAAGGCCATGAGATGCTTATCTCCAAGTAATCACAGAAAAAAAAACAAAACAGAAGTGGTGCAGGGGCTCAACTGGTAGAGCACTAGCCTTGAGCAAAAGGAGCTCTGGGACAGCATCCAGGCCATGAGCTGAAGGCCCAGGACTGGGAGAAAAAAAGAGAGAGAGAGAGAGAGAGAGAGAGGTAGGGGATAGCCAGGCACTAGTAGCTCACACCCATAATCCTAGCTACTCAAGAGGCTGAGATCTGAGGATTGCAATCTGAAGCCAGCATGGGCAGGAAAGGTCTATGAGACTCTTCTCTCCAATTAATCATCCAAAAATGCAAGTGGAGCTGTGGCTCAAAGTAGTAGAGCACTAGCCTAAAGGTCAAGGATAGTGCCCAGGCTTGAGTTCAAGCTTCAAGCTTCACAAGTGAAAAAAAAAAAAAAAAGAGGTAGGCATCTGCCTAGCAAGTATGACACTTTAAGAAAAAAACCATTTTTGTGCACATGAGCACACACCCACACACACCACAGAAAAAATGTTCTAAATGTTTGAAGGTAGTAATAAGGGAAGAGTAAGTATATGGATGTGTACATTAATTTCTTTAGCTAGTTTTTTTTTTATTGTTTTGCTTTATAAGACAGGTTCTCACTATGGAGCTCAGGCTTACCTCAAACTGGCTATGCAACTGGGCTGCCCTTGAACTTACATCCTCCTGCCCCAGCCTCTCAAGTGCCGGGATTATAGGTATGCACCATCACACTTGTCTTAGACTTTACTCTGAATGGGAAAAGCAGCAGAACACTGCAGTTGTCTTTTAATGGTTCAGAGGGTATCTAGCCAGCAAGACTCTGGGACTGCTTTAGAAATGGTAGATCTGCATGGTAGATCAGTGGGTAAAAGCACATTTCAAGTCCGAATCACTGGATGATCCACAGGCCAGATAGTAGATCTCTGTTTTGTTTTCTTTTTTTTTTTTTTCTTTTGCCAATCCTGGGCCTTGAATTCAGGGTCTGAGCACTGTCCCTAGCTTCTTTTTGCTCAAGGCTGGCACTCTGCCACTTGAGCCACAGCGCCACTTCTGGCTGTTTTCTATATATGTGGTGCTGGGGGGAATCGAACCTAGGGCTTCATGTATACAAAATAAGCTCTCTTGCCACTAGGCCATATTCCCAGCCACTCTTTCATATTCTCTCTCTCTCTCTCTCTCTCTCTCTCTCTCTCTCTCTCTCTCTCTCTCTCTCTCTCTCTCTCTCTCTCTCTCTCTCTCTCTCTCTCTCTCTCTCTCTCATACAAAACAAGCTCTCTTGCCACTAGGCCATATTCCCAGCCACTCTTTCATTCTCTCTCTCTCTCTCCTCTCTCTCTCTCTCTCTCTCCTCTCCCTCCCTCTCTCTCTTTCTCTGTCTCTGCCAGATGGGGGACTTGAACTGAGGAGTGGGGCTTGAACTAGGGCCTTCATACTATCACTTGGCTTTTTCCATTTAAGGCTGGTGCTCTATCACTTGAGCCACACATCTCCACTTCCAGCTTTTTACTGGTTAATTGAAGATAAGGGTCTCATGGGCTTTTCTGTCTGGGCTGGCTTTGCACTGCAATCCTCATATCTCAGCCTCCTAAATAGCTAGGATGATATCACCTTTCTTCTTAGGGAAGGCAATGTGAGCAGTACATTGGAGCCAGGTGTTCTGTCTGTCTCAAGGAAATTCAGCCAATCTAGAGGGCTACAAAACTCTCCTGCAAGCTGCCCTACAATCATGCCAGGGAGTTAGGACAAGGCTCTGTGGATTGAGTCAACCCTTTGGGAATCAATTTAGTAATCATTAACAAAAGTCATAAAAAAAACCCGTTCACATCCTTTGACCCCAAACCCAGATTTCCAGACAACTGCCAAGGGAACTGATTTTTAAAAAAGCAAAATCTATACCCAGAAGAGCCCCTAATGCCATTTTCCCTGTGATGACTAAAAATGAAGGCACAGCTTAAATGTCCAATAGTAAGAGAATAGTTAGCTAAATTATGATTTTTAAAAAATAAGGACTGGGGCTGGGGATATAGCCTAGTGGCAAGAGTGCCTGCCTCGGATACACGAGGCCCTAGGTTCGATTCCCCAGCACCACATATACAGAAAACGGCCAGAAGCGGCGCTGTGGCTCAAGTGGCAGAGTGCTAGCCTTGAGCAGGAAGAAGCCAGGGATGGTGCTCAGGCCCTGAGTCCAAGGCCCAGGACTGGCAAAAAAAAAAAAAAATAAGGACTTACTAAAGTTCCATAAATGCTAAAGTGACAATTACTGTTACTATAGGGCAGCATGAATATTTAAATATATATAATGCACCAGTTGCTCACACCTGTAATCCTAGGTACTCAGGAGGCTAAAATTTGGAAGACTGAGGTTCAAAGTGAGTCTGGAGGGCCAGGAATGTGGCTTAGTGATAGAGGGCTTGCCTAGCATGTATGAAGCCCTGGGTTTGATTCCTCAGCACCATATAAACAGAAAAAGCTGGAAGTGGTGCTGTGGCTTAAGTGGTAGAGTGCTAGCCTTGAGCAAAAAGCAGCGCAGGGACAGTGCCCAGGCTCTGAGTTCAAGCCCCAGGACTGGCAAAAAAAAAAAAAAAAGTGAGTCTGGGCAGAATATTTCTTAAGATTCCATCTCCAATTAGCGAACAAATAGCTAGGTTGGAGGTATGGCTCAAGTGGTACAGCGCCAGCCAAGGAAGCATGAAGCCCTGAGTTCAAGTCATAGTATAAGGAAATAATATGCAATGTCAACTAACAAATTCAAAATGTAAAAATTTCTCTGCTTATGAACAAGGGCTAGAGTCAGACATGGGAAAACCTTTTTTTCCTTTGAAAATATTTGTATTGTTAATTTTAAGCCCAGATCAGAAAAAAAAAATAGGCAAGAGCATATTAATTATTTTTATTTGGGCTAGGACTATAGCTCAGTGGTAGAATACTCACTTAGCTTACACAAGGTCTAGGTTCAATCACCAGCATCACACATGCACAGAAATGCTTTATCATGGAAGAAAGGCCACACAACAAATTCTAGAGAATGAATGGTAACATTCAAAACTACAAATACATAGATTCTCCCTAGAGTTTTTAATTCAGAAGGCCCCAGAGACAAACCAATATTTTTCCCAAGGAGTTTTATGTATACCAAGGCAAGAGAAACCTTTAGAAACCATATAATTAACCTTCACCATTTTTCTTTCAAATAAATTAATAATGCAAGGCAAGGCACACTTACATAATCAGAACATTTCCTTTGGATCAAATATGTTCCTATGTGTGGGGCCTTCACATTCCCATGTATTTCCTTTTACTTTGACTAATTTGTAACCTTCATATGTAACTCATCACAAATTTTGTAAACTCTTGTAGTCCTGTACAATGTAAAGGAAGAAAACCTGACATAAGCGCCGATGGCCCAAGGCTCACCAAGAGAAGAAATAGAAGCAGTTTCCTTGCAGTTCCATAGAAACATGCAGTTTCCATCCCTGTCAGAAGGACCATCTCCTAATGTCACCAGCTGTGGTCCTTTCCTCAGAAAGACTCCTGGGTATGGGCTGGGAATGTGGGTTTGCGGTAGAGTGCTTGCCTAGCATGCATGAAGCCATGGGTTCAATTCCTCAGCACCACATAAACAGAAAAATCCAGACGTGGTGCTGTGGCTCAAGTGATAGAGTGCTAGCCTTGAGCAAAAGAAGCTCAGTGCCCAGGCCCCAAGTTCAAGCTCCAGGACTGGCAAAAAAAAGAGTACTGGGTAGTCTCATGAGATTTAATGTAATACATTTTAACTTCTTTTTTTTTAATACTGGCATTAGCCCTCTGGAAGTTACTAATCCATGCAAATTGTGTATATTGGGCTGGGGGTTGTAGCTCAGAGTTAGAGTACTTGCCTCACGGGGAATCATTTGCTGCTGGTGGTGTGGCTCAGTGGTTTAGTAGGAAGCACCTGCAGAAAAAAAAAATGACCATAGACATGGAAAAAGCTAAATAGATCCTTGTTCTGCAGAGTTTAACCTCCACAGAATCTATGCTAGGGTTAGGCAAGCCAGTTTCATGATCATTTGTTTTACGAGATATTATTCCCAAAAATGTGTTCTTTGGAGAAGTTCCTCAGAAGGCTGGATAGTATTGCTGGAAAAGGGGTTCCATGGAAATGGAAGTATAGTTCAAGTGGTAGAGCACCAGCAGCCTTGAGCAGAAAAAGCTAAGGAAGAATGCACAACTTTGCTGGGTGCTAGTGGCTCACACCTGTAATCCTAGCTATTCAGGAGGCTGAGATCTCAGGATCATGGTTTGAAGCCAGGAAAATATGAGACAGGCAGGAAAGCATGAAGTTCTTATCACCAGGAGTTAACCATCAAAAAGCCAGAAGTAAAAGTGTGGTCCAAGCAGAATGCCAGCCTTAAGGAAACATGCCAGGCCATGAGTTTAAGCCCTAGTATTGGCAACCAACCAACCAATCAGTCAAATAAATAAATAAATAAATAAGAGCTCCCCAGTAAAGAGCCAGATAGCCAGGGATTTGACCACAGTCTGACTCTGCTCTTCCAGTCGCTCTTCTTGCCAGGAAATTTCCTCACAAGTCTCCCAGTTCCTGACCTCTGCATCCCTCTATTCTCTACGTAAGAGCCCTTGCTCTCCCTCCCAAAGCTGACCACTCAGTTCCACCCCCACTTTAGGTTTCTCTGTGACAGCTTTGGCCTCTTGTTCCTTCCCGAGGTTCTTAGGGGGCTTCTGCCTCTCTCCCGAGATGGTGATGATCATTTTGTCTAGATCTTCCAGCACCAAGTCCCTGCCTTACTTAGCCCTTCCCCATTCCCCACTGCTACCCCATCACAGAGGCCTATGTTGGGCAGTGGCACAGCCACCTGCTGCCATGCTCACCCATGAGCAGCCCCTCCAAGTTCCATTTCCAATTGCAGCCAACACATGATGTGCTTGAGCAACACTGTTCCGTGATCAACCCTGATGTTGTCTGTACAACGGACTCTGGTTCTCTACAATTAAGAGGCTAATTAAGAGGCTACTTGCCGCCTCCGCCTCCTCCTCCTCCTCCTCCTCCTCCTCCTCCTCCTCCTCCTCCTCCTCCTCCTTCTACTACTACTTTTTAATGCCAGTACTGAGGCTTGAACTCAGGGCCTGGACACTGTCCCTTAGCTTTTATTTGGTCAGTTGTGGGGCTTGAACTCAGGGCCTGGGTGCTGTCCCTAAGCTCTTTTGCTCAAGGCTAGCACTCTACCATTTTGAGCCACAGCACCACATCCAGTTTTCTGGTGGTTAATTGGAGATGAGTCGCATGGACTTTCCTGCCCGGGATACCTTTGAATCATCATCCTCAAATCTCAGCCTACTGAGTAGCTAGGATTATAGGCATGAGCTGCTAGTGCCTGGCTGTCCCTTAGCATTTACGACTAAAGAACACACTTCCACTTCTAGCTCTTTGGAGGTTAACTGGAGATAAGAGTCTCACAGACTTTCCTACCCAGGCTGCCTTCAAACCATGATCCTCAGATCCCAGCCTCCTGAGTAGCTAGGACTACAGGCATGAGCCACCAACATCCTATTTTTCTTTTCTTTCTTTTTTTTTTTTTTTTGGCCAGTCTTGGGGCTTGGACTCAGGGCCTGAGCACAGTCCCTGGCTTCTTTTTGCTCAAGCAAAAGTAGCACTCTGCTACTTGAGTCACAGTGCCACTTCTGGCCGTTTTCTGTATATGTGGTGCTAGGGAATTGAACCCAGGGCTTCATGTATACGAGGCAAGTACTCTTGCCACTAGGCCATATTCCCAGGCCCCTATTTCTTAATTATATGGTAAAGTGTCTGCATTCCCAACCAGGAACAGAGATCCACAAAATCAAGCTGAGATGGAATCTCAGCTTGAGACGCCATCTGAGTCTCCATCTTGAGACTCCAAGCTGAGAGTATGGGCACTCTCAGGTATTAAGGTGACTTGTCGTGGCAGCATGACAAATGATTATATGTCTTGGATCTGTGGGGTCATTCAAAAGTAGTTTAAGAAGTGACTGTGCTGGCTAACAATGCAAAGGATGCTCATTTAATACCTAATCAGTTCCTCCCTTCTGTTCACCTCTTGTTATGCCAGATGACTCTCATGCCTTCTATTTTACTTAACAAAGACTTATAATCAACTGTCTTGCTCCTTATATTCTGTTGTCCACCTGCCAAACCAGACATACTTCCTGAATTAACACTACGGGCTGCTTTCCCATGGCAGATTCTATCCAAATGCCAAGCATTAAATGTCAAGTCCCCCATCCTTCCCTGGGTGCCTTGTTTCTTAATGCCATAGGCCAGTAGCTAAGATGGCTGTGACCATCATAACCAATCACATCGAACACCCAATGGAATGACTCAAGGGAATTATTTTTAAATACCACTGCTTGCTCCAGGGAAATACATCAAGAGATACTAAAGGAACCAGTCTGATAGTCTTGGATCATTAAATCATCTCATATGAGCCATACTAAACTCTAACAAGTGAAGCAAGATCATTAGAGGCCACATTACAGCCATCAAATTAGGCTTTTGCTCAAATGGATGATCCAATGATAACTTTTATTTGTTCTGCAGTTCATAGGACTCCCTGTGCAATCCTATTTAGAGTACATTTTAGACTTTTATGGAAGTCAGAGTAGCAGACTTTTATTGTTATTGGTGATTACAGACTATAGAATTTTTTTTCTTATGATATGTATTTTTAACCTGTTTAGTCTGGATCTCTGGTCAGAAGCACACTATCTCATTTCAATAATATTCCTATGAGGCAGTTCAAGGTCTTCCTTCAAATTTAATTGTGTGTGTGTGTGTGTGTGTGTGTGTGTGTGTGTGTGTGTGCCAGTTCTGGGACTTGAACTCATTGCCTGGTTTTTTTCACTCAAGGCTAGTGTTCTACCACTTGAGCCACAGCTACACACACACACACACACACACACACACACACACACACACACAAAGACAGGAATATCTGTAAAATTAAATAGCTCATATTATTATTTCGTATATACAGGTCTAATGCAACATTTGTGACACAAGATCTGAACAAGAAATTAGATGGCTAATACATAATAGTAGCTTGATGTACATTGAATACAGGATTGTAATTTTGTGTTTGTGGTGTTGAAGAGGGAGGGAGCCAACGCTTTCAAGCAACCTAGGCAAACACTCTACCACCAAACAACACCCCTACTCCAAAGGATCATTTAAAAAATATTTTCCTATGTTTCATTGACATTTAATAATTGTACCTATTTATACAATATGGCATAATATTCCCATATATGTCTATAGTGTGTAATTGTAGAGTAATTGACATATGCATAATTTTAGATACTTGTTTCATTGTGTTGGTAATATTCAAAATCTGTCTGTCTGATTGAAATAGCTTATTAATTGTTGTCAACTACAGATAGAACTTGAGAACATATCTTTCTACACAGTTGAACTCCACCACCCATAACTTTCTTTTCTTCATTCCCCCTCCTCATCCTCTTCCCAGGCTCTTGAAACTACAAAGAATCAGAAATTTTTAGTTAAAGAATATCAGTAAATTGGGGCCCGGGAATGTGGCTTACCGGCAGAGTGCTTGCCTAACATGCATGAAGTCCTGGGTTCGATTCCTCAGCACCACATAAACAGAAAAGGCCAGAAGTGGCGCTATGGCTCAAGTGGTAGAGTGCTAGCCTTGAGCAAAAGGAAGCCAGGGACAGTGCTTAGGCCCTGAGTTCAAGCCCCAGGACTGGCAAAAAAAAAAAAAAATCAGTAAATTGGCCACTGATGGGTCACACCTGTAATCTTAGCTACTAAGGAGGCTGAGATCTGAATATCCTGATTCACAGTCAGCCCAGGCAGAAAAGTCTGTGAGATTCTTATCTCCAGTTCACCCTTAAAAAGCCAGAAGTGGGCTGGGAATATGGCCTAGTGGCAAGCGTGCTTGCCTCGTATACATGAAGCCCTAGGTTCGATTCCCCAGCACCACATATGTAGAAAATGGCCAGAAGTGGCGCTGTGGCTCAAGTGGCAGAGTGCTAGCCTTGAGCACAAAGAAGCCAGGGACAGTGCTCAGGCCCTGAGTCCAAGCCCCAGGACTGGCCAAAAACAAACAAACAAACAAACAAAAAAAACACAACAACAAAAAGCCAGAAGTGGAGGTATGGCTCAAGTGGTAGAGTGCCAGTCTTGAGTGAAAAAGCCAAGGGAGATTGTGAGGTTCTGAGTTTGAATTCTTCTTTTTTTTTTTTTTTTTGCCAGTCCTAGGGACTGAACTCCAGGCCTGAGCACTGTCTCTGGCTTCTTTTTGCTCAAGGCTAGCACTGTACCACTTGAGCCACAGTGCCATTTCCGGCTTTTTTTATATATGTGGTGCTGAAGAATCGAACCCAGGGCTTCATGTATACAAGGCAAGCACTCTACCACTAGGCCATATTCCCAGCCCTTGAGTTCAAGTTCTAATACCTGTACAGACACAAAAGGAAATTGATAAGATGAAATTACAACCTCCTAAAACTTAAATAAAAATTTCAGCTTTTATTTAAGTGATTTTTGAAAAGGAATGTCAGTCAAAAGCATCAGAGATGGAAAGTACAGAAGTGGAACAGAGAGAAGAAAATTCCGAATGATAGATGAGAAGATAGAGGAGACTGCTGAAATCATCCCAAATCAGAAATAAGGAAAACAAGATGACTCTTCTTGCTGGGTAAGACCCACATAAAATCTGCCAACAGGATTTCAAAAATAAATTCTTTAAGAAAGATTTAATTACAAATAATATGAAAACAAACAAAAAATATCTTCATAGCCATGACTGAAAAGATAATATGAAATCTCCACAAGATCATATTCTTCACTAAATGGAGACTTAATTATTGATTGAGACAGCAAGGACAAAAGAATTATTCATAAGACATTCATAACTCAGACAGCCAAATGCAACTCTGACCTGTCCATTAGCATATGAACAAACTTCTTTAATAAAAGCTACAACTGAATGAAAAGCAAGGTTTGTTGTGCTTATTGGCTAGTGAGCCTGACAATGCTTTAACAGCCTCCTGATGGCATAAACACATCACTAGCAAAATGCAATTCAATTTGAGTAAATGCTTACAATTTTCCATTGCCTGAACATGGAAGAAAACTTAGCATTTAATTTTCCATGGGGAAATAAAAAAATGGTTTTAAAATTATTTTATAATCTGAGTAAAAAGTGTGTATTTTGTGACAACAATGAAACCTCTCTTCAAAACTGTATCTAGAAACATTCTTGATCTTTTAAAGCAAAATACCATTTGCATACAAACAATACACATGCAATTACTAGAAATATTTTTTTAAAAGACTGAATACACTGCAAAACAAAAATAATACTAAATAAGGACAACTGATGTGTGTGTGTGTGTGTGTGTACGCACGCTTACACTTGGGTTTAAACTCACCTTCATGTTGTCATTTGGCATTTGTTGGGGTTTTTTTTTTGCCAGTCCTGGGGCTTGGACTCAGGGCCTGAGCACTGTCCCTGGCTTCTTTTTTTGCTCAAGGCTAGCACTCTGCCACTTGAGCCACAGCACCACTTCTGGCCGTTTTCTGTATATGTGGTGCTGGGGAATTGAACCCAGGGCTTCATGTATATGAGGCAAGCACTCTTTGCCACTAGGCCATATCCCCAGCCCCTTATTTGGCATTTTTTAGCTCCAGTTCTCAAATGACATGCTTTGTGTGATGTATAAGAATCTCATAAAATGGTATTAATGACTCTGTGTGTGTGTGTGTGTGTGTGTGTGTAGAGAGAGAGAAAGAGAGAGAGAAAATATTGGAGATTAAACTCAGGGCTGGAAGTCTTACCTTTAGCCTTATCTACTCCATTTGAGCCATAGCTCTACTTCTGACTTTTTGGTGGTTAATTGGAGTAAGAGTCTTATAGCCTTTCCTGCTCAGGCTGGCTTTGAACCATGATCCTCAGGTCTCAGCCTCCCTAGTAGCTAGGATTACAGGCATGAGCCACCAGCACCTAGCTATATTTTCTTATTACATAAGCAGTGGGTATACAATGTACAGTCTATGAGAACTTCAGATAAGCAAAATATATACATAACTGTGGGTGAATAAAATAGAAGTTTTAAGCAAAAATAATTGGGCTGGGAATGTGGCTTAGTGGTAGAGTGCTTGCCTAGCATGCACAAAGCCCTGGGTTCCATTGCTCAGCACCACATAAACAGAAAAGGCCAGAAGTGGCACTATGGCTCAAGTGGCAGAGTGCGAGCCTTGAGCAAAAAGAAGCCAGGGACAGTGCTCAGACCCTGAGTCCAAGCCCCATGACTGGAAAAAAAATTATATTTCTACCCCCTACTAAGTTTTGGTACATCTCAATGGTAGTAGATAGATGAAATGATTGACAATTAAAAAGATATAGAGGGGTGACATTGCCCAAGAAGCCTTGTACTAATTACCTGACTTATGAAATTGTAACAACCCCTTTGTACAACTTCTTAAAATAACAATAATATTTAAAAAGATATACAGATGCCTGGCATGGTGGTGAATGCTTATAATCCTAGCCAATTGTCCCTGCTACTTGAGATGCTTAGACAGGAGGATCTCAAGGTCAACACCAGCCTAGGCTACATAATGAGAACCTCTCTCAACAGGAATGAAGGAAGAAAAGAAAAACAAGAGAAGAAGAAAGAGAACATTTAATTAATATATCATATAAAATAGATTTTATAATATGTTGATTGTGTTATTCATTAAATAGTATGTTATACACTTTAAATATATAATGTGTGAATAAAATACAACTTTTATATGCTTTGTTTTTACAAAAACCAACTCCTGTGCCAGGAGCTGGTAGCTCACACCTACTCAGAAGGCTACTTAGAAGGCTGAGAACTGAGGATCACAGTTCAAAGCCACCCCAGGAAGGGAAGTCCATGAGGCTCTTATCTCCAGTGAACCACCAGAAAACCAGAAGTGGCACTGTGGCTCAAAGTAGTAGAGTGTTAGCCTTGAGTGAAGATAACTCAGGGACAGCACCCGGGCCCTGAGTTCAAGTCCCATGACAGACAAAAGAAAAAAAAATCAACTCCTGTGAGCTCAAAAAATGAAAAGGGGAAAAGGAGCAGCTTATGTTACTCACTTCTCCTAACTCCCATGCACCTAGAGTATGGCTCACACTGCCCATCTCTCCTGACAGGGACAGTGGCTGGCTGGCAGCCACATGGGAGCACCTTAGAGTTATAGCCAACCTGGTTTCTCAGGCTAGGTGTTTCAGATCCGGAGAGAACCTTTCCCTTTTGCCCTAAATCACACTAGGAACTGGGTGTGCCTTGCCTCAGACTTGCCTGGAAGCTGTTCCCCAAGGGTAAAGCAATAAAAGCACAGACACTTCTGCAGGAGGAAGGATTCCAACAGCACCGGACTCCAGTCTTCCTGGGGCAGCAATTCACAGCCTCAGGAGCAGTGTTCATAGTGTGGTAGGAGCAGGAGCAATCTTCATTCTCCCCAGACCCTCCTCAGTTTCCTGAAGGGCTCCCTGCACACCCCACCCTGGGAGAATGCCACCCTCATGCAGAACCAGGAAACAAAGGCTTTGAATACTGGAGGCTACATGCAAAAGCTGAGATGGAGCTGGGCATTGGTGGCTCACACCTGTAATCTAGCTACTCTGGAGGCTGAGGATCGCAGCTCAAAGCCAGACCGGGGAAGGAAAGTCCATGAAACTCTTTTTTCCAATTAGCCACAAAAAGTTGAAAGTGGAGCTTTGGCTCAAGTGGTAGAGCACTAGCCTTGAGCACAAAGGCCCAGGGATAGCATCCAGGCCCTGAGTTCAAGTCCCAGGACTAGCAAAAAATAAAAATAAGGGCTGGGGATATGGCCTAGTGGCAAGAGAGCTTGCCTCGTATACATGAGGTCCTGGGTTCAATTCCCCAGCACCACATATACAGAAAATGGCCAGAAGTGGCGCTGTGGCTCAAGTGGCAGAGTGCTAGCCTTGAGCAAAAAGGAAGCCAGGGACAGTACTCAGGCCCTGAGTCCATGGCCCAGGACTGGCAAAAAATAAAAATAAATAAATAAAAATAAAAGTGGAACTTGCATATATTCGAAGGTGCAGCAGGGTAATAGAATTGTGTACTCTTGGTTTTTCACATGTTTTGTAAGGTTTCCTTTTTTTTTCTTCTTCTGTGCAATGAGAACTGGGATCAATTAGAACCCTCTGTATACAGATGTTAACAATATTCATCTACTCATTTTTATTATGATTTTGGTGCTGGAGATCAGTAGGCATTCACTCTTCACTGTTCCACTGAGCTAACTTGCAGCTACCAGTCTAAGTGGTCTGAATCATATCTAAATTCAGTGGATTTTTAAAGCAGCAATCCTTTTTTTGAGAAATTCCAAATCAGTTAATGAGATTATTTTCTGCTCCTTCCTTCCTTCCTTCCTTCCTTCCTTCCTTCCTTTCTCTTTCTTTTCTTTCATGCCTTCTTTCCTCTTCCCTCCATCCCTGTCTTTCTTTCTTTCTTTCGTTCGTTCATTCTTTTCTCCCTCTCTGTCTCTCTCTTTCTTTTTTTTATTTTTATTATCAAACTGGCGTACAGAGAGGTTACCGTTTCATGCGTTAGGCATTGGATACATTTCTTGTACTGTTTGTTACCTCGTCCCCCTTTCTCTTCCCCCCCCCCCCCCCCATGAGGTGTTCAGTTCATTTACACCAAACAGTTTTTTGCAAGTATTGCTTCTGTAGTTGTTTGTCTTTGTTTTTACTCTGTGCCTCTCGATTTTGGTATTCCCTTTCAATTTCCTAGTTCTAATACCAGTATATACGGTTTCCAATATACTCAGATAAGATACAGCGAAAAATATGGAACACTTCACTAATTTGCTTGGCATCCTTGCACAGGGGCCATGCTAATCTTCTCTGTATAGTTCTAATTTTAGTATATGTGCTGCCCAAGCGAGCACTCTCTTTCTTTTCTTGCCAGTAATAAGACTTGAACTCAAGGACGTGTGCTCTCACTTGGCTTTTTCACTCAAGACTGGCACTCTACCACTTGTACCATACCTCCACGTTAGGCTTTTTGCTAGTTAGTTGAAGAAAATGAGTCTCATGGACTTTTCTCTCTGGGATGGCTTCAAACTGCCATCCTTATTTCTTAACATTCTCAGTGCCTGACTATGACATTTCTTATTTTCTCCTAATCTTTTTTAAAACTCAGCAGACTATGTTTAGATCGGGTTTAGGCTTTCAAGAAAAATTAAACTGAGGGCTGGGAGTATGGCCTAGTGGCAAAAATGCTTGCCTCATATACATGAAGCCCTGGGTTCAATTCCCCAGCACCACATATATAGAAAATGGCCAGAAGTGGTGCTGTGGCTCAAGTGGTAGAAAAGAAGTCAGGGACAGTGCTCAGGCCCTGAGCCCAAGGCCCAGGACTGGCAAAAAAGAAAAAAGAAAAAGAAGAAAAATTAAACTGAACATGCAAAGTTCAAATATACCTCTTGACCCCAGGCACAGTTTCCATTATTAGTGTTGTTGTTGTTATTATTATTACTATCATCATCTGTGTTGGTGTTCTCCATTTGTTAGTATTAGTAAATCAATACCATGTTAATACTACACTAACACATTATTATTGACAGAGGTCTATAGTTTACATTAGCGCTCACCCTTTGGGTGATAACGGTTACAGGTCTATGGGTTTGGGCAGATGGATATTGCACACAATATCAGAAGAGTTTCACTGAAAAAATGCCCTGTACTCTTCTACCCCAACAGCCAGAAATCTTGAATCTTTACTGTCTCCATAGTTTCCTCTTCCCCAGAATGTCATAAAGGGACAATAATACAGTATTATAATTTTCAAACTGCTTTCTTTCACCAAGCAAAATATACTTAGGGTTCCTCCTCCATTTCTTTCTTTCTTTTTTCTCCTTGAGGCAGGGTCTCTCAATGTAGCCAAGGGGCACTGAAATTAAATTTTAATTATAAAATACATTTGACTTAAAATTTACTTTGCACCTGACACTGATGACTCATGCCTGCAATCCTAGCTATTCAGGAGGCTGAATTCTGAGGATCAAGATTTGGTTTTTGTTGTTGGGCTTTTTTTGGCCAGTCCTGGGGCTTGAGCACTGTCTCTAGCTTCCTTTTGCTCAAGGCTAGCACTCTACCTCTTGAGCTACAGCACCACTTCTTGGCTTTTTCTGTGTATGTGGTGCTGAGGAATCAAACCCAGGGCTTTGTGCATGCTAGGTGAGGACTCTACCGCTAAGCCACATTCCCAGCCCTGAGGACCAAGATTTGAAGCCAACCTGAGCAGATAGCTCTGTGACACCATCTCCAATAAACTTTCCCCCAAAATGTCAGAAATGGAGCTGTGGTGGCTAAAATGGTAGAGCACTAACCTTGAACAAAAAAGCTCAGGGACAGGGAGGGTCCAGGCTGAGTTCAAGCCCTAGGACCCCCACAATTTTTGTTGTTGTTGTTGTTTTCTACACTCTACTGCTTGAGACATACTTCCATTTGTGGCTTTTCTTGTTGCTGTTAATTAGAGATTCTGCCCAGGCTAGCTTCAAACCATGACCCTCAGATCTCAGGGTCCCAGGTAGCTAGGATGACAGCTCTGAGCCACTGTGCCCCTAGCTCATTCACCTATTTCCTTCATAGAAAAGTGAGGCACTCCCTGGGGAGACCTTTCTCAGGTCTCTTATTTTCTCAATGACTCTGAAGCTCTTTAGAGACAGGATGATAGCCAGCCCTGGGAGCAGCCAGGCCCGCAGAACAGCCTCCCTGCTGTGCTTATCTTAGGAGGGGAAGGTCAACCCACTGCCTTTGCCTGCACTGGCATTTCCCCCACTTCCTGGTCTCCACAGGCCGCTGGTTTCAAAGGTCTCAGCAAGTCTGTCCTGAGCTCTGCTTGCCTGCCTGTGGGTTTCTAGCTCCTCCTAAGAGCAAAAGAGATTTGTCCCCAACGTGAGACCTCAGAAAGAGCCATTACCTTGAAGAGCCTTCCCTGGCCAACAGTCTCCTTAGCTCCCAACTTGGAAACTTCTCACCCTGTGCCAATTAGTATAGAGGGCAATGGGAACTTTGCCAGCTGAGATGCTGCAACCTTAAAGGGAAAGCAAGTAAGGAACAAAGGCAGCCATCCTTGGGGTTGTAACAGCCTGGTGCCCTCTAAAGAAAGGGCACAGGTAACACAAGACTCTGACCCAGAAAGAACCCACAAGCTATAATGTGAAGCCTACCATTAGAAACACCCATCCCAGCTGGGTGCTAGTGGCTCATACCTGTAATTTTAGCTATTCAGGAGGCTGAGATCTGAGAATCATGATTCAAAGCCAGTCCAGGCAGGAAAGGAAAGTCTGTGAGACTCATTACCAATTAACCACCAGAAAACCAGAAAATAGCTCACAGTGGTAGAGAACTACCATAAAAATTCAGAGATAGTGCCTAGGTCTTGAGTTCAAGCCCCACAGCCAATGAAAAGAAAGAAAGGAAAGGAAAAGAAGAGGAAGAACGATTCATCCCTGATCCAAATTAAATACAGGTGTCCTCCCCCCCCCCCCAAAAAAAAACAGTGTGGAGGGCTGGGAATATGGCCTAGTGGCAAAGTGCTTGCCTTGTATACATGAAGCCCTGGGTTTGACTCTTCAGCACAACATATGTAGAAAAAGCCAGAAGTGGCACTATGGCTCAAGTGGTAGAGTGCTACCCTTGAACAAAAAGAAGCCAGGAACAGTGCTCAGGCCCTGAGTTCAAGCCCCAGGACTGGCAACAAAACAAAACAAAAATAAAATGGTGTGGATTTCACTGTCATGTTCTACAACCAATCTGTCACTTAGTGGAGAAACAGCTATTCCTGAAAGACAAAAATAAAAACTTATAACCGAAACATTGTAGAGTCCATGAGTATAGGATGATATTTGACCAGCTGCAGATTCATTGTTTTTGATGGTCACAGAATTGCTGGCAATGGCAGCAGGCTTTTTTTTTCTTTTAATCACATGGGCTTTGGAATAAATTGTATGCTTTCTTCTAAACAGATTGCTGCCTGAAGCTTTGCTAAGACAACACTCAATGCTGCTTACTCTCCCCAGGTGAGGGCCAACTGGTTGGCTGGAGTAGTGAAGCAGTGTGCAGGCTGACAGATGGGAGCTGTACAAGTACCTGAAAGCTTCAATCCAATGTCAGCTAGGGGGAAGAGGAACTTCCCTTTTAGACACCAGGCTGGCCTCATCACACATAGTTTGGAAGAAAAACAACCTGGTCTAAAGTGAGCTCTTGCACCAGAGGACACCAAACTAAATATTGTCATTGAATGTTCAGAATTGGAGCTTGAGTTCAGGGTCTTGAGCTCATGCTTGGCTTTTTCACTCACAGCTGGCACACTACCACTTGAGCCATACTCTACTTCCAGCATTTTGCTGGTTATTTAGAGATAAGAGTCTTGTGAATTGGTCAATCCAGGCTGGCTTTGAACACTGATCCTCAGAGCTTAGCCTCCAAAGAACTAGTTTTGCTCAGGGTTAATGCTCTACCATGTGAGCCTCAGCTCCACTTCCAGCTTTCTGCTGGCTAATTGGAGATAAGAGCCTCACAGACTTTCCTACCTGGCTGGATTCAAACTTCAATCCTCAAATCTCATCCTCCTAAGTAGCTAGGATTATAGGTGTGAGCCACTGCCACCCAGCTTGTTTGCTTTTGAGGCAGAGCTTCAAGTTGACCAGGCTGCCCTCAAACTCCTGGGCTCAAGTGATCTTCCTACCCCAGCTGGAATACAGATGCATACTTCATTTGGATGCAATTTTTTTGTTGCCTGTCCTAGAGCTTGAACTTAGGGCCTGAACACTGTCCCTGGCTTCCTTTTGCTCAAGACTAGCACTCTACCACTTGAGCCACAGTGCCACTTCTGGCTTTTTCTGTCTTTGTGGTGCTGAGGAATTGAACCCAGGGCTTCATGCATGCTGGGCAAGCACTCTACTACTAAGCCATATTCCCAGTTCTGGGATGTGATTCTTAAGGGTTCTATTACCATCCCTCACATCTGTAGTATGCAGAGATGAGATGGCTGTAGTTTAAAGGCAGCCTCAGCAAAAGTTAGCAAGATCCTGTTTCAAAACCAAGCGGGGTACAGTGCTAGCCTTGAGCTGAAGAGCTCGGGGATAGCACCCAGGCCCAGAGTGGAAGCCCCATGACCAACATTAGAAGAAGAAAAAAAAAAGAATCTCAAAAGCAAGTTTGCTGTTGTGGTGCACACCTGTAATTCCAGATACTTTGTTGGAGGCAGGAGGATTAGTAGACAAATTAATATAACACTCTGCCTGAAAGACTAAAAATCAAAAGGACTGTGTGTGTGTATAAACTGGTAGAATGCTTGCCTAGCAAAGTAGGAGGTTCAGACCCCAATCTCTCTCTTTCTCACAAACATATACACACTCATACACAACTCCCTCCTCCCCCACCCAAAAGAGTTCTACACCTGATCAAGTTGTTGTTCACAAGCAAAGGCAACAGAAAGACATGATCAAGCTCTTTCTCTTTCTTTTTTTTTTTTTTTTTTTTGGCCAGTCCTGGGCCTTGGACTCAGGGGCTGAGCACTGTCCCTGGCTTCCTTTTTGCTCAAGGCTAGCACTCTGCCACTTCTGGCCGTTTTCTGTATATGTGGTGCTGGGGAATCGAACCCAGGGCCTCATGTATACGAGGCAAGCTCTCTCGCCACTAGGCCATATCCCCAGCCCCAGAAAGACATGATCAAATACATAGATTCCAACTGGAGAGGAATTTGGAATCCATTGAAATAATTCCGTTTACATCATTATAGAACCAGGATTTAACCAGCAAAGCAAAAGTGTGTAGGAGAATATATGTATGTGTGTTGAGTTTGTATGTACATGAGGGAACAGGCCCGGCCCGTATAGGGGTGTGTTATAGGATTTGACTTACACAGTGTGGCTGCTGGCCAATCATCATAAGGCTGCCATCTCTAAGTCTAATGCTGGGGACTGAAGTATACAGAGCACGCCATGAGGAAAGGATGATGCATGTCAAGTGGAGAAGAGTGACAGCACTGAGTGCAGTTCACCAGGACTGCCCGTGGGAAAGAAGTGCAGGCCAGTTCCCAGTGCTTCACGCCCTCCCCTGGCCAAGGACCCAGATAATCTCCAGCTAGATTGCAGTAGAGGGGACGTGGGCCAGGCTACTAGTGTCCCGCACCTACATACAGAAAAAGACAAGGAAATTGAGTGCTGGGTGCCGGTGGTTCACACCTGTAATCCTAGCTACTCAGGAGGCTGAGATCTGAGGATTGTGGTCCAAAGCCAACCAGGGCAGGAAAGTCCGTGAGACTCTTACCTCCAATTAACCACCAGGAAACCAGAAGTGGCTCTGGGGCTCAAGTGGTAGAGTGCTATCCTTGAGTTGAAGAGCTCAGAGACAGCACCCGGGCCCAGAGTTCAAGCCCCATGACCAACCAAAAAAAAAAAAAAAAAAAAAAGACTGTGGCTTCATGTCTACTCTATAAAATTCTACCAGAATCTTCCTATGGGCCACGGCTCCTCAGAAACATTCTGGAGAATGGAATTTAGTCTAGCCAAGTTGAAACATTACAAAGCCATGACAGTTCTCCCTTTGTTAACCTGGCACTCATACATGTGGCCTTAATCTATACTTAATCTCCAAATAGAAACTATAACAAAGCCCGGCTTCTATTCAACATGAGAACTATCATTTTTAAAACCCAAACACTAATCTTATCTCTGAAAGGGCTGGACAGACTTTTAAAAATTATTATTATTTGGCTCTACTTTTTGTCTTTGGGTATAGCTCATTCTTTTCCTTGTTTATTTGCACTCTGTCTTTGACATTTGCAACATATACTTACAAAGTTACCAACCATATTTTAGACAATAAAAGGATAAGAAAAGAAATGGCAACAAAATATCTACTTAATAGGGCTAGGAATGTGGCCTAGTGGTAGAAGTCCTGGGTTCTATTCCTCAGTACCACATATGCAGAAAAAGCCGGAAGTGGCACTGTGGCTCAAGTGTTAGAGTGCTAGCCTTGAGCAAAAAGAAGCCAGGGACAGTGCTCAGGCCTTGATCAAGCCCAGGACTGGGAAAGAAAGAAAGAAAGAAAGAAAGAAAGAAAGAAAGAAAGAAAGAAAGAAAGAAAGAAAGAAAGAAAGAAAGAAAGAAAGAAAGAAAGAAAGAGAGAGAGAGAGAGAGAGAGAGGAAGGAAGGAAGGAAGGAAGGAAGGAAGGAAGGAAGGAAGGAAGGAAGGAAGGAGCAAAAACTACTTAATATGAATAAAAATAGGTCGGCATCCAAACAAGGAAGATCCTGGCTGTCAGTGGTTCACTCTTACAATCCTAGCTACTCAGGAGTCTGAGATCTGAGGACACTTGCTGGAAGCCAGCCTGGGCAGAAACGTCCAGAGACGTGGGTGGAGGTGTTGGAGATCGAATCCAGGGCCTTACACCAGATGAGTACACTGAGCTACATAACCAGCCCAACACACTAGATTAATTTTTTGGATGTACCAGGTTTTTGTTTTTTTTTTTTGCCAGTCCTGGGCGTTGGACTCAGGGCCTGAGCACTGTCCCTGGTTTGTTTTTTGCTCAAGGCTAGCACTCTGCCACTTGAGCCACAGCGCCACTTCTGGCCATTTTCTGTATATGTGGTGCTGGGGAATCGAATCCAGGGCTTCATGTATACGAGGCAAGCGCTCTTGCCACTAGGCTATATCCCCAGCCCCTGTACCAGGTTTTGAACTTGGCCTCAAACTTGCTAGCCTGTTGCTCTACCACCAGAACCACACCTCCAGCTCTGCTTTTTGCTGGTTAATTGTAGTTAAGAGTCTAGCAACTGGGGCTGGGGATATGGCCTAGTGGCAAGAGTGCTTGCCTCGTATACATGAGGCCCTGGGTTCAATTCCCCAGCACCACATATACAGAAAATGGCCAGAAGTGGCGCTGTGGCTCAAGTGGCAGAGCGCTAGCCTTGAGCAAGAAGAGTCTAGAAACTGCTATTGTCTGGGTGTTGGCATCCTGAGTAGCCAGGATTACAGGTGTAAGCCACCATACTTTTTATTTTTTGCCACTCCTGGGGCTTGAACTCATGACCTGAGCACTGTCCCTGGCTTCTTTCTGCTCAAGGCTAGCATCCTGCCACTTGAGCCACAGCACCATTTCTTTTTTATTTTTAATTAAATTTTATTGACAAGGTGATGTACAAAGGGGGTACAGTTACATAATAAGGTAGTGAGTACATTTCTTGTTGTATTTGTTACACCCTCATTTTTCTTTCCCTTCCCTAGTTAAGGTAAGCATATATACAATATCCAGTGTACCAAAATCATATATAGTAACCACATAGGGTACACCAAAGGAAATTCACCTAGAACATTAAACGTAATGACAACAATAGAATCCTCCTGTGTCCTTCTCTTGGAGTTCTTTTTGCTTATCCTCATCATATATAATCTTGTGTACATAGCTGTTGAGCTATTGTGATCCACTGATAGGTCTATCCTAGACCGTTTTTATGTTTGTTTAGTAGTTCTTTGGTTTTAGATACATGATGTAAAGTCGCTGACCCAAACATATGGAAATACCATTTATTTTTGCATTTGTTATTTTGCAGACCATATATCAAGGAGACCCTGCACCTTTGTTCTCTGTGTTCTAGGCTTGTCTCCCTCAACATTATTTGTTTAAGCTCTGACCATTTCCCTGCGAATACCAATATTTTTATCACTTGTAATCGCTATGTAGTATTCCATTGTGTACAGGTACCACATTTTTTGGATCCATTCATCTGTAGTGGGGCATCTGGGTTGTTTCCATATTTTGGCTATTGTGAATTGTGCAGCGATAAACATGGGTGTGCAGATGTCTTTATGGTATCCTGAGACCTGTTGTTCAGGATAGATGCCTAGGAGTGGTATGGCTGGGTCATAGAGTATGCCTATGCTGAGCTTTTTGAGGAACCTCCATATTGTTCTCCAAAGTAGTTGTACTAATTTGCACCCCCACCAACAGTGGAGAAGGGTTCCTCTTTCTCCGCATCCCCTCCAGCATTTGTTTTTGCCTGAGTTCAGAGTATAGGCCATTCTAACTGGAGTGAGTTGGTATCTCAGGGTTGTTTTTATTTGCATTTCCTTTACTGCCAGGGATGTTGAACATTTCCTCATATGTTTCTTTGCCATTTTTATTTCTTCTCCTGTGAAGTCTCTCTTTAGCTCCTTTGCCCATTTAATAATTGGTTTACTGGGTTTGGAGGGGGTTAGTTTCTTGAGTTCTCTGTAGATGATGGATATTAGGCCTTTGTAGCTGTGCTGGTGAAGATCCTTTCCCATATGGTTGGCTGTCTTTCTAGTTTAGTGGCGATGTCTTTAGCTGTGCAGAAACTTTTTATTTTGTTCTAGTCCCATTTGTTGAGTCTCTCCCCTATCTGTTGTGCCCCTGGGACTCTGTTCAGGAAGTTCCTTCCTGTGCCTATAAGTTCTATTGTCTTTCCTACTCTGTCCTTCAGTAGTTTCAGGGTTTCAGGTCTGATGTTGAGGTCCTTAATCCATTTTGAGTTGATCTTGGACAGCACCACTTCTGATGGTACTGAGGAATTGAACCTAGGGCTTCATGCATGCAAGGCAAGCACTTTACTAGTAGGCCACATTCCCAGCCCCTCATACATACTTTTTTTTTTTTTTTTTGCCAGTCCTGGGGCTTGGACTCAGGGCCTGAGCACTGTCCCTGGCTTCTTTTTGCTCAAGGCTAGCACTCTGCCACTTGAGTCACAGCGCCACTTCTGGCCATTTTCTGTATATGTGGTGCTGGGGAATTGAACCCAGGGCTTCAAGTATAGGAGGCAAGCGCTCTTGCCACTAGGCCATATCCCCAGACCCCTCATACATACTTTTAACAGAAAAGATTCTATGAGGTTGGAAATTCAATGTGCTCAAATTCAATGTATAATTTGGTGAATCAAGAGGATTAAAATTCTGTGGTTATACCTGTAGCTTATTTCCTCTCATTAACAGTGAAGGGCACACAGCAAAAGCAGAAGGAAAAAAAGACATGCATTGGAGAGGCCTGGGTGGGGGCGGGGAACAGCACAAGCTGTTTTTGCTCTCCCTCTCCAAGGTGCACAATAATGTTAATAGTGAACCATGAGGATGTGTGCAGAGGTGCTGCCCAAGTGAGCCTCCCTAGCCTTCAGTAGGGGCTGGTTATGGAAGTGCAACGTGGTATAAAGTATTTCTTCACATTCTGCTAGAACACACTTTGGGTTTTCAAGTCTCCAACTATAGAAGGTAGTATTTATTTTCTGGACAGCCTTAAGAGTCTGCTAGTGGGTCCCTTGTGTAGCTCTTAAGCTATGAACAAAAATTCTGAGCCCATCTTTTTTTTGATCAGTTGTGGGGCTTGAACTCTGGGCTTGGGCAATGTCCCTAAGCTCTTCAGCTCAACCCTAGTGCTGTACCACTGGAGTCATAGTGTCACTTTTCTGAGTGGTTTATTGGAGATAAGAGTCTCACAGAGTTTCCTGCTGAGCTGGCTTTGAACTGTGATCCTCAGATCTCAGCCTCCTGAGTAGCTAGGATTACAGGTGTGAGCCACCAGTCCTCAGCTGAGCCCATCATTTCTACTGTTTATTTGTGTGTGCTGAGAATAGAGCTTGAAGTCAAGGCCTGGGTACTGTTCCTTGGTTTTTATATTCAAGGCAGGTGCTTTGCTACTTGAGCCACAGTTCCACTTTTGGCTTTTTGGTGGTTAACTGGAGGTAGGAGTCTTATGGGCTTTCCTGCTTGGGCTGGCTTCAGACTGTGATCCTTACACTTCTGACTCCAGTGGCTAGGATTACAGGCATGAGCAATCAGAACTCACTTTCAGCATTTTAAATTCAAAAAGGTATGGCAAGAGCTGGGCGCTGGTGGCTGATAGTTAACCCAATTGAGAGTTTTTCCTAGAGATAAACTAGGAACTACTGAGTAAAAGTATTTGGCATTTAGTAACTAATTCATGGCATAACCACAAAAATGGAGTGCTTAACAGCCATTAAAAATATTATAGAGGAACATTTATTGACATGAAAAGGTGTTCAGGACACATTGCAATGGGAACAAAGTAGACAGTTAAAATGACATACTGAATGGTTCTGTTTCTGTAAAAATATATATGTATACGTAGCTAAGCAAGGCCTATGTGTCTAGACACGGAGTTGGCCACAGTGTTTATCCCTAGGAAGGGTGTATATGGGAATTTATTTGGTTCTTGGTTTATGCCCCACTGTTTTCTTACACATCACATGATAGATTAGCTTTTGCAATATGAAAAAGTCAATCTATGACAACTCTTCATTTTGATGAAAACATACTTAGTTTTTTTTGTTGTTGTTGTTTGTTTAAAGAGCAGACATGATTTCCAAGCTGTCACAAGGCCACGATCTTGTCTTCCTGTGGAAGTCTGCAGGAACCTGCACAACGCCAGTCCATATTACATTCGGGGAAGAGCGGGACTTCCTACAGCGACAGCATTTTCAACTCCACTCTTGTGTCCCCGGCCCAGCTCAACTCAGCCCAGGGCATCCTATTCCTGCTGAGTCACCAGCCTCATCATCTTCAAAGCCATGTCACCTTGGTCTGAAGGAACCTATAACCAATCAGCAGTCAAGTTAGTGCTCTTGGTGCTATCCAAGGCTACATCCAGAATCTTTGCTACCCCAGCAAAGGCATCCCCAGTGTCTGCTGATTTCTACACAGGGAATCTGTTGATGCTGTTGGGACCCAACCTGCTCAAGGAGGAAGGAAGATGGCTAACATTTTAGAGGCTTTTCTCTGCTGATAGATCCCAGGGTGGAAACCGGAATGCAGAGAAGGCTCCTAAGAAAGCTGCAAACAAATAGAAACACACAAGACCCAAGGTTTGGATGGTATCAGATTTCTACATTTGTTTCTTTTGTTTTCCTTCAGATTTCTTCTTTTTTCTTCTTTCTGGTACTAAGGGCTTCCTGCTTCCTCTGGAGCTCTACCACTTGGGCTACAGACTCCCGCAGCCTCCAGCCCAGCTTTTTTGCTAGTTATTTTTGGAGATAAGGGTCTGGAGAGCTTTCTACCCAGACTAGCTTCAAACTTTGTCTCTGGACTTCAGCCTAACAAGTAGCTACGATTATAGGAGTAAACCACCAGTATCCAGCTTCCCTCAGATATTTAGAGTTCATCCTTTTAAATATCTCCTTCCCACATGCCACAAAAACTGGAGGGTCAGAGGCCTCAGGTTCTTTTCCACAAAGAGAAAGGTTTACTAGATGGTCTCTCAGGTCACAAATTCCCAGCTCCATGATTCATCTGGGAATTAATTCATGTCCTGGACTCTCTCCTGTCAAGCAAGAATCCCCAGGAGCAAGGCACAGTGGGGCATTCCAAAATGACATATAATTGCTCTACAGGGAAGTGGTGGGGGACAATTTAGCAATAGTCTCTAAGGACTATTTTAAGCTTGCCCCAACTAGTCTGTTGTTCTATATGTGACATATGACAAACCAAGAGGAAATGGGTCTATGGAGTCCAGGGCTGGGAGAAGAGGTTATTTATGGAAACCGTGTTTCACTTCAAGGCTTTCTCCTAGTTTTCCCAAATGTGGAAGGTACCGATGCAGATCCATAAATAATGTCTTTAGAACCCCACGTCTCCTTTTTCATCTTCAAAGGGTAGACCACAGGAAGTGGTCCTCTCCATCTCCTCACTGCTCATTCATGGTCTCCAACCCTGCTACTCTTCTCTGAGCCTCCATTCCCCTAACACTTGCCACAGTTGCCGGAGACACTAACAGAACCAAATGATGGCAGTGCAGTCGTTTTGGGTCTGCAGCAGGATTCGACATGACAGATCCTGTCCTGATTTGGGGAGGCCCTGTGCCAAGGTTTCCCCATTTCTTTCACAGCTCCTTCCTTAGTCATTTGTGGGTTCCTCTATCACCTCCTGCCTCTCCAATTCCTGGTGTATCCTCCCTATTTGACTAACACACATCCACCACCAAGGACAAAGACCTGTCTTGACTCTAGATTGGACCAACTCCATTTAAATGTCCATTTAAATGAGAGACTTCCCACTTAGCACTTCCCTGGGCAACCCAAACTCCCTGAAAATTGCCCCAGAAAGGCAATTCTCCTTTCCTCCCCTGTGAAAAATTATGAGGACAAGTAACTTATTAAATCATTTTAAACCAAATAAAGGACAGAATGCCCATGTTACTTTCTCAGAGAGATTAAAATGAGCTCACATTCATTCTCAAAGCAATGAAACACTAGCGCAGGTTGAGTTTCCTGTACCTGAAATGAATCAGAAATGTTTGGATTTTTTTTTCCAGATTTGAGACAATTGCACAGGCATAATGATTTGTCATTATGGATGGGACCCAAAGGCTACCATTGCCTATATATTCACAGGCTGAAGGCAATTTTTTGCAGTGTTTGTTTATAATGCATTTGTGTTTTGGAAGTTGTTTCATTCATTCTTTTTTTTTTCTTCTTTGTGCTGGCCCTGGGTGCTGTCCCTAAGCTATTTTTGTTCAAGGCTAGTGCTCTACCACTTGAGCCACAACTCTACTTCCAGCTTTTTTGGTAGTTATTTGGAGATAAGAGTCTCACAGACTTTCCTGCTGGCTTCGAACAGTGATCCTCAGCTCTCAGCCTCCTGAGTTGGTAGGATTACAGGTATGAGCCACCAGCGCTGGCTACTGCTGGCCTTTTTTTGTGGTTAATTGAAAATGAGTCTCACAGACTCTCCTGCTCAGAGTTACTTCAAATCATGATCCTCAGATCTCATCCTCCTGAGTAGCTAGGACTAGAGATGTGAGCAACCGGCACTTAGCCTACCTTTCTCTCTGCCTTCTCTTTCCCCTCTCTCCCCCTCCCTACCACCCTTTATCCCTTCCTTTCTTCCTTGCTCCCTCTCTCCTTCCTTTATTCTCGCTCTCTCTCCTTTCATTTTTTGTGTGTTACTGGGGTTTAAACTCAAAGCTTCATGCTTGCTGGGCAGGCATTCTACTGTTGGAGCCACATCTCCAGACCCTATTTTTAAAATATGGTCTCACTCCCCTCTCCCCCCTCCCCCCGGGCTAACCTGGACTGTGATCCTCCTATTTATGCATCCTGCATAGCTGGGATGACAGGCATGAACTACCACACCCATCTACTGATTGAGATGGTGCCTTGGAAACTTTTTTTTGCTCAGGCTGGCCTTGAACATTTATCTTCCCAATCTAAATTTCCTGTTCGGCTGGGCTGACAGGTGTGATCTACTGGTGCCTGCTACACTTGTGTTTTTATTACATTAAATCACACAAGATCAGGATTTCCCTATTTATGATGTCATGTTGGCACTGGAAGCATTTTGAATTTGACAGTATTTTGGTTTTCAGGTGTTAGGACTATGCTCAACTGGTAATATAATTTCATTGGAAAACTCAAAACCCTCCCAAGCCTGAAGCAATCCTCAGGCTGCCAGCAGACAGGTGTGTGACAGACTGCCTGCAGCTGGCTCTACTGAGCATGATAACTGTAAGTCCGGAATAGAAGGTGACTCTCTTACCATATGACCAGCTCTTAGAATCCAGTAGAAAGCCAGATTTTTGTAGGCCTTCATAAAAGCAGACGTTTCTAAGGACTTCGGGTTGCTGTACAGGGCCTTCCACTTGAGCTGACTGAATTTAGATAACTCTGGCCACTTTAGCTTCCGCAACCAGGCCTCTTGACCTGATGAGAGAGACAGAGAGAAGAATCCAGCATTAATAGCTTGGTTAGAGGAAAAACAAACAACCCCCACCCCCCACCCCCAACAATCTAGGTCCTATACTGTAATGGGCACAAAGCCTGGGATGTTGTTAACATGCAAATTCTGATGCAGTAGTTCTGGGTGGGGCTAAGCACCTGCACTTCAGGCAGGTGTACAGCACACATGGCCAATTGAGAAAACTAACAGCTGTGAGGGGGGTTAGGTTGGCCTCTGACTCTTCCTCTGCCGTCTGCTCTTCAGGAAGGAAAGCTTGGCCTCTGGAGGCTGATGGACTGTCAGGACAAACAAGCCGACCTTGGTGCGTGTGCATCCAAGTCCTGACAACAATTAATCTGCTGGTGTTATGAAGTGCATCACACTGTGGTCACCTGCCTGTTGTGCCCATGGTTCTAAGAGCTGGCCTCTGAGCCTCCCCCAGGCTCTATGGGAACCAGGGTTGAGCACAAGAGTGATGGTAAGGCACAGAGCAATGCTTTGGGTTCTGTCCGGACTATTTCCCATGTACTCAATGCTGGAGAGTGGCTAAGGGTTTTTTGTTTTGTTTTGTTTTGCCAGTCCTGGGCCTTGTACTCAGGGCCTGAGCACTGTCCCTGGCTTCTTCTTGCTCAAAGCTAGCACTCTGCCACTTGAGCCACAGCGCCACTTCTGGCTATTTTCTGTATATGTGGTGCTGGGGAATTGAACCCAGGGCTTCATGTATACGAGGCAGGCTCTCTTGCCACTAAGCCATATTCCCAGCCCGCTAAGGGTTTGTTTTAATCCACCCTGAAATGCTTATCTGCTCTGACATGAAAGAAGGTTTCCCCTCAGTAGAACATTTGCTCAATAGCAAGGAAAACTTCTGTCCTCTTTGCAAACTTTGGCAATGGAGGAGGCTTTCTTTCATTATGTGCCTGTCCTGGGGCTCAAAGTCAGGGTCTGGGTACTGTCCCTGAGCTTTTTTGCTCAAGCGTGGCACTCTACCCCTTGAGCCACAGCCCCACTTCTGTCTTTTTGGTGTGTTTTTTTGTGTGTGTGGTTAATTGGAAATAAAGAGTCTCACAGACTTTCTTTCTTAGGCTGGCTCTGAACTACAATCTTCAGATCATAGCCTCCTGAGTCGTTAGGATTACAGGCATGAGCCACTGGCACCCAGCTGTCTTTTAAAGAGCCCCAAATTCTGGAAGGACTCGAACCTCTCTGACAGGTCACAGCTAATGCAGCTTCCTCTCTTTGAAGAGTCAAGAATGGCATGGAGGGGCTGGGGATATGGCCTAGTGGCAAGAGAGCTTGCCTCGCATACATGAGGTCGATTCCCCAGCACCACATATACAGAAAACGGCCAGAAGTGGTGCTGTGGCTCAAGTGGCAGAGTGCTAGCCTTGAGCAAAAGGAAGCCAGGGACAGTGCTCAGGCCCTGAGTCCAAGGCCCAGGACTGGCCAAAAAAAAAAAAAAAAAAAAAAGAATGGTATGGAAACAAACAGCCCTCCTCCTGGCATTAATGTCACCAACTTCAAGATGTATGTGTCCGGGCCCAGTGCCCTGCTAGCTGGGTCTATAAATGGCCTCCACATGTCTGTCAAAATTGGCTCCTACCCATGGTGTCCACAATGAGATCGAGCTGCCCGTTATACACGGTCACATTGACCCCGGCTTCCAGCAACTCATCCACAATGCTGACAACCGGCTTCATGAAGTCCTCTTCCATGTTCATGAACACTTTAGGAGACTGGGCTGCAGCAGGGGAGAGAAAGAAGCAGTAGCTAGGAATCTGCCAGAACAAGAAGTACCTTTCAGCTCAAGCATTCATGCAATGGCACCTTGAAGTCACTGTTGAACAGCATCGAGCACAGGCTGAATGACAAGGGTTTCGCACACAGGGACTGGCTAGCCCAGAAATGTCTAGGAAAAGGGATGTCTACCCAGCACACATGGTCCATTTACTTAGGAACTGGTGGTGGTAGATGTCGTTTGCAATGAGGAGCTGAATCCTGCAGATGCATTCCAAGGAAACAGGAGGCAAAAGCCATATATATATATAATTTATTTATTTTTTTGCCAGTCCTGGGGCTTGGACTCAGGGCCTGAGCACTGTCCCTGGCTTCTTTTTTGCTCAAGGCTAGCACTCTGCCACTTGAGCCACAGCGCCACTTCTGGCCATTTTCTGTATATGTGGTGCTGGGGAATCGAACCCAGGGCCTCATGTATATGAGGCAGGCACTCTTGCCACTAGGCCATATCCCCAGACCCCCAAATATATATATATATATATATATATATATATATATATATTTTTTTTTTTTTTTTTTTTTTTTTGGCCAGTCCTGGGCCTTGGACTCATGGCCTGAGCACTGTCCCTGGCTTCTTCCCGCTCAAGGCTAGCACTCTGCCACTTGAGCCACAGAGCCGCTTCTGGCCGTTTTCTGTATATGTGGTGCTGGGGAATCGAACCTAGGGCCTCGTGTATCCGAGGCAGGCACTCTTGCCACTAGGCTATATCCCCAGCCCCAAATATATATTTTTTAAGCCTGATCACTCAGTAATAAATTATTCTTTGGATTCATGCTGGATTTACTTCCTTTTGTTTTGTTTTGTTTGCCAATCCTGATGCTTGAACTCAGGGCTTAGGCACTGTCTCTGAGCCTCATTGTGCTCACGGCTAGTGCTCTACCACTTCAGCCACAGAACCACCTTTGGCTTTTTTTGAGTAGTTTATTGAAGGTAAGAGAGACTCTCCTGCTCAAGCTGGCTTTGAATTGCCATCCTCAGATAGCAGCCTCCTAGCCTCAGTAGCTAGGATTACAGGTGTGAGCCACTAGTGTCTGGCCTAGACTTCCTTTGGGAAGGGTCATATCTCAACTTTGGAACAAGGTTGTCTACCTTATAATAAACCAAATCAGACCCAAACCACTCAGAACTGGCCCTCAGGAAAACCAAATGGGGACAAACCCTGGACAACAGAGGCACAGCCAGTGCGGCATTCCTACTGGATTCTTGACTGTGGCATCATCACAGTGTTGGATGGCAGCAGGAACACCAACCAACACCTACCATTTACTTGCCTGTCTCTGGGCTAGGTAAGCATTTGACAAGCACCCACCCATTTGTTCATCAGGATAAGGCGACCTGACTAGTAAAACAGCTCTACCCATTCCTTGGCACTTCTTACAATGGAGCCTTCCCTAGGAGGATGTGGGTCCAGGATGCGCCCTTTGGTGACTGTAGGTTCGGATAATATGGCCCATGATTTCTGAGGAAACCAGGACCAGGGTCAAGTCCTAATTTTTGCAACAGCTGCCAAGGGATCAAGCTTGCTCAAGGACTCCCAACAGGACTGGTAGGAACCAAGCCAAGTTTTCTACTTGGCCCTGACCTCTAAAGACGCTGTTAGTTCTCCATGATGACCTTCAGGACTAGAAGGCAGTACATGGCAGGCTATATCCAGTGATAAGACAACTGAGAGGCCAGCAAGCGAGGCGGTCCAAAAAGCACATGGTTGTTTTTGACACCTGTGAAAGGGCCACTGGCTGCAAATCTTGTCCATTTGTGGTCATAGGGGTGGCTTCTTCTTTTTTTTAATCTTAGATATATTTATTGTCAGGGTCGTGCTAAATTGCCTGGCTTCAAACTTTCCATCCTCCTGTCTCAGCCTCCCAAACACTGAGATTACAAAAGAGCATCAGCACACCTAGCTATTATCTTCATTGTTATTATGGAAAATTTCAAACTGATCTAAAGTTAAGGAGGATAATGATCCCCAGCTAGACATATGAGACTTCAACAATTACTGACTCATAGCCAATCATGGGCTTTTTCTCTTCCCACCCACTTCCCTACCAGTCCCTTATTTTGAATCAGTTGACTGTATCTCTACATCTGCTGGTTCATCTGTAAGCCTAGATAGCAATATTGTTTATCTTGCAACATCCTATCACCACCAACAAAACCTATTGCACACACTAAGGCCTCTGGCTAGATGTGCAGTTGTATAGTTCCAAAGTACAGCATCTATCTAGCAAACATGAAGCCCTGAATTCAAGCACCAGTACAGCTGAATTAAAGCCTCTCAATTTATACCTTTCCCCAATTTCTCAACTCTACAAACAGTGCTTAATTAGGTCACATACATACCTCCCCAGGAGATATCCTCAGGAATAATTTTAAGCTTCTTTCTGATGGGACCGTTCATGAGCTGACTTAATGTATCTCCTTGCAGGTGTCTCACGTGGCGTTGACAAAGCCGAACTGAAACCAAACTGGCAGACAGTGAGTCAAAGAACAGGAAACAGGACCCCAGGGACATCTTTCCAAGTTGCTGGGGATGCTGGGCTTGCAGCTAGAAAAAGAAAGGCATCTCCTTGGTCAATCACAGATGAAGGAAGAGAGCAGAAGTGGGTTGAAAGTGGAGTGGAGGGCTGGGAATGTGGCCTAGTGGTAAAGTGCTAACCTCATATACACGAAGCCCTGGGTTCGATTCCTCAGCAC
This sequence comes from Perognathus longimembris pacificus, assembly GCF_023159225.1. NCBI lineage: Eukaryota > Metazoa > Chordata > Mammalia > Rodentia > Heteromyidae > Perognathus > Perognathus longimembris. The sequence continues at coordinate 29,344,431 of NC_063177.1, forward strand.
CGCATATATAAAAAAAGCCAGAAGTGGCACTGTGGCCCAAGTGGTAGAGTGCTAGCCTTAAGCAACAAAGTAGCAAGGGACAGTGCTCAGGCCCTGAGTTCAAGCCCCAGGACTGGCAAAAAACAAAACAAACAACAACAACAAAAGAAAGTGGAGTGGACCTAGCAATACTGACTGCTGAACCCCAAGCACTTTGGAGCCACTGGATTCTCCAGAATGGACAAAGAAAATTGGCCAAAAAGAATAATTGAGGGCATCAGCAGCCTTTACATACTTCTTAGGGATGGAGGACTCCAGATACTCTGCATCCAAAGCCAGCCCTTCAGAGAACAAATACTGTAATTCAAGGTACAGAAAAGTTGGTTCCCTTGGAGCTGGGGTATAGCTCAGTGATATAGTTTATGTTTGGCATATGCTAGACCCTAGATTTAGTCCCCCAGCACAAAAGAAAACAAAAAAAAACTGGGTTCCCAAGTTTCAAAATTCATCATGCTAAGTAACAGAAGCCAGATGCAGAAGGCTTACACTATGAATGTTCAGAAAAGGAGGCAAAAGGAGAGGCAGAAAGAAGATGCGTGGTTGCCTGGAGTGAGGTGTGGGAATGAGAACTGACTGCAAACAGATGTGGGGGATCTTTCTGAGGGTGATAGAAATTTTCTAAAACTGGATTGTGGTGATGATTGCACAAACCTCTGAATATACTTAAAACCACAGAATCAGCCCCTTAAAGCGGGTGACTTTCCTGCTATGTAAATTATATGTTAATGAAGCCTTTAAAAAGATGGGTTCCTTCTTGCATAGAGGCTAAGGCAGGGCTAAGAACGTCAAGCTGACTTACCTAAGTGGCGGTGCAGGAATTCTAGGCCCGATTCCATAGAAGATGTGGGTGTGCTTTTAGTTAAGATGTTATAGAAGTTTACCCCATCTGTGTTCTGGAATACAGAAGAACATTCGACAGTTTCCTTTCTTTTTCTATCATCAAAGTTGCAAAACAGAAAGGCATGAGACTCTTTGAGGATGGCTTTAAGTTTATAAATTTACTTGGATCAGACAGAAGGCAGCTCTAAAGGCTCAGGCAGCAGCTGTGTCAGCCTACACTTCAGCGGGTGGCACACAGCTTACAGGGGCTGAGCTCAGACAATGCAGAAAATCAAGGGCCCGGGTGTCAATCAGTGTACACGTTGTGAAGAACCGTGGAGGGCCCTTAACCAGTGAGTTCTCCCTTCTGTCTCATGGGCATCAGAATACTGCTAAGCAAGGATCCAAATAAAAACATAAATTGTCTCCAAACTATACATCTCTCTCTCTCTTTTTTTTTTTTTTGTCAGTCATGGGGCTTGACCTCAGGGCCTAGCTATCCCTGGGCTTTATTGCTCAAGCTAGTGCTCTACCACTTTGAGCCACAGCTCCACTCTCAGTTTTATAGTGGTTAATTGGAGACAAGAGTCTCAAGGCCTTTCCCCACTCAGGCTGACTTTGAACCATGATGCTCAGATTTCAGCTTCCTGAATAGCTAGGATTATAGGTGTGAGCCACCAGCAACTGGCTACATGTACCTTTTCAAGACATAGTTTTTCTTTCTAATAGAATCCAACATTCAGTCAAGGTCAAGCAAGTTTTCCAGGCCTGGGTGGCTTTCTTTCTTTCTTTCTTTCTTTCTTTTTTTTTTTTTTTTTGCCAGTCCTGGGCCTTGGACTCAGGGCCTGAGCACTGTCCCTGGCTTCTTTTTGCTTAAGGCTAGCACTCTGCCACTTGAGCCACAGTGCTACTTCTGGCCATTTTCTGTATATGTGGTGCTGGGGAATCAAACCCAGGGCTTCATGTATCTGAGGCAAGCGCTCTTGCCACTAGCCCATATTCCCAGCCCCTGGGTGGCTTTCTGATCCTTTAAGGGCTACCCCATCAGTGACCAGAGCCATCAGGTTTATTATTTCACATGTAATCATTTGAAGCAAGACCCCAGTTGGACTCTGATCTTGAGAACACCACCCACAGCCCTGGTACTCATCGAAAAAGCCAAGTCATGCTGGCCTTGAGCATGGCTCCCTTTACCTTCTCAATGACCATTTCTGCCTCCTCCCACAGCTGGGTGGCCTCCTTGTAGTGCCCCTTATTTATGGCATCCAGGACTTTCTCTGCAACGTTAGATACTTCTGCCAAGCCTTTGTCATCGAGAAGAGACTGGAACATAATTCAAGAACAAAAAGGTCCATTTTACTAGTGATCATAGTCTTGATACTACTGTAACCAGGATGGGCAGGAAAAAGAACGGGGGGAGGGGAGGTGGAGAGGGAAGGAAGGACAGAGGGACCCAGTCACAGGAAAAGGTATGGTTACAATTCCCACCCTGGCATCAATGAGCAAGCCCAACACTGTGCATTCTAGACAAGTAATCTACCAGGGAGCTACAGCCTCAAACCACAAACTTCCTGTTAGAGGAAATGGCTGAATGTCAACTGAATCAAGTCAGTGGGTAGAGGATGCTCACCATAATTTCTCAACTTGGGAAATTCTTTTATTTATGTGCTGATCTTGGGATTTGATCTTGGCCTGGATGCTGTCCCTGAGCTTTTTCTTTGTTCAGGGGTAGCACTCTATCACTCGAGCCACAGCTCCACTTCTGACTTTTTGGTAGCTAATTGGAAAAAAGAGTCTCTTGGACTTTCTTGCCCAGGCTGGCTTTGAACTGTGATCTTTGGATCTCAGCCTTCCCAGCAGCTGGGATTACAGGTGTGAGCTGCTGACACCCAGCCAAATAATTATAAGATTGATTAATTAAAATTTAAAAGTAAAGTTAGGAAATCTAAAGATAATAAATTAGGCTTATGAGACCTAGAAAAGTAAAGTAAGTATGTTGATTTTCTTTAGACTATCCCCAACACTAGTTGTTACTTGGGTTTCCAGTTTAAACTGGGTTAATCTGTTCCCTAAGGTATAGTATCAACAGTGGATGCAAACCCATCTAGCTTCACCTTCCTGGAGGCATTCAGGGGCTGTTTAGAGTATAGAGTGCTGAGACAAGGCCCCACATTCTTACCATGCTGTACAGGTAAGGTCCCCAGGACATCACTGAATCTAAAAGAAAATCACACATATTGTTACCAGTGAGGTATGTCCTACCTTTGTCTTTCTGGAGAACCACCTCAATGGCTTTCCTCCAAAGCTCTCCAGAGCACCATGGTACCCAAGCAGGAGATGGGTGGCTGTCTTGGTGGTAAGAAGGTAGGGTGAGGCTAAGGGCCAATAGCACATTGATCTAGATCAATGGACACCACCCAGTGAGTACTTCCGGGCCAGGGATCAACCCGCAGGCAGGAAGTGGGTGTACAGATAGAGTTTTGTACCTACAGACAGCTTAAAGTATTTCCCCACCATCCATCACAGTTTGGCATCCTGTGTGCTCCTCCAGCATGGAGAATGTAGCTATTGCTGAGGTGCTAATTAAAGCACAAGACTAATATGCTTGTAACCCAAGTGTCTGTGGCTACCCTGCCTACTGGCTCATTCCTATTCTGAGCAGCAAACAGGTGGAGAAGAAAATGGCTGTTCTCAAAGAAAACTGGCCAAAGCCAGTTTACAACCCTATCTCTCAGATAAGTGCCACTGTGATGTGCCAACGAAATATCAAGGATCTCAGCATATAAAGTCATTTCAGCTAAGTCATTCCTTTTCTTAAAGGCCTTTGATGATACTCAAAGGCCAAGTAACTCCAATTTTGGTGCTACAGGATTTTAATGTAGCTATTAAAAGAAAAACAATTAAATATCAGGGTTATCTAAAATAGAACACATTTCTTTTTCTTTCTTCTTTTCCTCTCTCCTCCCCTCCCTCCATCCTTCCCTCCTCTCTCTCTTTCTTTCTGTGGTAGTAGGGCTTGAATTCAGGGCCTAGGCACTGTCACTTAGATTTTTTTGCTCAAGACTGGTGCTCTACCACTTGAGCCATACCTCTTCTTCCAATTTTTTGGTGGCTGATTGGAGATAAAGGGTCCCTCAGATTTGTTTGTCTGGGATGATTTTGAATCATGATCCTCAGATCTCAGTTTCCTGTGTAGCTAGGATTATAGGCAAGTCCTTCTTTTTCTTGGCTATACTGGGGCTTTAACTATTACAAAGAACCACAGATGAAAATTTGATTCTCAATGTTCTAGCCCTCACCAAGGTACCAGAGAGAGGGGATAAGCTAATGTGTCCCTGTGCTGAGTCACACAAATGGAAGTTTGCCTCCCTATAAGCCACTTGTGCAGTGAGGGGGTAGATTTCATCACCTCTTGGAGTTGTTAGATCATGTCCAACTGTAACCTGTGATTGCTTTGTTGGGAGAATCAGACACATTTAAGTGGTTGTTCTGTGAATTTTCATTCCCCATATTTCTTGGATGCTCAGTTGTGTTAACCTCAAGGATCTAGTTTTCTCTGCAGTCCTGTTCTTTGATTTCAACATCATAGTCCAAAGTCCCAGGAAAGGATGAGAAGAAAAAAATGCCTAAAAACTCCATACTCACCAACAGGGGAGATCCAGGAATCACCTAGAGCAACTCCAGAAAAGTTGCACTTGATAGTTCCTTGCTGAACAGCCTGAAAGAGGAGATGAGAAACTACCCTCACCAAAGAACCCCAGGGGCCTCAGTCCCTTCGTAGCAGAGGAAGGCTTTATATGCTGCCTTTCCTGAGCAGGGAGTACTTCTGCCCACCCTTCTCATACCCAGCTTGGGTATGAGAAGATGGCAGATGCCCTCATGAGCAAGGATGGCTCAATCCTGCTGCCACTGGAAAATGAGGAGGACCTACTGAAATATTCTTTGCCTGTGTGTGTGTGTGTGTGTGTGTGTGTGTGTGTATGTATGTGTGTGTGTGTGAGAGAGAGAGAGAGAGAGAGAGGGAAAATATACTGGAACTTCAGGGCCTGCCTGAGTTCCCTTAGCTTTTTTGCTCAATGCTGGTGCTCTACCACTTGAGGCCCATCTCTACTTCTAAGTTTCTAGTGGTTAAATGGAGATAAGAATTGCACAGATTTTCCTGCCCAGACTGGCTTTAAATCATGATTCTCAGATCTCAGCTTCCTGAATAGCTAGCTGGGTTTATAGGTGTGAGCCAAGAGTATCAGGCTACCATATAGTCTTAATAAAACATAATCGAAATTCCATTTTCCCAGCTGTATTTTCAACTTGAGGGTTTTCTGTAATTGTTTCTTTTTTTTTTTTTTTTTTTGCCAGTCCTGGGCCTTGGACTCAGGGCCTGAGCACTGTCTCTGGCTTCTTTTTGCTCAAGGCTAGCACTCTGCCACTTGAGCCACAGCGCCACTTCTGGCAGTTTTCTGTATATGTGGTGCTGGGGAATCGAACCCAGGGCCTCATGTATACGAGGCAAGCTCTCTTGCCACTAGGCCATATCCCCAGCCCCCCTACGTGACATTTTTTAAATAACAGGTTTAAACATTTATGTCATTTCCTCATTGCTAAGTATTCCTCAAGATGTGTAAAGCAAATACTTGATAGTTACATCCACTGTTGCCTCTTTTCTTCTATTTTTGCAAAGAATATAAAACTGCTTTAAAGATTGATCTAACTGTGTAAGACTTCATGATGACAATTTGCTTTTCTATGTCTTTACTCATGTTTAAAAGTAAATTTGCTGAATAGTATCAGTATTATTCTTGATTGCTACTGCTTAACTTTCTCCATAAATTTTCTAATGAAACTTAAAAAATAAAGATTAACTTATAATCTTAACTGCTCTGGACACTGAGATCTGGAGGACTATGGTTGAAAGCTAGCCTCAGCAGGAACATCTGTGAGACTCTTCAATTAATAGCTAAAAGCCAGAAGTGGAGCTGTGGGTCAAGTGACAGAGTGCCAACCTTGAATGAAAAAGCTAAGGACAGTGACTAGCCCCTTGAGTTCAAGCCCCAGTACTAGCACCACAAAAAGGAAGAGAAGAAAGAAAAGTCTGAGAGACTCTATCTCCAATTAGCCAGCAAAATTCTGGTTAATCTCATTTGGATTAACCATTTATTTAAATGTGCAGAAAAATATTTAGAAAGCTACATACTAGCCAAGCCACCTGGGCAGATAAAAAGCCAGCAAAAATCTGGAAGTAGGGGTATAGTTTAAGGGGATAGAGTGCTAGCTTTGAGCAAAAAAGCTAAGCAAGAACACAAGGCTCTGGGGTTCCTCCCAATTCTGGCAAAAAAAAAAAAAAAGGCAAGACAAAACAACAACAAAAGAAAGCTGCACACTAAGGTAAGTGTTACCAGTGATAATAACCATCTAGTAGGAGGCAAAGCTTTGGAGTTTTCTGGTTTCTTTTTTATTGTGGTGCTTGAACTCTGGGCCTGGATGCTGTCCCTGAGCTCTTCAGCTCAAGGCTAGCACTCCAGCACGTGGGCCACAGCACCACTTTGAGTTTTCTGGCAGTTAATTGGAGATGAGTCTCACAGACTTTCCTGCCCATGCTGGCTTTGAACCGTGACTGAACCATTATCCTCAGATCTCAGCCTACTGAGTAGCTAGGATTACAGGCAGGCATGAGCCACTGGCGCCTGGCAGCTTTCTGTTTTGAGACAAGTTCCTGCTATGTATCCCAGGCTACCCTGGACCTGATAATTATCCTACCTCTCCCTCCAAATGCTGGGATTACAAGGATGTACCACCATGCCAAGCTCTCTTACAGTTGTATGTTTTAATACTTTTACCTTTAGATGCACATGTGCATGTGTGTGTGTGTGTGTGTGCGTGTGTGTGTGTGTGTGTGTTGGTCCTGGGGCTTGAACTCAGGGCCTAGGTGCTGCCCCTGAGCTTGTTTTGGTTTGGTTCTTTTTGCCAGTCCTGGGGCTTGAACTCAGAGACTGGGCACTGTCCCTGAGCATCTTTTGCTCAAGGCTAGCTAGCGCTCTACCCCTTGAGCCACAGCACCACTTCCGCCTTTTTCTATTTATGTGGTACTGAGGAATGGAACCCAAGGCTTCGTACATGCTAGGCAAGCACTCTACCACTAAGCCACATTCCCAGCCCCTGAGCTTGTTTTTGTTCAAGGCTAGCACTCTATCACTTTGATCTACAGTACCATTTCTAGCTTTCTAGTAGTTAATTGGATGTAAGAGTCTCACAGACTTTCCTGCCCATCTAGCTTTGAATCTCATTGTCAGATCTCAGTCTCCTGAAAAGCTAGGATAACAAACGTGAGCCACCAATACCTGGCAAGAATTAATACCTGATCAAGAATTAATGTTTTATGCAAAGCAAGAAGTGATAGTCATTTATCTTATACCATTTACTGACTATTCTACTCATTTGCCAATCAATTTTGGAATGTCATCTTAACATTAATATATGACCTATATATGTGTATCACATACACATGCGTGCACGCGCGCGCGCACACACACACACACAATCTGTTTCTGGATTCCTTAACAAGTTGCATTTAGGATGTCATTATGTCAGTACTTTATTGTTTTGCTCTCTGTAGCTTTACAACTTATTCAATCTGTAATATGTTCTTTTTAAAGCTTCTAATGGGTATTACTAGAGGTCCTATTCAAAGTATATTCAATCAATATCTATTGAGCATACAAAAGGAAAATCAGTTTCTACCCAAAACTATAACAGAAACGTCAACTTCTCTGTTACCTTGTAAAGTTCCAGACTAATGCCAGCAGCCATTTTTCCTCCATAGGACTCTGAGAAAATGTAGAATGGAACAGTCTAGCAAGAAGAGAAAGTTACAAAGAATTCAATACTGGATTGCCTTTTAATTCACACAAAATTTGAATTTCTATTGCAGGTAATGGCCAGACAAAACCAATCTACTTTTGTCTCCCTCCCTCAACCCCCATGTCCATGATTTTTTTTTTTTGCCAGTCCTGGGCCTTGGACTCAGGGCCTGAGCACTGTCCCTGGCTTCTCTTTGCTCAAGGCTAGCACTCTGCCACTTGAGCCACAGTGCCACTTCTGGCCATTTTCTGTATATGTGGGGCTGGGGAATCGAACCCAGGGCTTCAAGTATACAAGGCAAGCGTTCTTGCCACTAGGCCATATCCCCAGCCCCATGTCCATGATTTTATTTGATTTGATTGCTGACTCTGGGATGATTCTCTCAAGCTAAAAGCCACCTTTCTAGATAACAGAAGCAAAAGCCCATAACCTAATATTGGTAGTACAAAAGGCTTCTCTGCAATCAGCTGAGCAAGTCTTAAGTCTTAAGAAAGCTTCAACTTATTCTGATGGCTGCACTGTTGCTCCTGCTAGCCCTCTACATAGCTGCTCCTATCTCTGTCCTTGCTTACCTGGAACTCCTTGTGACAACTGAAGAAGGCTTTCAAAAGAACCATCATGTCTGACGCCACCATAGCCAGGTCCTTTGCATATGCATTGCTGTCATTCACATAACTGAATCCAGTGCCCACAGGGTTGTCCACAAACAGAAGACTGGCAGACTGGAGCTAAATGCCACCAAGGGAGAAATAACAAAACCACACAAAAAACGGTATCACCTGTCCATCCCAATTATCTCTTTATCATCATCTCCTATCCGAAACTACCTGTCTCATTATCGCCTATTCAGCAAAAACCAGGGGTGATTTCATTAGTGCAATAATGTTAATCTTGTTGCTGAAAGGGATTGGGAAAAAAAAGGGAAAGAAACATAGATGGCAAGAAAGAAAGACAAAAGTGGAGGCAAGAAGGAAAGATGAGCACAGACATGGGGATCCAAGACTCTACGCCATCAACACACACACACACACACACGCACACACACGCACACAACAGCAACAGCTCAAAGCAATGAGGATCCACTTGAAGTATGGTCCTCACACATGAGTTTGGGTTTTGTTTTTTTTTCCCACATGAATCTAATTTACACATTGGCCTGGCTTCCTTGTGCATTATAAACACAGTTTTATCCTATGACCTTTTCCCAAAAAACTAAAGATTATATAAAGTTTGGTGTCTAGAAAGATCCTTAGTGATGACACATGGTCCATGGTCCAGTCACTTTTTTTTCTTTTTTGCCAGTCCTGGGGCTTGAACTCAGGGCCTGAGCACTGTCCCTGGCTTCTTTTTGCTCAAGGCTAGCACTCTACCACTTGAGCCACAGTGCCACTTCTGCTTTTTCCATATATGTGGTGCTGAGAAATTGAACCCAGGGTCCAGTCACATTTTTTATGCATCAGGAAATCAAGGCCTAGAAAGTACTTGGCACTTAGTTGCACAGGCTAGTGGCAGCCCAGGACCGAGAACCTGGCTCCTCATTCCTCATTCAGGCTTTTTGGCGCTGCCTGACTGCCCTTGGTTCTGGGAGGTTTAGGATATGCCCAAGTAGTACTCTCCTCCTGTTGCCATAGCTTACAAGTATAGGAATATTCCAGGCCAAGCACACAGGATGCTGCTTCAAGAAAATTGGAATTATAGCTCTGGTTGAGATGAAGGTCAGAGGAGCCCCAAAGAAAGCAGAATATTCTCAGAAACAAGTACTGCAGGGAGGGGAGCAAAGATCCGAGGGAAGGCCACAGCTATGTAACAGCCAATGTGGTGACTGCACATCTCTGCCCCCTGGGTGTTGGGCAGCCTGGGAGCAGGGGGGTGAGTGGCCACCAGGGTAGGCTTTGGCAGGGCTGTAAAGTGAGAAGGAAGAGCTGCTGGGAGTGAAGTCAGGTTAGGGGAGACCCGAGGAAAGAGGAAGGGAAGTGATGGTAAGAGCGGTGGGGGGGTGGGGAGTTGGAGGACCAGGGTGACATGAAAAGGGGAGGGGGCAGAGGACTTGAAGAAGTTAACTAGATAAGGCTGGGAATATGGCCTAGTGGCAAGAGTACTTTCCTTGTGGGGCTGGGAATATGGCCTAGTGGCAAGAGCGCTTGTCTCGTATACATGAAGCCCTGGGTTCAATTCCCCAGCATCACATATATAGAAAATGGCCAGAAGTGGCGCTGTGGCTCAAAGTGGCAGAGTGGTAGCCTTGAGCAAAAAGAAGCCAGGGACAGTGCTCAGGCCCTGAGTCCAAGGCCCAGGACTGGCAAAAGAAAAAAAAAGAGTACTTTCCTTGTATACATGAAGCCCTAGGCTCGATTCCTCAGCACCACATATATAGAAAACAGCCAGAAGGGCGTTGTGGCTCAAGTGGCAGAGTGCTAGCATTGAGCAAAGAGAAGCCAGGGACAGTGCTCAGGCCCTGAGTTCAAGGCCCAGGACTGGCAAAAAAAAAAAAAAAAGTTAACTGGATAAAGTTACTGCAAGGTGGGAGAGGGAGAACAGGACTGGAAGCTTGGCCGGAGGGTGGGCCCTGGGGAAGGACCAGGTCCAGGGTGTCTGTGAGAGGAGGTATAAGGGAAGAAGAGACTAAGGCCTCAGGAAAAGAGTGAACTTCTGAGGCTGTGACCTGCCCCCTCTCCCCGTCCCTCCCCGTGCTGGGCAGGACGAGGTGGGGTCCAGCCTGTGAAAGGGGGCAGGGCTGCTGTCGGTGAGGGCTGTCTTCACCGTACCCAGGTGGTGTTTCGTGGTTTGAGAGTACTGCTGAGGGGCCCAATTTCCTCAAAGTTGCCGAATCCAGTGCTGGAACCGCCAGGCCCACCCTGTGGAAGAGAAAGAACCATATGTCAACCTAGAGCAAATGGAGCCCAACCCCACCTAGTCATGACCATAGGTGACCACAGTGATCGGTGACTGCAATGGCCGCTCACCCTGCACAACAGACACCAAGCCCCTGGGGTAACTGTGAACTGGGCTACGAGGCCCTGGAGGGAACTTTCGTACATCTTCATTCTCTGAACTTGAGCTTCGGCCTACCATAGAACATGCTGACTGACCTTCAGCACTGGACAAGACCTTCATAGACATTCCTCTAGCCTCTTTCATTTCAAAGGCTCCAGGAGGAATGTAGCTAGCCTGGTGCTGCCTAGCAATTAGAGGCTCTACTAGGAGGAGACCCTGGGACCTTGACTCTTCCCCTTCTTTTCTGGGTCCTGGATGATTGATAAAGTATCCAGAATGAGAAGTAGTTTGGTTAAGCTGATTTTCTGGATACAGTGTAGCAAAAGTCAAGGTCCCAGGGCAGGATGTTACAAGCAGGGGAAAAGAAAGATTCTGAACTGAAGCTGGGTGGTTGCACACCAGTAACTATCCCAGGCAGAATCTCCATAGGCTCTGAAGGGCTCAGAGAAAGGGAGGACAGAACCCAAGGTGCTGTGTACACTCTCTGATTGATAGTGATGGAAGAAGAATCTTCCGGAGATAGGAAAGGAGGGAGCTACTTTCAACACAGCCTCTCTGTGTTCTCTGAGCACAGCAGGATAGGACAGAAAGGGAGACAAAATTCGAGGGAAGAACAGCTCTAACAAACAGAAGCCAGGACAATCAGCCTAGGGAAATAGGAAGAAAGGAAACAAGCAAGGAGGAGACAGCTAAGGACTGGCTAGACAAAGCAAGAGGCCCCCACAGGGAAGCACTTCACACATTAACATTCTGAACTAACACTGACTTCACTATGATAAAAATCAGAAGTCTCCAACTCCCTTCATTATAGGCACTTAGTATCTTAAGATTTCCTAACACAGTGGTACAAAGTTCACAAACCAGTTAGAGATGTTCATCACGGGGCCATTAATAGCAGAAGCTGGTGGCTCATGTAATCCTAGCTACTCAGAAGGCTGAGATCTGAGGACTGTGGTTCAAAGCCAGCCCAGACAAGTCTGTAAGACTCTTAGCTGAGCTCAAACCCCAGAACTGACGCATGCACATGTGCATGCACACACCTGCACACAAAAACACAATTGCAAAATCTTGTATACAGAATGTTACCATGGCCCAGGGCTACCCAGTGACTCTGAAATATGGTAAATGTATGACTGGATGAAATATTTAAATGACTTGAGAGTGTCTTGAAACAGCAGTAGTATTCCACTCAAGCATGACCTCAATTCTTAGAGACCCTCTCCAGCTCCAACCACCGACACACTGGGAGAAGTCAGTACATGAGACCTTGGGAGACTGCCAAAACAGGTCTCCTTTTAATGGAAATTAATTGCTTCTTCCTTTGATCATGTGTTTTCCTCTCCTTTGGGCCTCTAGGAAAATGAAGAAGAGCAATTTTGTGCCTTCAAAAGCATCTCAGCAAGGAGGGTGAAGCCAACCAACCTCATAAACTGCAGGCCCCTGGCATCAGGCAGAGGCTCTGGGCAGAGCAAATGAGATGAGATCACACACACACACACACACACACACACACACACACACACACAGTGCCTCCCGCCCTCATTGGGAGGGGGGGCACAACACCAGTCAGCTTTGGGGAGAGTAAAATCAGGCCTCTACAGTTGCTAGATGTCCTAACCTTTGGAAGGAGAAAGGAAATATCCTGACTTTCAAATGCTGGCAATGAATTCAGTTAAAACAATCCAGCAGTCAAGCCAAAGGACAGCTTGCAACTTCTGAAACTCAGTGATTTTTTTCCCCAATTCTTTTCTGTAAAGTCTAGAAAGTATTCTGTAGTAGCCAGGGACAAAGATGAGGCCACCTACACAGGATTCAGCACAGCACCCTGCCCCAGCCTGGTAAGAAGGGCAAACTTTCAGTCAGGGGTAAAAGAAATGATCAACAAAAAGTTAAAAGTACATCCAAATACTCCCTCCCCACCGCCACACACACACACACACACACACACACACACACACACACACACCCCTGAGGAGGAAGTGCTTTGCCTGGTCTGAGAGTGGCAAGGAGACACTGAGATTTGATCAGCAGGCCTGAACTTGTCCACACCCCAGCTCTTGGCAACCCCATTGAACTGTCATGACCAGTTGCCCAACCAACCTGAGCCTTTGCTACCTGCACATCCAGGATGAACCTCACCTCTTGGCCTCGGAAGGGGCAGCTGGGAAGATCTGGCCCTCTCTGAAAACTGGTAATCTTTATCTACAAATCTTCAAGTACAAAGTGATGTACTTGAGATATAAAACCTGGGCACTGGGAGGAATCTTGGGGAGGAAGCCCCATTTGTGTCCCAAGCAGGTGAGTAAGGTGCTCCAGTTAATGGTCCAACTGGGCTGGACCCACATCTTCCAGAGGCTGAAGCAAGGCCACACTCAACTCCTCCCTAGATGTTGGTCTTGCAGGGTGAGGTCACATAGTACAAGAAGACCGAAAGAATCTTCTGACTGACCCTAAATACATTTCAAACAGTTCCTGGTCCCAGTCACAACCTAAGGCTAAAAATGCATGCACATTTAGGGCCTCCTGTTCATACTAAGATACAAAATACTGGTAACGGGGCTGGGGATATGGCCTAGTGGCAAGAGTGCTTGCCTCGTATACATGAGGCCCTGGGTTCAATTCCCCAGTACCACATATACAGAAAACGGCCAGAAGCAGCGCTGTGGCTCAAGTGGCAGAGTGCTAGCCTTGAGCAAAAAGAAGCCAGGGACAGTGCTCAGGCTCTGAGTCCAAGCCCCAGCACTGGCAAAAAAAAAAAAAAAGACTGGTAACAGTTCTTTCAAAACATGACTTTTTCTGGGGGTAAGAAGTGAAGGTAGGGCTGGGGATATGGCCTAGTGGCAAGAGTGCTCGCCTCGTATACATGAGGCCCTGGGTTCAATTCCCAAATTCCCCAGTACCACATATACAGAAAACGGCCAGAAGTGGTGCTGTGGATCAAATGGCAGAGTGCTAGCCTTGAGCAAAAAGAAGCCAGGGACAGTGCTCAGGCCCTGAGTCCAAGGCCCAGGACTGGCAAAAAAAAAAAGAAGAAGTGAAGGTAAGGACTGTATGGACAGAGAGAGACAGGGAGGGGTGGTGTACCTCAGTCTTTGTTTCAGAACTTTTCAAAATACTTTCTATGTGACACCTACCTGGAATCCCACCTATAAGGGAGGTGAAGGCAGATGATCAAGAGTTCAAGGTAAGCCCAGGAAAAGTTAGCAAAACTCTATCTTGAAAATAAAATAGGGGGCTGGGGATATAGCCTAGTGGCAAGAGTGCCTGCCTCGGATACACGAGGCCCTAGGTTCGATTCCCCAGCACCACATATACAGAAAACGGCCAGAAGCGGCGCTGTGGCTCAAGTGGCAGAGTGCTAGCCTTGAGCGGGAAGAAGCCAGGGACAGTGCTCAGGCCCTGAGTCCAAGGCCCAGGACTGGCCAAAAAAAAAAAAAAAAAAGAAAATAAAATAGAGGGGCTGGGGATATAGCCTAGTGGCAAGAGTGCTTGCCTTGTATACATGAGGCCCTGGGTTCAATTCCCCAGCACCACATAAACAGAAAAAGCTGGAAGTGGTGCTGTGGCTCAAGTGGCAGAGTGCTAGCCTTGGGCAAAAAGAAACCAGGGACAGTGCTCCCGCCCTGAGTCCAAGCCCCAGGACTGGCAAAAAAAAAAAAAAAAAAAGAAAATAGAAACAAAGGGGCTGAGGCTATAGCTCAAATGGTAGAGTGCTTCTCCAACGAACTTGAGGTACTGAGTTCAAGCTTGAGGCACAGTAAGCAAAACAAAATAACCAAAGCCCCAAACTACAAACTACTTACTATCACTAGAGTTAACTGTATGATCCACAGCTTTCAGTAAGGGTTCCCATAACTGTGGGACTCAACATAAAAAGATCCAGGCAAAAGATCAGAAAATGGGGCCCCTTTTACCCTGGTTTAGCCTCAGTCTGTCCCAGAAAGATGTGGAACCCCCTAGAGCTAGGTGCTGGACCAAATTTGGCTGAGATCTGAGGATTGCGATTCAAAGTCGACCTGGGCAAGAAAGCCTGTTAAACTCTCATCTCCAATTAGCCAGCAAAAAGCTCATGGACAGCACCTAGGCCCTGAGTTCAAGAACCAGGACCACTCAAAAAAAAAAAAAAAACAAAGAAGGAGGAGAAAGAGGATGAAGGAAGGGAGGGAGGGAGGGAGGGAGGAAGGAAGGAAGGGAGGGAGGAAGAGAGGAAGGAAGGAGAAAAAGGACTAACAAGCAGAGAAGCCAGGCACTGATGAGATAGATGCCTGTAATCTCAGCTACTCAGAAGGCTGAGACCTGGGCAGAAAAGTCTTTAAGACTTCATTTCTAATAAACAACAACAACAAAAGGGTGGTGGGGGTAGGAGGGAGTTGTGTTAGAGGCATGGCTCAAGTGGCAGAGCACCAAGCATAAATGAAAAGAGGGCGACACAAGAGTTCAAGCCCACCTACCAACACACACACACACACACACACACACACACACACACACACACACACAAAATAACAGAAAACAGACAAGGAAGGAAGTTATTTTACCTGAAGCCACATTACCAGGGGCAGTTCTGAGAAGTTCTTGCAGGAATTGGTGGAATAATAGAGCCACCAAAACATGTGTGCATCCTTTCGTACAGTTACATAATCCCATACTTCCTTGCCCTCCTGTGTAGGCCAGTCAATGGCAGCTCCTGAAACAGAAACTCAGTGTTGTTGTTTTTTCCTGAGAAACGTTCATATTCAGTTAACTTTCAAGTGTGGTAGAGATGGCCATGTAGGCTATAGAAGATGGTTTATAGTTCAGGTGATTTACCTACACCAATATATTGCAGGGAAAGGAAACAAAACTTAGCTACAAAAAAACAACAACAACAACAACAAAAAAAACCTGAAGGGGCCAGGACATGACCTAGTGGTAGAGTGCTAGCCTAGCATGCACAATGCCCTGGGCTCAATTCCTCAGCACCACAGAAGAAGCCAGAAGTGGCACTGTGGCTCAAGTGGTAGAGTGTTAGCCTTGGGCAAACCGAAGCCAGGGACAGTGCTCAGGCCCTGTGTCTAAGCCCCAGGACTGGTAAAAACAAAACAAAACAAAACAAAATTCCCAAAAAAAACCCAGCAACTGAAGAGTTCAAGACCATCTTGAGTAACATTTGTGAGACATAATCTAGAACAGCAACAACCGGCTAGGGTTGAAGCTCATTTCAGGGGGCATGCGTAGCTCGCACAATGCCCTGGGTTCAGTTTCCTGTGGAGCAAACCCAGTTCTTCCCCCCACCCCCAAAGTCCCCAGAGGATCTGTCTTTTACTTCCTACTTTCTCAGTTTTCAAACCTCTTCAAGCAACTCAAAGAATAAAACTAGTCCCAATAAGGAAGACATGGGAACACAAGAAGAGAAAATGTTGTCTGGTAAATAAAAAAATATGAAAATCAAGGAAGTCAGACAGTAGCTAAGGAGACAGATGGCTAGCATATGACAGATAGTGCTGTAAGATCTAGAAAGTCACATGAGTCTCCTGGAAAACGGCAGATAAGGCTCAGGCTTCTTAACCAGGGAACTTCTCCCTTCCTAAAAGGCAGTGATCACTGTTAAAAGTGGGGGAGGGGGGAGCAATGTATCTTCCAATATTTCCTGGACAGATGCTGTTGGGCCAGTAGGATCCCATTTACAAAAAGAAAGAAAGAAAACAGGAACTGCTATGTATCACTAAGGCAAGTTTGTGGCCAGTTCAAATTCTCATTTCTTGATTCAGACCAGAGTTATTTTGTTTCCTGAATAAAGAATGAGAATCGATTTGCAAGTCATCCTATTAAGTAAATTTGCTTTTGCCTATAAGGCAGGCTGGCTGTTGTCTGTGCTGATCAAGCAAGTCATGGGGGTGGGGGTGGTCGACAAGGCCTGTCAATGAACTGTCTCATTCCTGGTAAAAACTTGCAAGGGTCTCGTTGATCCATATCTCAGCTCATAAAGAAGACCACGTAGCCTCCTGTGGCAGCCAGTCACAGGAGAAAAGAAAGAGCTAGCTTTCAGACGTGAAAAATCCCGCCAATCAGCAGTTTCTTCCGAGCACACATTTCTGCACAACTGCTTATGCAAGGGAGGAAGGAAGTACCAGGCCACCCGCAGCCTGAAGCGGGCAGAAAAAGCATTCTGCATTTTTAAAAATGATACAAAAACAGTAATCACCCAAGGTAAGAACTGGGGGAAACGAAATTTGTTTTAGAATACATGAAACCCACTAACAAACTTTCACCGGTGGAAAGTGGAGGCCCCAGACGGCCGTGCGCCTTTTGCTTTGACCTACCTGCGCTGAGGCCCAGGAGCAGAGGCAGCAGCAGCAGCGGCCACCGTGGGGCAGAAGCGACCCGCGGCACGAGCTCCATGATGAATTGGGCTGCACAGCATCAGCAACAGGCTGGACCGGCGCCCCATCACGTGACGACCGGGCCACGTGGGGTGGAGGCCTGGGCGGGCTAGAGCGGGCTTGGGCGGGCCGGAGGCGGGGCCTGGGGGCGGGGCTTGACTGGAAGCTCACATTGTCTAGCGCGCCCTCTGTCGGCCAGTTGAACCCAAGGACCCTCGCAAGGGCGCTGGAGCAGTTAGGCCAGGTGCTGACATTTAGGGAGGGATTTCTGGGAAGGAGGCACAGAGTGACAATTGTACTGAATACATTTATCTGTGTAACCGATTTGGATTGAGAAACTCTGGAGGACTAACCCCGGCCTCTCCTGCCCCACCCACCTCAGTCTTCTCTAACAAAAGACCTGGTAGGCATTTTAAAACCTGCTGCACCCTGAGTCACATTATGCCTGATCTAGCTGGTTGTTGGGAACTATGAGATTCCACTATCAGACACGTGTTTTTCAAATATTTTATTTTTCCTGAAGAAGTCGATATACTATGAATGTTTTCGGGAACAGTGAATGCAACTGTGGGCAGGGACAGGAGGGGAAAACTGGGGGAAATAGAAGGAAGGGTTGACATTGTCCAAAAGAAATGTACACATTACCTGAACTGTGAAATAGTAACCCCTCTATACAACACCTTAATATGACAGTATAGTTTAAAAATTAGATCCATAACCATTACTGTCATCTGGAATCTTTTTTTCATAACCTTTTACTTCATCTTTTTGAGCATGAAAATAATTTTCTTTCTCAATAATTTATGATCTGTATTATTGTACATTGTTACATTATTTCTGGAACAATTTTAAAAGAAAATATTGCAATTAGGGGAAGGGAGATGAGATAAATAACGGATGTCAGTGGTATGTGTGTGATTTTTTTTTTTTTTTGTCCATCATGGTGCTTGAACTCGAGACCTGGGCGCTGTTCCCTGAGCTCTTTTGCTCAAGCCTAGCTTTCAGCCTTTGAGCCACAGCTCCACTTCCAGGTTTTTGAGTGGTTAATTAGAGACTCACCAGGACTGGCTGGCTTTGAACTGTGATCCTCAGCTCTCAGCCTCTGGAGTAGCTAGGATTACAGACATAAGCCACCAGTGCCCAAACAAATTTCATGTATTCTAAAACAAATTTTTATTTTAGGGTACTGTGAAAAAATACAGAACTAGGAAACAGCATTTGGCAAGAGCTGTATAAGAGGGTAATTTTTCTCAAAAGTGTAAATAGCAAAGCCCCAAAATAACAAAGTAACAAGTGGCCTTGACTCTCTTTTCCTGCTTCCCCTCCCACTGCCAGGCATAAATCCACAGAGAAGGGCAGCCCAGACCTGACCACCAGGGAGTGCAGGTGAGGGGCTGGGGGCTATGAGCAGCTGTGTAAGGCAGTAGGAACAGGAAGGTTGGCGGTAGGAGTGGCATGTAGAGAGTCCACACCCAGGTTCTCTCCAGTTCGGTACTGGGTAAAATCCCCTAAGGCATATCAGGGGATCAGCTGGTGAAAGAAACATTTGGAAAGTATATAAAAGTTGCACCCTTACTGGGCACTAATGACTCATGCCTGTAATCCTAGCTACTCAGGAGGTTGATATCCCAGGATCATGGTTCAAAGCCAGCCCAGGCAGGAAAGACTCTCCAATTAAACACTGGAAAACCGGTAGTAGTGCTGTAGCTCAAAGTTGTATAGTGCTATCCTCGAGCTGAGAGCTCAGGGACAGCACCCAGGCCCAGAGTTCAAGCCCCATGGCCAACCAAAAAAAAGTACAAGGTGGTGCTGTGGGTCAAGTGGTAGAGTGCCAGGCTGCAGTGAAATAAGCCAAGAATGAGGGCCTAAAAAATATATAGAGAGAATGTTTGTGGCAGGTAAATAGATCAATAAAAAAATTCTTATTTTTGAAAAATTGTAATGAATTTTTAAATAATAAAATGTAAGGGAAAAAGTAGTCCCATGGTAGTTTTTTTTTTTTCCCCAGTCCTGGGCCTTGGACTCAGGACCTGAGCACTGTCCCTGAGTTTCTTTTGCTCAAGGCTAGCACACTACCACTTGAGCCACAGCACCACTTCTGGCTTTTTCTGTGTATG
Organism: Perognathus longimembris pacificus; assembly: GCF_023159225.1. Taxonomy (NCBI): domain Eukaryota; kingdom Metazoa; phylum Chordata; class Mammalia; order Rodentia; family Heteromyidae; genus Perognathus; species Perognathus longimembris. The sequence goes on from NC_063177.1 coordinate 29,363,617, forward strand.
TGGTACTGAGGAATCGAACCCAGGGCTTCATGCATGCTAGGCAAGCACTCTACCACTAAGCTACATTCCCACGCTTCCCCCCCCCCCCCACCATGGTAGATTTTATTTTTTGAGGCAGGATCTCACTATGTAACCCAGGCTAGCCTAAGATGCCCTCAAAATTTGCAATCTTCCTGCTCCAGCATCAGTGCTGGGATTACAGCTACAAGTCTACTGTGTGTGTTGTGTGTGTGTGTGTGTGTGTGCATGCACGTGTGCCAGTCCTGCGGCTTGAACTCAGGCCTGGGCACTGTCCTTGAGCTTTGATGCTCAAAGTTAGTGCTCTACCACTTGAGGCACAGCTCCACTTCTGTGGGGTTTTTTTGATGGTTAACTGGAGATAAGAATCTCATGGGTTTTCTTGTCCCGGCTCACTTCAAACTGTGATCCTCAGATCTCAGCTTCTTGAGTAGCTAGGATTACAGATGTGAGCCACTGGCGCCCAGCTTAAAAAAAAAATCTACTCTTAAAATGTCTTAAAATTTGACTTTCAGATAAAGCCTATTTCATCTATTAAGTCAACATTGTTCCTAGGTGAAAGAGTTTTTGCTTTTTTTTTGGCCAGTTCTGGGGCTCGGACTCGGGGGCTGAGCACTGTCCCTGGCTTCTTTTTTTGCTCAAGGCCAGCACTTTGCCACTTGAGCCACTGAGCCACTTCTGGCCACTTTCTATATATGTGGTGCTGGGGAATCGAACCCAGAGCTTCATCTATACGAGGCAAGCACTCTTGCCACTAGGCCACATTCCCAGCCCCGAGTTTTTGCTTGAGTGCTGTAGGTTGAACCCAGGGCCTTGTGTATGCTAAGCAAGAGCTCTCCTACTGAGTGACATCTGCAACCTCCTCACAACATAAGTTTTATTTTTCATCTTTTAAAAAATTTCATTTGTGGCCTGGCAAAAAGAAAAAAATTCATTTGTGCTGGTACTGGGTATTGAACTCAGGACCTCACTCTTTTGCTTGGCTTTCTTCTCTCAAGGCTGGTTGCTCTACTGCCTGAACCACAGCTCCACTTCTGGCTTTTTGCTGGTTCATATTTTTTTTTTGTCTAGGCAGGTTTCGAACCAGGATCCTCAAATCGGCCCCTGTAGTGCTGGGTTGGAAAGGACTGAGACTTCACTTGCACCCTGCTACCTAGGCCTTGTGTTGCAAGGACACTCCGCGGACCGCGCTGGCAGCGGAGGAAGCCTGCAGTACCCACTTCGCAGCCGTAGGTGGCAGTCGCGGGCGGCCCGGGGGCGGGGCGGGGCAGGCCGCCGAGCACGCTGTCCCCGGAGCAGTGTGGTTCCTCTCGGCTTCCGTGAAACACCGGCAAGATGGCAGCGACCGAGACGGTTAGGCTACGGCTTCAGTTTGATTATCCGCCGCCAGCCACCCCGCACTGCACGATCTTCTGGCTCCTTGTCGACCTTAACCGATGTCGAGTGGTCACCGATCTCATTAGCCTCGTCCGTCACCGCTTCGGCTTCAGCTCCGGCGCGCTCCTGGGCCTCTACTTGGACGGGGGACTCCTACCGCCCACCGAGAGCGCGCGCGTAGTGAGGGACAACGACTGCCTCAGGTGCGCGCGGCGCGGCGGCGGGGCCGGGGGGCGGGGCCCGGTCAGGGGGCGGGGCCTGAAGCGCGCCTGCGCACTCGGGCGGCGCGCGCGTGAGGCCGGAACCCGGATGGAACGGAGCTCCACCATTGGATCTGCAGCGTGGATCCCGATTCCGCTCGGTCTTGCGGAGGAAGGGGCTCCCGAGCCCTGGGGAGCTCCTGGTTGGCGCTCTACCACTTGAGCCATGTCCCCAGCCTGGCACTTTGATGGTTCATTGGAGATATGTGTCTTCTGGACTTTTCCTGCCTGGCCTGGCTTAGAACGGAGATGCTCAGACCTCAGCTTCCTGAGTAGCTAGGACTACAGGCGTGCACCATGCCTCCTGGCCAGGATACTTAAAAGTACAAGGGGCGCCAACTTGGCACAGCCCTCGCGCCAATGGGGAGGGACAGAGTTTCTTTCGGGCTTGATTTAGCGTTCTGTGCCCCGCGCCAGGCCCTGCGGCCTGTGGACGGGTTCCGCCTGTCCCCGAGACCCCCCTTGCCCGGGCTGCCCTTAGGGTGAGCATAGAGGACAGTATGTTTTCTTCCTAACGTGCAGGTTGCTCTGCCACATCCACCGAGGCCTTTATGAGTATCAAATTGTGTTTTCATACAAGCGTTTTGGGGTCACATATATTTGGGTCTTTTTTTAAGTTGTGAGTGGGATATAGTAATGATTTAAAATGTGGCTCACACCTGTAATCCTAACTACTCAGGAGGCTGAGATCAGAGGATCACAGTTTGAAGCCAGCCTGGGCAGAAAAGTTCCTGTGAGTCTCTTATCTCCAATTGACCACTCAAAAACTGGAAGTGGCACTTTGGCTCAAAGTGGTAGAGCGCTAGGCTTGAGCAAGAAGAGCTCAGGGACAGTACTCAGGCCCTCTGAGTTCAAGCCCCATGACTGACCAGAAAAAAAAGTTACTGAGGCTGGGTGCTGGTGGCTCACACCTGTAATTCCGACTACTCAGGAGGTTGAGGTCTGAGGATTGTGGTTTCAGTTCAGCCCAGGCAATAAAGTCAGAGACTCTTACCTCCAATTAACCACCAAAAAGCTGGAAGAACTGTAGCTCAAGTTGTAAACCACCAGCCTTGAGTGGAAAAGTTTTGGGTTAGTGCCCAGGTCCTGAGTTGAAGCCCTTGGACAGTGAGCACACACACACACATACACAAAGTTACTGAAGTGAGTATTCAACGGTTGTCCAAATGTAGCTGAGTGGGTTAGTAAGATGGGGAGGTATGATCACTTCAGTTTAGATTCCTATCTTGAATTTGTCCTGCCCTTCCAGTAAGCTTCAGCTACAGAGATTTAATTCCAGGGTTTATGAATTAAGCTATGTCTTTTTTATGCTTTGTTAAGTATTGCTTTCCCCAGAACATGCCAGATTGATAATATTGAACATGATATGCTTTAATTTGAAATAATGACTACATCTTTCAGTGTCTTATTTCTTTAAAATGAGGAATACTATTACTTATTAGTTGCCTTGGTTTTTCTTTGGTCTTTTATAGTTTGTTTGTTTTTTTCCAGAGCTGAGGACCGAACTCAGGACCTTGCGCTCGCCAGGCAGGCGCTCTTCCGCTCAGCCAAATCCCCAGCCCCCTATTACTTAGTAGTAATGCTCGGTGGTTTCATACAACAATTTGAAATTGTCCAAATTTCACAAGATTTCCTGCTCCTTTTATTTTTAATTTTTTGTGCTGGTCATGGGGTTTGAACTTGTCCTGAGCTCTGTCCCTGAGCTTTTGTGCTCAAGGCTAGCATACTACAACTTGAGCTACAGCTTCAAAGCTAACTTTTTTGTTGATTAATTGGAGATAAAGACTCTCATGATCTTTCCTGCCCAGGCTGGAGTTCGAATTGCAATGCGTCACCATCACTAGCTCTTGGTCCCTTTTTGTTGACTGAAATAGATCTTCATTCTCCCAGAACTTTTTTCTTTTTTTTTTCAGTTGTGGGGCTTGAACTCAGGGCCTGAGAGCTGTCCCTTTGCTTTTTCTCTCAAGGCTAGTGTTCTATTACTTTGAACCCCAGTACCACTACTGGTTTTCTGGTGGCTAATTGGAGATAAGAATGTCATGGACTTTCCTGCCTGGATGGCTTTGAACTGTGATCCTCAGATCTCAGCCTCCTGAGTAGTTAGGATTACAAGTGTGAGCCACAGGCTCCCAGCTTCTCTCAGAACCTTAAAGACTGCTTAAATATTACAATTGTAACAGCTGTGTTCCTGCATTTTAAGTTTACTTTCTTTTATTTAAAAAAAAATCTGTCATTTTTTATTAATTTACTTATTGTCAAAATGGTGTACACAGGGGTTACAGTTTCATACGTAAGGCAGTGAGTACATTTCTTTCTTTCTTTCTTTTTTTTTGCCAGTCCTGGGGCTTGAACTCAGGGCCTGAGCACTGTCCCTGGCTTCTTTTTGCTCAAGGCTAGCACCACTTGAGCCACAGTACCACTTCTGGCTTTTTCTATATATGTGGTGCTGAGGAATCGAACCCAGGGCTTCATGTATACGAGACAAGCACTTTACCACTAGGCCATATTCCCAGCCCTTAAGTTTACTTTCTGAACTGTTACCTTCTTAATGAGTTAATAACTTGTCACTAGCTAAGTGCAGTTATTCTTCAATTAGTGAATCATCAAGGAATTGTACTCTTCGTGATTCAGTTATTAATGTCAAAAACGACTGTGAGAGGCTTAGGGATCTTGGAAGCAAGCCTGGGCAGAAAAGTCCATGGGAATCTCATCTCCAATTAACCAGCAAAAAGCCAGAAGTGGAGGTGTGGCTCGCGTGAATGAGCAGCAGGCTTAAGGGAGGCCCTGAGTTCAAGCCCCATTACCCGCACCAAAAGCAAACAAACACTAACTGTGAAAATAGAAGTAGTACTTACTCAGCTGAGTGGCAGGCAACTTTCTCCTAAATGCCTCAAGTGCTCAATAATATGGCAAGAAATACTTTTGTAGGAGCAGAGCAAGAGGAGAAAGTAAATTTGTAATAGATGGTATCTTCCCATGGATGCAGGCAATTAGACTGAATTGTTAGAGCAGCTTACGTTGCTAAGGGCAGAGATCAGCATGGGAAGAAAGTGCTCAGGGAACTGTGAAAGAGTGGATGGATGTTGGCTGACAAAAACACATACAGTTAGTTCTAGAAACAAGCCAGCTTGACCTGATAGAGACAAGTCTGGCCAGCAAAAGCATTCTGTTGGAGTGTTAAGAAAACCAAGAGACGTGTAATGAGAGAAGTCTAGGGAGGAAAGGTGGCACCAAGATTGTGAGAATCCTGAGAAAGAAGGTCTTCCTGTGGGGCTCCTGTGTGCTCCCACCATTTCCTCATGGCTCATTCAGTTATACCTTGGGAATCTGACTTTACCTGCTCCCAGGCTCAGGCAGTGAGTTCCTGCAGGTGATATCTTGCTCCTCTGGGAAGAAATGTGTCCTCATTTGCTTGAACTTTGTGTGTTACGTTGTCCAGGCTGCTGGGCTAAGTGTTGGTGGCTCACACCTGTAATCCTAGCTTCTCATGAGACTGAGATCTAAAGATCGTGGTTCAAAGCCAGCTTGGGAAAGAAAGCTTGTGACACCAAAAATGCTGGAAGTGAGTTGTGGCTTAAGTGGTAGAGTGGTAGCCTTGAGCACAAAAGCTCAGTGACAGCGCCCAGGCCCTGGGTTCAAGCCCCAGGACCAGCACCAAAAAAAGCCCTAAGAGACGGAGAGACAGTAGAGACCAAGTCTGTGAAACCAAAAACTGCTTGTCAAATAGTATTCCCCATAGGATTGGGGCAGCGACCCAACAGTATGTAACTAAAACCAAACAATTACTCAACATATAAAGGTCAAAAATTGACCTCTCAGGGGAATACAATAGCTCAAAAGCTATATATGTACGTTCATATAAGACTACTGTCGACATATGGTCTAATATCGACATTACATTTAAAGCCCTAGGCAAACTTTCTTGGGCGTGGCTACTGTATATGTTCTTGATACATTGTATATTGTATATATGTCTACCTGACCTAGAGAAGGGATAGAAAAACAGGGCGTAAGAGATCACAAGAAATGTACACACTGCCCTACTATGTAACTGTACCCTTTTTGCACAACACCTTGTCAAAAAATTTGTGTTCAATTAATAAATAAATTTATTTTAAAAGCCCTAAAAGAACAACAACAGAAACACAGATAGGGTAACTTGAACAGCAGAAATGTAATGTTCATAGTTTGACAGGCTAGAAGACCAGAGCCTTTGTGGTGGTAGGTCTGGTTTCACTGAGGCCTCTCAGTGCTTTGTGGACAGCTGCCTTCTGTGTGTCCTCACATGGTCTTCCCTCTGGATGCATGCTTCAAATGGCCCATCTTGTAAAGGCATCAGTCAGATTGAATTAGGACCTTCCCTCCCTCCCTCTTTTCCTCCTTTCTTTCCTTTTCTTTTCTGGTACTAGAGCTTGAACTCAGGGCCTCATGTTCTCACTTGGCTTTTTTTCCACTCAAGTCTAGTGTTCCACCATTTGAGCACAGTTCTACCTTTTGGCCTTTTGCTGGTTGATTGGAGATAAGAGTTTCATAGACTTTCTTGCCTGGGCTTGGCTTTGACCCTCAATTTCTCAGATCTTAGCCTCCTGAGTAGCTAGGATTATAGGCATGAGCCACCAGTGCTGGTTTGCTAATGCCTCATCTATATCACATATTTAAAAGTCCTATCCTGAGCACTGTGGCTCACGCCTGTCTTCTCAACTATGTTGGGGGCTTGTAATTTAGCTAGGCTTTTAGTAGAAAAGGAAAGAAGAAAAGAAATAAAAGCCAGACTCACAACTATAATTCTAGTTACTCTAAAGGCTGAGATGTGAGGATCTCAGTTCAAAGCCACAATGGCAGGAAAGTCCATGAGACTGATCTCCAGTTAATCAAGAAAAAGGCACAAGTGGAGATATGGCTCAAGTAGTAGAACACTAGCCTTGAGTGAAGAAGCTAAGCAAGAGCTCAAGCCCTAGAATCTGCACAAAAAAGGGAGAGGGAGGACATGACAGTGTTGCCAGCTCCAGAAAAGGTAGGACACGTATTATATTCTAGTAATTTACTAACCTTCTAGGAATGAGCAGAAAGTCTTAAAATGGTGTGTGTGTGTGTGTGTGTGTGTGTGTGTGTGTGTGTGTGTACACACATAAATACTGGGTTACTGGATTTGTCTGCCCAAGGCTGGCTTTGGATTGAGATTCTCAGATCTCAGCCTTCTGAGTGGCTAGGATTACAGGTAGGAGCCACCTGGGCCTGGCTAAGGTCACCTTTTGGCTTGGATGATGTACAAACAAAGGAAAGGTTTTGAGTCTTGTAGCTGGCCAAACTGATGTTTGAGTTGCCTTTTTGCTGCTTATTAGCTATGGGTGTTGGGCAAATTATTGGTATGAGCCAGGTATTCGTAGTTCACACCTGTAATCCTAGCTACTCAAGAGGCTGAGATCTGAGAATGAGATCTGAGAATTGTGGTTGAAAGTCAGCATGGACAGGAAACTCTGTGAGACTCTTATCTCCACTAAACTACCAAAAAAGCTGGAAGTGGAGATGTGGCTCAAATGGTAGAGTCCTAGCCTTAAGTAAAAGAAGCTCAGGGACAGTGACCAAGTACTGAGGTCAAGCTCTAGGACTGGCACACACACACACAAAAAAAAAAAAAAAAAAAAAAAAAAGAAAAAGAAAAAAATACCCAGTTTGTATGGCAGTTGAATGTAAGCCATTTTGTCAAAAGGTCCCTTGTCCTTAAGCTTTGTGGCAGTTTTCATTGAATGGCAGTAGTGAGTTTGCAGTCTTCTCCAGATGTAACTGCATCCCAGAGCCATGCCTCTGAATTGCTCACCCTAGTTCTCTCTTACTCTTTCGACAGAGTTAAGTTAGAAGAGAGAGAGATTCTTGAGGATCCTGTAGTAGTCAGGAATGGGGGTGATTTTCACTCCTCCCCAAGGAAAGCAAAGAAGCGGACTTTAAAGTTGGTAGAGGATGAAGAGACAGATCTGGGGTACAGATATTCAAGGAAGCCCTGGAAGAGGCAGAAGAACAGCAGCAACCATGAGAAGGCCTTGGATCTAGAGCCAAAAGCTGGCACTGATCGGACTCTGAAGAAAAAAAACAAGAGAAGAAACAAAGCACCATGTGGCACCGTGGGTGAGCAGGAGGAGGAGACCAAAAGAACGTCGCCAAGGAAAAAGGAGAAGTGTGAATATAAGAAGCAGATCAGGAACCCCAAGTCTTCAGAGTGGTCCACCCACAACATTAATTCTCCGAAAAGTTCCTCCAGCCTGGCTAAAGCCAGACAGAAAGGTGGGGTGGTCACTGGGCCAAAAGTTAGTCCTGGGACCTCCTCGGAATCTGAGTCTAGCCCTGAGTCCTCCAGTGATGTCACCTTGGTGGTTGGGAACTCCTTAGACAAACTGTCAGCTGAGTTATCAAAGGAAGGACCCACTACCAAAAATCCAACTGTGAACAAAGTGGCGGTCAAAACCACCCCGAACCTCCCCACCAGCAAGGTCAAGTCTGCTCCAGCCACCTCTTCTAGTTCAGACTCCAGTTCGGAGTCCGATGACCAGCCTGTCATGCTCAAGAAGCCCCTGGACTGTGCGTCAGGCTCCTTCAAGACAGCAGGCCTCTTCGCAGGGCGAGGCTGTCCCGGCCCCGGGCAATCATCACAGGCAGCTAATGCCATGGGGTGGAAACCTGGTGACTCAAATGGCATCAGACAGACTCCTGGTCATCCTCCCAGTGTATCTGTCTCTGGCAGTCTGGGAAGAGGCTGGGGCCGAGGAGAGCCTTGGAAGGGAGCGAGGGGCCGCGGCCCGAGGGGGAGAGGTCGAGGACGAGGAAATGTGGTTTCCTGCACCCTACATAAAAGTGCCGAGTATCAGAAGCAACAGCAATTAAGTGAGGTTGTCTCAAACTCATCTACCATTATCCAGGTAAATAGGTTTTATTGGGATGGTTTGCCTTTATTTTCCCCACGGAGTGGCTCCCTACTCTGTGGCATGGCCCATTTTCTCATCAGTAATGAAGTCCCCTGGCTAATACTGTTTTTCAGAATCCAGCAGAGGTACACAAGAAGGACTATAGTCTGTTACCACTATTAGCAGCTGCCCCTCGCATTGGAGAAAAGATTGCATTTAAGGTATGTATTAAAACCACAAGAATTACAACAACAACAACAAAAAGCTTACTTAGCTCCCTTTTTCAAATGGATTTTCTGAGCGTGTCATGTGTCATGTGCCGTGTTATAAACACCCTTCTCCCTGGACCTCCAATGTTGCCATGGTTCACAGTGGTGTGGGGTCACCTTCAAATTACATGGTTTCTTGGAGGTAAGAGGGAAGGTGAGAGCCTCCAGAAGGTTCATATCCTTGTATGATGTTTTTCCTCTCTTCTTTTTTAGCTTTTGGAACTAACAGCTGACTATAGTCCTGATGTGTCTGACTATAAGGTAAGGTTGTACATTTAAAAATAATTCGGTTGATGGGTGTGGTTACAAGTGCCTGTAATCCCAGATGTTCTGGAGGCTGAGGCAGGAAGATCATTTGAGTCCAGATGTTCACAGCCTCGCTGACATAATGAGATCTGCATCTCTAAAAAGAAATTTAAAAAAAATTAAGTTGTGAGTTGATTGATAAAACTCTACTGGCATGGCAGCTTATGCCTGTAGACCCAGAACTCAGGAAGCCGAAGTTTGAGGCCATCATGGGCTACATACATAGTGAGACCTTGTCTCAAAGTAAATAAACACTAAAGATATACTTAGTAATACTTATGTAGCTAATACAGACATTTTTAAAGGTAAATGTCTTAAAGTAGAACATAAACACAGTATCAAAATGTCCACTTTTTTTTTTTGCCAGTCCTGGGGCTTGGACTCAGGGCCTGAGCACTGTCCCTGGCTTCTTCTTGCTCAAGGCTAGTAGCACTCTACCACTTGAGCCACAGCGCCACTTCTGGCCATTTTCTGTATATGTGGTGCTGGGGAATCGAACCTGGGGCCTCATGTATACGAGGCAAGCACTCTTGCCACTAGGCCATATCCCCAGCCCCAAAATGTCCACTTTTTAATCGCTTTCACTGTGAAGCTGTGAAGTAGTGGCACTTAGCCTGAATTAGTTTATGAAGGGGTCTGGTGGTTTAGTTCTTTGTAATTGGTGTTCTGTATTTTTTTTTTTTTTTTCCAGAACCGGGGACCGAACCTGGGGCCTCGCGCTCGCCAGGCGGGCGCTCTTCCGCTGAGCCAGATCCCCAGGCTGTTCTGTATTTTTTTAATCTTCTTGGTCACTTAGTTTCTCCTATATGAAAAGCAACCATTATAATTTAGTGTTTTAAGTCGGGATATTTGGGAGTGGGATATTAATAATTACATTGGAAGGAAAGATGTTATCAGATCTATCTTGGGCATTCTGGGAAGTTCAACAGTCATTTCTGTGGTCAGAGAGTGTAGCCTCCCAGGGTCCTGACTCCCATTAAATCTACTTTTTAAAAACTCCTGTCTGTAAAATAAAAAACTTCTTTTCAAATGGTATTTCTACATATTTTGGTCAGAAACTTTACATCATGTCTCTAAAACCAAACAATTACTAAATAAACATAAAAAGGTCTAGGACAGACCTGCCAGGAGCACAATAGCTCAACAGCTACATACATATGATTATATAAGATGAGGCTAAGCAAAATGAACTCCAAGAGATGGAAACAGAAGGATTTTACTGTTGTCATTATGTTTAATGTACTAGGTGAATTTCCTTTGATGTACCCCCTATGGTCACTGTATATGATTCTGGTACACTGGATATTGTATATATGCTTATCTGAACTGGGGAAGGGAAAGAAAAATGAAGGAGGGTGTAACAAATATTTCAAGAAATGTACTCACTACCTTGTTATGTAACTATACCCTCTCTGTACATCACCTTATCAATAAAATTTAATTTTAAAAAAGCCCCTGTTGTCATGCACCATGATGCATGCCTGTAATTAAGCTACTCAGGAGGCTGAGGCAGGAGAATTGTGAGTTCAGGGCCAACAGGCCAGCTTGTACAACATGGCAAAAACTTGCCTCAAAATAAATAAGCAAATAGAAGTGAATAACAAAAGAGTACCCGTGTGTGTGTGTGTGTGTGTGTGTGTGAGAGAGAGAGAGAGAGAGAGAGAGAGAGAGAGAGAATGGGGTTAGAATTTAGGCCTGGATGCTGTCTCTGACCTTTCACACTTAAGGCTAGTGCTCTACTGTTTGAAACAAAGCTCTACTTCCCATTTTCTGGTGGATAATTGAAGGTAAAAGTCTCTTGACCTTTTCCTGCCTGGGCTGGATTCAAACAGAGATCCTCAGATCTCAGTCTCCTGAGTAGCTAGGATTACAGGCGTGAACCCCACTGCTAGGCTCACTGATTTGATTTCCCCTCCAGGCTGATTTATTTTAAAGTGTATATGAATTCGGCCTTTTAAAGTCTACAATTGAAGCTGAGTGCAGGTGGCTCACGCCTGTAATCCTAACTACTCTGGAGGCTGAGATCTGAGGATTGTGGTTTGAAGCCAGCCTAGGCAGAAAAGTCCCCAGACTCTTATCTCCAATTAGCCTCATAGCAACAAACCAAAGAACAGCAACAAAAAACAACAAAGTGGAGGGCTGGGGATATAGCCTAGTGGCAAGAGTGCCTGCCTCATATACACGAGGCCCTAGGTTCGATTCCCCAGCACCACATATACAGAAAACGGCCAGAAGCGGCGCTGTGGCTCAATGGCAGAGTGCTAGCCTTGAGCGGGAAGAAGCCAGGGACAGTTCTCAGGCCCTGAGTCCAAGGCCCAGGACTGGCCAAAAAAAAACAAAAAACAAAAAAAAAACACAAAGTGGAGCTGTAGCTCTATGTGGTAGAGTGCTAGCCTTGAACAAAAGAGCTCAGGGACAGCACCCAGGACCTGAGTTCAAGCCCCATGACCAACCCCCCCCCCCAAAAAAAAAAAATAAATAAATGGCTTTTAGTATATTCACAACGTTTTACATATTGATTTTTTTTTACTTGAACTTTTCTTTTTGAAAGGAAGGAAAAATATTAAGCCACAATCCAGAGACCCAGCAAGTAGATATAGAAATTCTATCATCCTTACCTGGTGAGTATTTCAGGAATGAATTTAAAACTTGAAGCTGTTAGTAACTCATGGTTTCCGAGCAGTCTTCATGCACCGTGAGTGCCCTTTGCTGGCCTCCCTGCTTCCTGTGACTATGGGAACACACCGCAGTCCTGGAGGCCATGGTGCTGCCCCTTGGATTGGAGGTCTGAGATGCTAGATTGCTTCTCAGAGCACTTGTGCTAAGTGTTTTTGTGGTGGTAATTATATACTTTCATAGAAGACTTGGTAAAAACTGATTGCAAAGAATTATTTCTAGCAAATCTAAGTTCCATACTAACTCAGTAACATTCCTGAAACATGTGACTAAATTATGTTGGGGGGAGAAAAAGATTGGGAGGAATTCAGTAAATATCGAGGAGGATTCTGCACATAGATTGCCTTGCAAAGTTTTGCGCTTTTTTTGCCAGTCTTGGGGCTTGGACTCTGGGCCTGGGCACTGTCTCTGAGCTTCTTTTGTTCAAGGGTAGCACCACTTCCCGCTTTTTCTGTTTATGTGGTACTGAGGAATCAAACCCAGAGCTTCATAGATGCTAGGCAAGCACTCTATTACTAAGCCACATTCCCAGCCCTGACTTTTCTCCTTTTGAAACACATTATCTTTTGAGGGTTTTTTGTGGAGTGACATTGTACCATGGAAATACTAGTGACAGTTCATCAAGTTCATTTCTTTCCAATGAAGGAGAGCTATTACTGGTAAATTCCAGGAAGCCCCCTGTGGCTGGTACGAGTTGCTAAGGGTCTCCTGTGACAGCTCACACTGGCCTTCCCCTCAGTTGATATAATTCCCTGTGAAGGAACATTTTGACTACTGACAAATGCCTTACTACCTTTTCTTGCCTAACCTCTGGTTTCAGCCTTGAAAGAACCCGGGAAGTTTGATTTGGTTTATCACAATGAGAACGGAACTGAGGTAGTGGAGTATGCGGTGACGCAGGAGAGGAGGGTAGGCATGATTTTGTTTTTCCTGGATTGCTTAGGCAGACATTGTGTTTTGATTGATGACCCAGGCTCTGGAAAGTGATATTAAAGGTTCCTGGGGTGCCTATATAAAAACTAGAATCGGCCAGGTGTTGGTAACTCATACTTGTAATGCTAGCTACTTAAGAGGCTGAGGATTGATGTTCAAAGCCAGATGGAATAGACAACTTTCACAGACGAGTTCGTGAGATTTGTTCTCCAGTTAACCAACAAAAAGCTGGAAATGGAGGTGTGGCTCAGAGTATCAGCCTTGAACAAATGAGCCAAGTGAGTCTAATCTTAGCTTCTCAGGAGGCTGAGATCTGAGGATCACAGTTCAAAGCCAGCCTGGGCAGGAAAGTCCATGAGACTCTTTATCTCCAATAAACTACCAAAAACAAAAACCAGAAGTGGCTGTGGCTCAAGTGATAGAGTGCTAGCCTTGAGCAAAAGAAGCTCAGGGACAATGCTCAGGCCCTGAGTTCAAGCCCCAATATTGGGACAAAAATAAATAAATAAATAAAAAGATATGGGTGTTGGTCTGTAAGTTTCAGCATTGAAAATTCACATATTTGTCTGAAATGTAAATTTGGAAAAACCCTTTACCAACTATGTTTTCCTTTGCTTTTTAAGAATTTTTTTTTTTTTTTGGCCAGTCCTGGGGCTTGGACTCAGGGCCTGAGCACTGTCCCTGGCTTCTTTTTGCTCAAGGCTAGCACCCTACCACTTGAGCCACAGCGCCACTTCTGGCCATTTTCTATATATGTGGTGCTGGGGAATTGAACCCAGGGCCTCATGTATACGAGACAAGCACTCTTGTCACTAGGCCAAGTCCCCAGCCCCGCTTTTTAAGAATTTTGGATGATTAATAATAGAAAATATTTTTTAATTAAAAAAAAGAATGGATGACTAAGGATATGGTCCAAAAACAGTTTCATGGTCTATGGCGAGATCAGCAGGTTTGACCCATGTTTTTTGTTTTTAGATTTTTTTTTTTTTTTTTAGTCCATGATCCTAGCCTTCTTGTTGAAATGTATTCCTGGAAAACTGAACTGGGAAATTAAATCTTGGAGGCTTTCTTCTCTACATCCTATCAAATAAATAAGAGGCATGTAATACCCTTTCTTTGGCACTAGATGGCTCTCAATGCTCATGGCCAAGCTTACAGGTTCCTTGTAAAGTACTTCGTATTTTTAGGCAGCATGGAGTAATAAATACAGAGCTGCACAGAACTATATCAGTCACACCCAAGTGGGCCACAGATAGCCCCCAAGAGGTTAACAGGCCACTGTGCACAGAGCATTTTTCCTGGACACATTGTAACCTTCCAGGGTCCCCACAGTCCTCAGAGGAGGAAATATGTTAATAGAAAGTTTTACCACATTCTAGATGAATGAGTTTGTATGCCCTAAGTTAATTTCCTGGGATTCACTTCTGCATAAACAGAAATTCACTTAGCTAACTTATATATAACCTCAGAATGAAGTGCTTAAACTGATTATTTTCTGTATTTCCTCAGATCACTGTGTATTGGAGAGAGTTGATCGATCCAAGATTGATCGTTGAATCCTCAGCTCACGTCACAAGGACAGAGCTTGCTTGAGTGCAGCCTCTTCATCAAGGTCATACATGTGTTGCTTGTAAAAGTAACTACAGCCTCAATTTTTTTTTTTAAAGAGGGTTTGAAAGTTGTATGGATTTGTTGTCATCTTCACGCTACAGACTAGGGGGGGAATCTACCTCATCTTTTAAAATAATTGGTTTGTAAACCCATTTCTTTTCCAGGTTAACATCATTTAGCAAAATTTAAGATGTACATTCCGCGCAGGCATTGCCCAGTACCAATATTTGGTTTCTTTCTCTCTTTTTTTTTTTTTTTTGACCATCAAATAGCAACTGTCAGAAGAAGTAACAGGGACGAAAAGACCATGCTGCATATCTTGTTTCAATACATTTTATTAAGTAACATTTGAAACATTTGAGGTATGATGCTTCACCTAATTTTTTAACCATGTTAAAAAATGTATTCCACTACAAGTGGAATAGCTCATAAATGTTAAGGAATTCAAACTGAAGAGTTGACAGATAGTTGGTTTTGTGACAGGTGATGAGTTAAGGATCCTTTCAGGGTTTTTTTTCCCTTTTCCAACTTTACAACGAAGGATCCTCAGGGTGCCATCAGAGCCCCAAGAGAGCAAAACCACTTCTGTGGGTGTTGCCGCAGGGTGAGAGGGGGTTTGCTGGGAGCCTCGTTCCAAGGAAGATGGTAGCTTGCCACAAGATGCCAAGCACCTGGCCCAGTGAGCTGCCGGAGGGAGGACCATGAACAGAAATGAGCTTTTCTGTTACTAGTCAATACAAAACTAACATGGCTCAATGTTTACTGTGAAAAAATGCATTCTTTTAACGAAAGATCAGATCCCTTCTTCACCTTTGCAGATTTTTAAATAAAATCATATCAAAACCACTATGTATACTGAGTCTTCAGGTACAGTTGAGTATTACAAACTATTGTCTTGGTTTATTGTGTTTTTATGGCGGAGGGGGCAGTACTGGGATTTGAATTCAGAGCTTCACACTTGAGAGGCAGGCATTGTACAGCCGAGTTCATAGAACCAGGCATTTTTTATGCTGGGTATTTCTGTGCATATGTGCCAGTACTGGGTTGAACTCAGGGCCTAGGGTTTTCTCTTACCTTTTTTGCTCAAGGCTGGCACTCCACCATTTAAGCCACATCTCCATGTCAGGCTTTGTAGTATTTCACAGACTTTCTTGCCCAGGCTAGCTTCCAACCACAACACTCAGATCCCAATCTCCTGACCGATCAGTGCGCCTAGCTACACTGCTTCTTTTTGATATAAGATCTTGTTTTCTGATGAGGCAGGCCTGGACCTCATTCTGTGTATTCTAGGCTTCCTGTTTTAGCTGGGATGGCAGGCGTTTCTTACACTTGTTGAGAAAGGGGTATCATGAACGTTTTTACCCCAGTTGGCTTCAAACTATGATCCTCCCAATCTCAGCCTCCTAAGGAGCTAGGATTACGGACATCAGCCACCTGTGCCCGGCCTGGTTCATTATGATTTTTATGACAAGAAGCCTTGTTTTGATCAAAAGAGTCTAGTAGAGTTTCAGAGCCTCATCCCAGATGTGGGAGCCACTGGACCACCAGTGAAGATGCTATCTAGTTATTTTTTTTTTCTTTGCCAGTCCTGGGGCTTGAACTCAGGGTCTGAGCACTGTCCCTGGCTTCTTTTTGCTCAAGGCTAGCACTCTGCCACTTGAGCCACAGCACCACTTCTGGCCATTTTCTATATATGTGGTGCTGAGGAATCAAACCCAGGGCTTCATGGATACGAGGCGAGCACTTTACCACTAGGCCATATTCCCAGCCCCGATGCTATCTAGTTTTAATGCACATAACATAGGTGTTTATTTATTGATTTATGATGAGAACTATTACAACAAGGGAGATGAGTCCTAATGATGGGATCTTCCCCTGGCTGTGGGTTCTGTATGACACACATCTAGAGTTGGAAAACTAGTCAATACTGACTAGTTTGGCCTCAAGGTGTGCTTTCAGGCACTCAGCTCAGTCATGCCCATTTTGATCTTTTTTCCCTTTTTGTGGAGACTTATCTCACTGATGCAGTTGGTCTCTTCTCTGCTGCCCTTGTATTGACAGGAGTGATATGTTCATTTCAGTAGCTCCTTCTTATCTGTGAGTGCTTGGACCCTATGTTGACCATATTCTTTTACCTTTTTACTGAAGAGAAGCACTTCATGGCTCTCAGCATTTGTGAATTGCCAGCACCAAGGGTCTTTTTTTTTTTTTTTGGCCAGTCCTGGGCCTTGGACTCAGGGCCTGAGCACCGTCCCTGGCTTCTTTTTGCTCAAGGCTAGCACTCTGCCACTTCTGGCCATTTTCTATATACGTGGTGCTGGGGAATCGAACCCAGGGCTTCATGTATACAAGGCAAGCACTCTTGCCATTAGGCCATATCCCCAGCCCCAGCACCAAGGGTCTTGCACTTTGGGGCCATTACTAAGTAAAATAAGTTACATGCCAGGCACTGGTGGCTCACACCTGTAATTTTAACTAGAGGCAGATCTGAAGATCACACTTCAAAGCCAGCCTGGTTAGAATAGTCTGTGAGACTCTTTAACTCCAATCAACCAGCAAAAAAAATTTAGTAGAGTATCAGCTTTTTAGTAAATCTAAGGAAGAGGGTGAGGGCCCGAGGCCCCCATCTTCCCCCCCAAAAAGAAACAGGAAATGTCACTATTTTGTACAATTAGTATACACTAGGCAATTGTAAATATCAATTGCATAGTAGCAGTCAACAATCTGAAAAAGAATCAAGAACAATATTCTACTTATTATAAGTAAAAACATGCATGCTAGGAATAAAGCCAGGTATGGTAGTTCACGCTTGTATTCCCAGCACTCAGAAAGGTGGGAACAGGAGGATTTCAACCTAGGCCACCTAGTGAGTTCCAGGCTGGCCAGGGCTAAATGTATGTATGTGTGTCTGTATGTGTGCAAGAATTGTGTGCCACAAATTAAGAAAAAGACATGGTGGAAATTTAAGACTTAAGCCCAGTGCTGGTGACTAATGCCTGTAATCCTAGCTACCCAAGAAGCTGAGATCTGAGAATCAGTTCAAAGCTAGCCGAAGCAGAAAATTTGAGACTTTTACCTCCAATTAACCATCAGAAAACTTGAAGTGGAGCTGTGGCTCAAAGTGGTAGAGTGCTATCCTTGAGCAAAAAGAACTCAGGCCCTCCTTGAGTGACCAATAAACAAACAAACAAAAACATGGAAGTGTGGCTCACGTGGTAGAATGCCAGCCTTGAGTGAAAAAGCCAAGCAAGCACAAGTGGCCTTGAGTTTAAGCCCCAGGACCAGCACATACACAAAGAGGGGAGACATAGTAAGAAAAGAAGTTGTTTTGTTTTTTGCCAGTCCTGGGGCTTGGACTTGTGCTGAGCATTGGCCCTGGCTTCTTTTTGCTCAAGGCTAGCATTCTACCACTTGAGCCACAGCGCCACTTCTGGCTTTTTCTGTGTATGTGGTGCTGAGGAATCGAACCCAGGGCTTCATGCATGCTAGGCAAGCACTCTACTGCTAAGCCACATTCCTTGCCCAAAAAAAGAAGTTAAAGACCACCTTCCCTCAGGACTACAACAGCTGGAGTTTGGAAACTGCATGCCCCAGGCCCTGTATTAAAAAGGCAGCCCAGGGGCTGGGAGTGTGGCCTTGTGGTACAGTGCTTGTCTAGCGTGCATGAAGCCCAGGGTTCAATTCTTCAGTACCACATAAACAGAAAAAGCCAGAAGTGGTGCTGTGGCTCAAGTGGTAGAGTGCTAGCCTTGAGCAAAAGACGCTCAGGGACAGTGTTCAGGCCCTGAGTTCAAGCCCCAGGACTGACAAAAAAAAAAAAAAAGGAAAAAGTTGTTTCACAGGGTGGTGCTATTGAGAGGTGATAGAACCTTTGATGGGCAGTGCCTACTGGGAAGTTCTTAGGAATGGAATGGGTATGCCCCAGAAGAAGACTGTGGAATTGTGGGACTCTTCTCCCTCACTCCTTCCTCTTGGTCCCTGCACCCTGGCTTATGAGAGCAAGGGGTTTGTTTTGTCATACATTCCTGTGATACATTTACTCACCACAGGCCCAAAGCGATGGGTTCAACAGATCGTGAAACCTGCAACACAAACCTGCCAGACAAACCTTTTCTAAGTTCTTGGCTCTGGCAGTTTGTTATAGTGGTAGAAAACTAACACAGAGTATAATATGGAGGTCAGATCTGGCCAGCACCATCATTGGCTGTTGAGGGGTGTCAGATTGACTCCATCTCAGATTAAAGAGAGCAGAAGCTGACTCCATCTTCACTAAGGTCTCCCCCACCCTTTCCAGGGAAGTTCCCCTTCGCTGTGATAAGATTGTGTAAACTGCTTGACCACCTGAGTAGGAAGGTTCAAGATTAAACCTGTGCCCTCCCATGAGTAGGCGTATCCGCCTGCATCAGGTGAGCTCCATGTGAGCCCCGCCAAATCCGTGCACCAATTCTAACTAGAATGATAGGTTGGTTCAAACAGTTGCTATGAGGCAGACTGTAACCCCATTGGCCATCTGCGTGTAAGTGTTGTAACCTCATTGGCCACCTGCACGTGGCAAGCTTGACCATGTGGTCTTTGCCTTTATAACCTGACCCCGAGTGTGGCACAGCACGCAGTCCCAGCTCCTGAGTGGGCTATGGCCCTGACCAGTCTGTATACTTTTTACTTCCCCAATAAATCCGTCTTTTTACTTGAGACCATCTCTGAGTGGTGGACTCCTGGAGGGATAGGGGATTCCCCCCCTTGGACCCCATTACATTATGGTCCCCTCCCTTGGGGGGACCCCATTACAGGAGGATTCTTTTTTTAAAAATAGCAGATTGGATCCAGCAATATATAAAATAAAAGCATATCATGACCTGAGTTTATTCTAG
The DNA here is from genome assembly GCF_023159225.1 of Perognathus longimembris pacificus. Classification (NCBI taxonomy): domain Eukaryota; kingdom Metazoa; phylum Chordata; class Mammalia; order Rodentia; family Heteromyidae; genus Perognathus; species Perognathus longimembris. The sequence goes on from NC_063177.1 coordinate 29,382,834, forward strand.
GAAGTGTGACTGGTTTATCTGTCAATTTGTGTAATTCAACACAAATAAAGAAGAAAAATTGGACTGAGGATGTGTCTTAGTGCTAGAGTCTTTTCTTAGCATGTGCAAGGCCCTGGTTCCAGCCTCAGCACTGAAAAAGAAAAAAAGGAAAAAATCATGTTCTTTCTTTCTTTCTTTCTTTCTTTCTTTCTTTCTTTCTTTCTTCCTTTTTTTTTTTTCCAGTCTTGGGGCTTGAACTCAGGGCCTTGGCACTGTCTCTGAGATTCTTTTTGCTCCAGGTTAGCACTCTACCACTTCCGGCTTTTTCTGTTCATGTGGTACTGAGGAATTGAACCCAGGGCTTCATGCATGTTAGATGAGCATTCTACCACTAAGCCACATTGTCAGCCATGTTCATCGCTGTTTAGAAAATTATTCTGTTAACGAGTACTTCCATTAACATGATCATAGTATTTTTGGAAAAATAATTTTGTTAGAGCCAAGTGGAGAAATCTTGATCCTCAGTCCTTCCCCACCTCTAGCTTAGCCACCTGTATGATCTTAGTTCATTTAGACGTCTCTGGCTTTACTTTGACCCGGGGAGGTGGGAAGGGAGGAAGGAAGGGACCTGAGGATTGAACTCAGTGGCTTGTCAATACTAAGCCACTCTGCCTCTGAGCCATTTACTCAGACTCTGGCCATCTTTAAAATGAGAACATAGACCCAATGCTTATAAAAGGTTGTGGATTGGAGGGTGGATGTTAGAACCACACCCTTAATCTGACCTTAAATGTTAGAGGATACCTTTGGTGGAAATAATAAGCAAATTATGTTTGTAGATAAATGAGTGTTATGACACCACCAAGTTTTGCCAACCTCCAGATAACACAGTGAGAATCTGGTTAGGACTGCTAGTCATCTGCTGGAGGAAACAGTGCTTTCCTGTGACTCACTGGGTCCCATGTGACTTCATATTGTTCCTGCAGTTACTGATGATAAACACACACACCTGCCAGGCCAGGGACAGGCCTAGCCCTCCTGTGCCCATTTGGCTGGGTGCTGGTGCCTCACACCTGTCATCCTAGCTACTTGGGAGGCTGAGATCTGAGGATTGAGGTTCGAAGCTAGTCAGGGCAGGAAAAGGCTGTGAGACTGTTCAGTTAACGACCAGGAAAAAAAAGTAAGAAGTGGAGGTATGGCTCAAGTGATAGAACACCAACCTCTGGTGGGAAAAAAAAAAGCTTAGTAAGAGAGGCTCTGAGTTCAAGCCCCAGTACTGGAAATGGGGAAATAAAAGGAGTCAACACATATGATGTCCTAACACATATGGTGTCCTACTCCATCAGTGCACTTTGCATGTGCTTGGACTGGTTTCCACACAGCGGCTGTGCCCAGTGCATTACTGGTCTTCCAGCTTTGCAAATGAGGAACCTGTACCCCTTGCAGGACAAAGCTAAGGGAGAGCACCCTAGTTTTGAATTCAAGCTCCATGAAAAAGAAAAGGCTAAGAATGTGGTTTAGTGGTAGAGTGCTCCCTTTGCAGGCATGAAGCCCTGGGTTCGATTCCTCAACACCACATAAACAGAAAAAGCCGGAAGTGGCGCTGTGGCTCAAGTGGTAGAGTGCTAGCCTTGAGCAAAAAGAAGCTCAGGGACAGTGCCCAGGCCCTGAGTTCAAGCCTCAGGACTGGCCAAAAAGAAGAAAGAAAAGGAGAAGAAGAAGAAAGGGAAGAAGGAAGAGAAAAAGGGAAAAGGAAAAAAAGTCTCACAAATGAATCTGCCTGGGGCTGACTTCAAACTGTGATTCTCAGATCTCAGCTTCCTGAGTATCTAAGAGTATAGGAATGAGCCATCAGCAACCTGCTAAATTATCTTTTCTTGTCCTGGAAAGAGAATTCCACATTCTGGCTTGGTCACCCACACTACCACACCCATGCTAATTAGTTGAGAGGTGGATTTTATGTTTATTTCCTGGAGACAGCTCTACTCCTCCCTTGGGAGGCAGTATTTGGTAGTAGAAAATATTTGGCCTCCGGAATCTGATAGACTGGTTGCCAATGTCCATTGGTTTAACAAGTTATTTAGTTCCTGTAAACCTTGATTTCTCATCTGAGAAGTTTGAACTACCTCAGAGCTAGTGTGGGAATTAAATGAGATAGTACTCACAAGTCTCAGTTTTCTACTCTGTTGATCCTCTTCAAAATGGAGGTGAAGGCTTCTTGGTGGATCGGAGCCTATAGGACAGGAATGAAGGGAACCAGCAGTTAGAATGCCTGGCTTCGTGAAATTGGTATTCTTCATCTGTAAAATGATACCATGACATCTTGCAGGGTTTAAAAGTGTGTGTGTGTGTGTGTGTGTGTGTGTGTGTGTGTGTGTGTGTGTGTGTTCTAGAGTTTACTGGTGTTTGAACTCAGAGCTTGCTGGGTGCTATCACTTTTTTCACTTAATGTTAGCACACTACCACTTGAGTCATACCTCCTAAAGGATTGAATCCTGCTTAGTTCACAAGGTCAAGCAAAACAATAGGCTTGATCACATGCCTGTCTGCAGGCAGGTTATTCCTATCTGGGCTGGTCCCCAGGAGACAATAGCCCCTCACCCCAGGGGGAGCATTCCACTGTGGGCCTACCCATTTTCTGTTTTCTACTTCCTTGTTAAGCCCTATATAAGCCCACCTCAAAGTCCAGTTTCCAATCTCATGGGAAGGTCTGTGCCCCTGGCTGTTCCTCAATAAACAGTTCTTGCCTGTTGAGGATGGAGTTGAGCTGTTCCTTTTCCCTTCTCCATTTTTCCATAACCTACAACTCGTGACTTTTGGCTGGTTTACTGTATTCTTTTTATTTATTTATTTTTTGCCAGTCCTGGGCCTTGGCACTGTCCCTGGCTTCTTTTTGCTCAAGGCTAGCACTCTGCCACTTGAGTCACAGCGCCACTTCTGGCCATTTTCTGTATATGTGGTGCTGGGGAATCGAACCCAGGGCTTCAAGTATACGAGGCAAGCGCTCTTGCCACTAGGCCATATCCCCAGCCCCCCCTTTTTTTTTTTGCCAGTCCTGGGGCTTGAACTCAGGGCCTGAGCACTGTCCCTGGCTTCTTTTTGCTCAAGGCTAGCACTCTATCACTTGAGCCGCAGTGCCACTGTGGTGCTGAGGAGCCGAACCCAGGGCTTCATGTATACGAGGGGAGCACTTTACAACTAGGCCATATTCCCAGCCCTTGGCTGGTTTATTGTAGAGGGGAGTGTCTCTGACTTTCTGGTGGTTGGGCTGGCTTTGAACAGCAGTCCTCAGATCTCAGCCTCATGAGTAGCTAGGATTATGGGTGTGAGCCACTGACACCCTGCTGGGAATCTTTTTTAGAAAGCAGAAGTGGAGTGGATGAAATCACCAAATGTAAATCTGAATGTGTGACTTGAGCTGTGGTCTTTGAGAAATGAGGGAAGAGAAAGAAAGAAAAAGAAAGAAAAGGCCGTGTCACTTAGCAGTCAACAGCGTTTTATCTTTTTGTTAATTTAGGTTTTGGCTTTTTCAAATGGCATCTCCCTCACCTAGTCCAGGGTGGCCTGGAACACCCCAAGTAGCCCCATAGATGGCTAGAACTCTTCATCCACCATCCTTAGCCTCCCAAAGCTGGGGTGACAGGGTGTACCACCCATCCACACACCTACAGTTGTTTGGTTTTGTTTGTTTTCCTAGAAGTAAGACCAGCCATGCTTGGGTGGGTTGGAGAGTGGGGGTTCCCCCATTGCTCGGAGTACAATTTTGCGAGGAAATCACACAGACCTAGGATCTGACCCCACACTCTGGGCACGCCCCACTTCCAGCCTCAGTGCACCCCCAAACAGCACCTGGAGGGGGGGGCGTGAGGACGCTGGGAACCCCAGAGCTCCCTTCCAGCGCCCCGCCCCGAGGGCCACGATCTGGGGCTCCCAGAGGGGACCCCAGCGCTGGCCCCGCCCCCCAGCGCTGGCCCTGCCCCATCCCACCCGGCGCCCGCCCCCGGCCTTCCACGTGACTTCCTGAACACCCCCCCCCACCACCACCCCGGGCGCCGCCCCTACCCGAGCTCAGTTTCGTTTCCTCGGAGGCCCGCGACGGTCGGAGGCTCGCGCGCTCCGGCGGATCGAGTTCCCGTCCGTCCCGTCCAGTCGTCGCCCTCCCCGGGGGAAGCGCCATGGCCGAGCTGTTCCCGCTGGCCGAAGAGCTGTCGTGCTCCATCTGCTTGGAGCCCTTCAGGGAGCCGGTCACCACCCCGTGCGGCCACAACTTCTGCCGCTCGTGCCTGGATGAGACGTGGTCGGTGCTGGGCGCGCCATTCCGCTGCCCGCAGTGCCGCGCCGTCTACGCGGCGCGCCCGCAGCTGCAGAAGAACACTGTGCTGTGCTTCGTGGTGGAGCAGTTCCTGCAGGTCGAGCAGGGCCGCGCCCCCGCCGCCCCCGCCGACTGGACGCCGCCCGTGCGCGCCCCGCCGCCCAGCCCCGCCGGCCAGGTGGCCTGCGACCACTGCCTGAAGGAGGCGGCCGTGAAAACCTGCCTCGTGTGCATGGCCTCCTTCTGCCAGGAGCACCTGCGCCCGCACCTCGACAGCCCCGCCTTCCAGGACCACCCCCTGCAGCTGCCGGTGCGAGACCTCCTGCGACGCAAATGTCCCCAGCACAACCGGCTGCGGGAGTTCTTTTGCCCCGAGCACGGCGAGTGTATCTGTCACATCTGCATAGTGGAGCACAAGACCTGCTCTCCGGCTCCCCTGAGCCAGGCCAGTGCAGACCTGGAGGTAGGGCAGGGCTAGTGGTGGTGCAAGTGTGTGTGCGCGCGCACGCTCAGGGCAACTTGGGCCGATAGGGTGTTGTTGAACGGCCATGGGGGAGGGAGGGTACCTCGGGAGCCTGAGATAGACCCAGGCAGTCACCTGGGCTGCACCCCTCCCCACACACCCATTTTACAGAGGAGACAACTGAAGACACACAGGCAGGGTTATGACTCCCCCCTCCCCCCAAGCCCCTGCTTATCTGAAGATGTTCAGTTTTGAAGATCAAATAGGAACGCCAGAGGTCACCTCTGTTCCCCGGTTACAGCCCAGCCAACCCTCACCGCTGTGTGTGAGATTCATTTCATTTCCCCCGTCTCAGACAACTGAAGTGGAGAAGTGAACTCAGCACAGGGAACGTGGTAAGTGGTGTGGTTAGGAACTGTTTTTGACTCACATTTTGTTTCTGGTCTCCCCATAGAACAGACTCTAGTTCAGATCTCCAGAGCCCTGAGCACTGGATGATCTCTGAGGCCTCGGGGCATGGAGGGGTGTAGTGGGGCAGGGAGGGTGAGCAGAGCCCCAGCCATCCCCGGATGTGACCCACAGGCTCACACAATATTGCACCATAGTGGCCTTTGTCCTTGAGTGTGACTTTGAGCAGGGATTTGGCCCCTGGACCCTCATCAATAAAGGCAGGAGGAGGAGGAGGGACAAGATGGCGTTCTAAGACTCTGAGGTGTGCGATGTTCTTAGTGGTTTTGGGGATCATCATTGCCCTTTGTGGACTCATCAAAGCAGAGGCTGAGAGGATGTGACCAGCTTTTCTCTCAATGTAAACTCCAAGGCAGGGTCTGGTTTCACGGCACTCTGTCCTGGAGACACAAGCCTAGACCATGTGGGTGAGGTTGGCAGAGGTGCCAGGACCAGGACACAGGCCTTGCTTTGCCCTGCCTCGGCCACAGTCCTCGCCTGGCCTTGTCATCTCTCTGGATTTGAGCTGGGCTTCTTAGGACTTTTTCTCAGCAGCCAGACCTCAAGACATGTCCTTCAAGTTGACCCTTGTGGCACAGATCCCTCACGCTTCACCTCTTCCAGGAAAGAAATCTGCCTGGTTTTGGGGGCCAAGAACCATCTTTTTCTCCAGTAAAGCACTGTGGCTTGGGATAAGTCACTGCAGATCTCTGAGCGTCAACTTCTGCCAAGTGGAATTAATAGGAGCCTTCTCTCCCCCCCCCCCCCCCTTACCCCTTTTTCCCTGGGTGGTTGGAGGGCTCTGGGGAGATAAGCCTTGTGGGAAGTGCTGCTTAGGATCTGTTGGCAAAAGGGTATGGCTGCTTATTGGACTCCCACCCTAGTTGGTCCTAGATCTGGGTTTGATTCCCGACTTGCCTTCTCAGCTGGGAAATGGTAAAAAGTGAACTCAGAAGGTGATTAGGAGGGAGAGATGAGGCAGTCTGTAAAAATACATTTAGTGTGGATGCTCCCTTTCTGGTCCTCAGGCCTGGCAGCCTGGTTCCCAAAGAGAAGCACTTTTAGAGGCTCTTCTCCACAGAGGCAGAAGCTTTTCCTTTGGTACCTGTCCTGGGGCTTGCGCTCAGGTCCTAGGTGCTTGCTGTGCTGTCCCTGAGCTTTTGTGCTCAAGGCTACATGCTTAGCTTTTTAATTCTTTTTTTTTTTTTTTTTTTTTTTGCCAGTCCTGGGGCTTGAACTCAGGGCCTGGGCCTGAGCAATGTCTCTGGTTTCTTTTTGCTTAAGGCAAGGACTCTACCACTTGAGCCATGGAATCACTTCTGGCTTTTTCTATCTATGTGGTGCCGAGGAATCAAACCCAGGGCTTCATGCATGCTAGGCAAGCACTCTACCGCTAAGCCACATTCCCAGCCCCCAGCTTTTTAATTCTTGTAGCAAGATTCCCTCGCCAAGACAGCCCCCATGGGTCTCCTTCCAGCCTGGCTTGCTGCTCATGCAACTTCCGGTGCCAGTCCTCTGCTGGCTGGGCAGAGCCCCCAGGCATGGGTGTCTCTGCTGATAGTGTGGGGGCAGACTCGGGACTGTGGCCTCCTACATGGAGCATCCAAGTCCTTGGCCTATGACAGTCCTAACTCATTTTCAAAAATTGTTTGCTCTTGATTTAGGGGGGGGTCTTTGTGGCTATTCAGGCCCCTAGTCTGCTTCTTTTTGGTCTGGAGTTGTATGGGCCCCTGCCCATGAAGAGTACACTGTCATTTAATTAATGGTAGATAAAGTGTTTCAAAATGTAGGGTTCGGGGCTGGGGATATGGCCCAGTGGTAGAGTGCTTGCCTCTAATACATGAAGCCCTGGGTTCAATTCCCCAGCACCACATATATAGAAAATGGCCAGAAGTGGCGCTGTGGCTCAAGTGGCAGAGTGCTAGCCTTGAGCAAAACAGAAGCCAGGGACAGTGCTCAGGCCCTGAGTCCAAGGCCCTGGACTGGCAAAAAAAAAAAAAAAAAAGTAGGGTTCCAGGTGCAGTGCTAAGAGCAGCTCATGGAAGCCAGGCCCGGTGGCTTTCCTGTGTGTCTTCTGGTTCTCCCAGGCCAAATCTGCCTTTGTTTGGCCTTTGGCCCCAGAGGATCTGAGTGAGCCACTGGTAGAGGCCCCACGAAAGGACAGAGTCCCAGAGGTGGAGTCTGGAACTTGGTTAGAGTCTTGGACTTTCTGGTTGAGTTTATGTGGCCTTGATGCCTGCTTGCAACCTTGACAAATGAGATTGTTACTGATTCAAGAGTGGGCTCAGCCCTGAGTTTCTGTCTTTTCTTTTTCTTTTTTCTTTGTCCGTCCCACGGCTTATACTCAGGGCCTGAGCACTGCCCCTGGCTTATTTTGGCTCAGGGCTAGCACTCTTAAAACTTGAGCTACAATGCCATTTCTGGCCTTTTCTGTTTATGTGGTACTGAGGAATCGAACCCAGGGCTTCATGCACGCTAGGCAAGCACTCCACTAAGCCATATTCTCAGCCCTCCTGAGCTCTTTTGCTCAAGGCTAACAACTCTTGGAACCACAGCTCCACTTCTGGTTTTCTGGTGGTTAATTAGAGATAAGAGTCTCACAGACTTTCCTGCCTGGACTGGTTTTGAACCATGATCCTCAGATCTCACTCAGCCTCCTGAGTAGTTAGGATTACAGGTATGAGCCACCAGCACACGGCCATGTTTACAATTTTAATACCAGAACCATAGCTGGGCCAGTTAATAGCAAGGTGATCTTAGACAGGTGACTTAATTGTTCTGTGCCTCAGTGTCATTGTCTCTAAAGGTTGGGTCGTTTCTACTCCATAGTCTTGTTCTTGGAGGGTGGGGAGATGTATTGGATCTAGAACTTAGGGTCTCTCATGCTTACTTGGCTCTTTTGCTCAAGACTGACGCTCTAACACTTGAGCCACACTTCCACTTCTGGCTTCTGGGTGGTTAATTTGCAGATAAGAGTCTCTTGGATTTGTCTGCTCAGGCTGGCTTTAATTGTGATCCTCAGATCTCAGCCTCCTGATGTAGCTAGAATTACAGGCATGCGCCACTGTCATGAGCCGCTGTTGCCTGGCTGACACAGTCTTGTTCCTACTTGGAAAAGTTAGTATTTGTTGCATGTGGGACCAATACATCCACTTACATATAACATCATGGCAGTTAGGATGATGGTGGCAGTGATTTGGTGGCTGTTCCTTTCCTTCTCTGTGCCCCAGTGTTTCATTTAAGCAGGTACAAAAGAGTCTCGGGTATTGATGTAAAAACACATAGGAATAACATGAAGCTCTTGTCTTTCTTCATGCACATGTCTTTACTCATGCCTTTGTTTTGGGGCATGGTTAGGAGGCAAAGAATTCTGGAGTAGCGTAGCTCAATTTTAGCAATTGAAGGGATTTGCATCTGGGCTGCAGCCCTATGGCTAGCTCATCCTTATTGACAGCCCTGGGGTGTTGAGGTGCAGTTTGGACTGTGGGTTTTGTCCCTCTGCCTTCCTGAGGTGAGCAGAGTTTCTTGCAACTTCCTCCTGGGATAGGCAGGGCCCCTGGGGAGGACAGTCCCAGCTATCAGGCTTGTTTTTCTCTCTGGGTCCTCTTCTCCAGAATCTCAGCTCAGGGTGGTTCCTCTGCTTTGCTGGCTTTTTTTTTTTTTTTTTTTTTTTTTGGTGTCTTTTTGATGTGTTTGTCTCCTCTCCCAAAACCGATACTCTTCTACTTGAGAGCCACAGCTCTTGCTGGTTAACTGGAGATGGGAGTCTCATGGACATTTATGCCTGGGCTACCTTTGAACTGCAGTCCTCAGATCCCAGCCACCTGAGTAGCCAGGATCGCAGGTATGAGTCACTGGTGCTCAGCAGTTGGTTTTTTTTTTGTTTGTTTGTTTATTTTTTGCCAGTCCTGGGCCTTGAACTCAGGGCCTGAGCACTGTCCCTGGCTTCTTTTTGCTCAAGGCTAGCACTCTGCCACTTGAGCCACAGCGCCACTTGTGGCCGTTTTCTGTATATGTGGTGCTGGGGAATTAAACCCAGGGATTCACGTATATGAGTCAAGCACTCTTGCCACTAGGCCATGTTCCCAGCCCAGTTTTTTTTTTTTTTTTTTGGCCAGTCCTGGGCCTTGGACTCAGGGCCTGAGCACTGTCCCTGGCTTCTTCTTGTTCAAGGCTAGCACTCTGCCACTTGAGCCACAGCGCCACTTCTGGCCATTTTCTGTATATGTGGTGCTGGGGAATTGAACCTAGGGCCTCATGTATACGAAGCAAGCACTCTTGCCACTAGGCCATATCCCCAGCCCCCAGTTAGTTTGTTTGTTTTTTAAACATTGTTCAGGTTTTCTTCCATATTCTGCCTGCTTTCTGGAGTGTTTGCACTGGTAGATTTTGTTGTAGGCCTGTTGGAATGATGGCCAGTGCGGAAGCAGCTGTCGCTGCTTCTACGGCTGTGCAGGTCTGGCCACTTGCTGCTGCCTTTGGCTTGATTTCATCAGCTGTTGAGTGTGCCCTAGTGAAGAAATCTCCAATTATAGAAGCTGGCATTTTGTCTGACCTTACAAAGACCCAAGCAGGGTACTGAACACTCACCCAGTTTCTGTTGGTTCTCCTTAGAGCCCTGCAGTTAGGAACAGTCCTATCTAATTCATGGCAAAGAAATTGAGATGGGAGCCAGTAGTTGAGAACTGAGACTTGGAACTTTCTCTGTCTCCAAGTTCTAATGTCTTTTCTGCCCTGTGTCCCTTAAGAGATGCAGGGAAGAAGCCCATATGACAGGCTTTAAGAAGCTCTAGGAAGCCATGCTAAGAAGCTCTAGGAAGCCACGCGTTGGTGGTTCGTGATTATAACCCTCGCTACTCAGGGGGCTGAGATCTGAGGATCCTGGTTTGAAGCCAGCTCATACAGACACATTTTAGAGACTCTTATCCCCAGTTAACCACCAAAAAGCTAGAAATGGGGCTGTGCCTCAAGTGGTAGAGTGCCATCCTTGAGCAAAAAAGAGCACCGTAGCCCTAAGTTCAAGCACCACTACTGTGGAGAGAGACAGAGACAGAGTGACAGAGACAAAGAAGTTCCAGACAGTGTAAAGTGTGACTCCTGATGGAGGGGGGCTGGCTGAAGAGGGTTATCTTACCCTGGTTTGTTTCCTCTGCAGAACAAACTGAGGCATAAACTAACCATCATGTACAGTCACATCAACGGGGCATCGAAAGCGCTGGAGGACGTGAGAGCCAAGCAGCAGGGTGTGCGGGTGAGTACCCCATTCCCTACCCCAGGCTAGTCCTGGGGTTTCCCTTTGGCCTCTGAGTGCAAGACAGCCAAGTGCACTCACAGTGTCTGAATCAAATGTCATCCTGGCAAAGCGTGCAATGAGTGATGTGCCCAAGTGAGAGTCTTCATAAACCCAAGTTGAAAACTACAAAGCCTGAGTACGTAATTCAAGTGATTTGAATGTGGTCTCCAGTTCAGACTTCACTCCCCTCCATAACATCCCAAACCCCAAACAACTCCCTCGTTAAAAACTAAAACTAAAATGTAGTAACCTAGAGCCTGTATGGTAGCACACATCTGTCATCCCAGCTACTAAGGGAGGCAGAGATAGAAAGATGAGAGTTTGAGGCCAGTCTATGCAAAGTTACTGAGGCTATAGATAAAAATAAAAACGAAATACAAGACCAAAAGGGCTGGGGGCGTGGCTCAAGTGGTAGGACACCTGCCAAGCATGCCCTGGGTTCAAACCTCAGTACTGAGGAAAAGAAGAGGTAGGAACATAGGAAAGTCATTATAATATATGAAGTGGGAGAAAAACAGGAAACCAAAGTACATACCGCTAGAGCCATGCCTGTTTCTATAAAGGAAGTGGAGTTATTTCCTATGGCTGCAGTAATGAATTGACAATGGGCTGGGCATGGAAGAAAATAAAATTCACAGTTGTGGAGGCCAAAAGCCCAACATCAAGGTGTTAGTGGGGCCTCACTCCCCTCTAAAGTCCTTATGGAGAGCCCTTTCCTGCCTTTCCTGTCCCACAACTTAGCCTTGTGTCTGCACTGCTCCACTTTGCCTGGTCTCCCCGTGGCTCCCCCTTCTCCCTCTGTGCCTTCTCTTCCCTCTAATAAGGACCCAGGTCACTGGACTTAGGACCCACCCCACACGGGTCATCCAGGGGTGTCCAGACCCTTAGTTATTTACATTAGCAGATGCCAAGGTCATGCTCTCTGGCTCTGGAATGTGGCCTATCTTTGGTGAGCCAGCTTGACCCATAGCAGTAGGAAAGAACACTGGAAGGAGGAATTGTAGGCCAGTCGCTGATAAATAAGGGATTTTTTTTTTGGTACTGATACTAGGGCTTGAACTCAGGGGCTGTGGCTAAAGTGGTGGAGTGCTAGCCTTGAGATAAATGCCAAGGGAGAGAGGAAGACCCTGAACTAAGCATACCCTTGGTGTAGCCCCTCCTCTTTTCCTCTCATTACCATCTCTCCCTTTCCCTCTGCCAGAAGTAACTACTACCTTAAGTAAGTTAATGAATTCCCAGGTGTGTGTGTGTGTGTGTGTGTGTGTGTGTGTGTGTGTGTGTGTGTGTGTGTGTGTGTGTGTGTATTATCAAAGTTTGAATTCAGGGCCTCAAACTCCCACTCAGCTTCTTGCTCATGGCTCTACCACTTGAGCCATGCCTCCAGTCCTGCATTGTTGGTTAATTGGAGATAGTGTCTCACAGACTTTTCTGCCTGGGCTGGCTTTGAAACTCAATCCTCAGATCTCAGTCTCTTTCTAGCTAGGATTAGAGGTGTGAGCCACCAGGGCTAGACATTTGTTTATATTTGCATATATGCATTCCTTAGCAGTAAACACTACTTTGTTTCTAAGCTTTAAAGTGCTTCATTCTACATGGTTTCTACAAGTTGCTTTTCTCCATGGAGATTTATCCAGGCATCATTTTCACTTATTAAATTTTATGACTATTTAATATTCCTCATGAGAGTTTGGGAGTATTTTTTTTTTTCCTGAGGTGGTACACTATATTGTCCAGTCTAGCTTCCAAACTCCTGGGCCTAAATGATCCTCGTGTCCCAGCGTCATGATGAGCTACAACTGCAGTAGTAAAGCATTATGCCTGTCTTGGTTTTGCTGTTTCAAACAATGCTGCTTGTGTCCATTCTTGTGTGTGTCCCTGGGGCACACACAAATGTTCTAGGATTCCAGTTGTTGGGTCATGGGGTGTGGAAACCTGCACACTTCCACATGGACTAGGCATTGCCAAATGAAGCAGGCACACTCTCACCACGGGCTCCCACTGCACACACCCACGGGGCAGCAACCACAGCACTTCCGCCTTTCTGACAGAGCCCTCCCACCTCGCCCTTCCTAGGAGGCTGCCAACAGGAAGGTGGAGCAGCTGAGACAAGAATTCCTGGAAATGAAGGCGCTCATCGACGCCTCAGAGGCCAGCTCCACACGCAAGATAAAGGAGGAGGAGATGAGAGTCAGCACCAAATACGAGAGCATTTATCAGATCCTGCTCAAGAAGAGGAGCGAGATCCAGAACCTGAAGGCGGACATCGAGCAGAGCCTGGCCAAGGGGGACGAGTATGAGTTTCTGGAGGTGGGCCTTGATGAGGGCACAGCAAGGTTCTTTCTGCCCAGCATCATAATTTTTTTTGTGTGTGTATGTGCCTGTCCTTGTGCTTGAACTCAGGGCCTGGGCACGGTCTCTGGTTGAGCTTTTCTGCTTTACCACTTTTGCTATAGTTTCACTTTTGGATTTTTGGTGGTTAATTGGAAATAAGAGTCTCACGGATTTTCTTTCTTAGACTGGCTTTGAATTATGATCCTCAGATCTCAGCTTCCTGAGTAGCTGGGTAACAGGAGTGAACCACTGGCTCTTGGTTCCAACTCAGGGCATGTACCAAACATTGCCACTTGAGCCATGCTTCCAGCTCATCTTGCTTTTTTTTTTGGCCAGTCCTGGGCCTTGGACTCAGGGCCTGAGCACTGTCTGTGACTTCCTTTTTGCTCAAGGCTAGCACTCTGCCACTTGAGCCACAGCACCATTTCTGGCCATTTTCTTTATATGTGGTGCTGGGGAATTGAATCTAGGGCCTCATGTATACAAGGCAAGCACTTTTGCCACTAGGCCATATTCCCAGCCCCTCATCTTGCTTTAAAAAAAAAAAAAAATTTACTGTATGCTGCTTCTAGGGCTTGAACTCAGGGTCTCAAGCGCTTGAGTAGTTTGTTTGTTTGTTTTTCACTCAAGGCTGGTGCTCAAACTATAGAGGCCTCTATGTTCTCCTCCTATCCTTCTCCCACATGGCCCCTGGAAGTGCCACCCCTGCCATTTCTGTCCTCATGCTCCTTAGCATGGCCTTCAAGGTCCTTGGTGCCCACACCTGACATTTGCTGGCAGGCTTATGTCTTGCCAGCAAGCCACTGGTTGTGCTTTGTGCTGAGCACAGCACACTCCCCAGATACAGCAGGCACTGATGGGGATACCATATTGGCCCCTGCCCAGTGGATGGAATCTTACTTTCAGAGCCAGCAACAGGGTCCTGACTGCCCTCGAGCCCCATCATGACACCCCTATTGGCACTCCAGGTCATGTGTGTCCGCGCCCCAGCTCAGGTATAGGTCTTTCCGAGGCACTTGTCTTAGCCTGTCCCTCCTCTTTACCCATCTTCCTCTTGCATAGGCCACGGGGAGCCCAGTGGCACTTTAACTGCTGGCAGCTTTGGTCCTGTGGTTTATAAACAGGATGGTTAAACGTAGCACCGGTGGGCACAGGGTGGTGAGGACCAAGACCAAGCCTGGCTTCCCTCCAGCTGCCTGTCGTCCTGGGCTTGTTTCAGAAAGCAGCAAAACTGCAAGGCGTCTCATCAAAGCCAGTCTATATCCCCAAAGTGGAGATGGATCATGAGCTCATGAAGAGGGTCTACCAGAGCACCCTGGAGCTCAAGAACGAGCTGAAGCGGACCCTTAGACAGCTCCAGGAGAAGCCCGAGGAGCCATCCAGCTCAGGTAACTGCAACCCCACGCTGTTACTGGAAGACCCCTGAAACATGCGTGGATCTTCTCATTGCATTAGGCTGGAGGAGGGGGTCAGCAGAACATTGGGGCTAGCCACCCCAGCAGAAGGGTCTTCACTGCATCCTATTAAGATGCTATCCAAAATGGTGTGTGTGTGTGTGTGTGTGTGTGTGTGTGTGTGTGTGTGTGTGTGTGTGTGTGTGTGTGTGTGTGTGTTGGTACTTGAACTCAGGGCCTCACAGTCTCATTTGGCTTTCTTGCTCAAGGCTGGTGCTCTGCCACTTGAGCCACCCCTCTACTTTAAGATTTTCTCTTTGTGTTTCAGGCCTGGGGCTTGAACTCAAGACCTGGGGGCTGTCCCTGAGCCTTTTAAAAATCAAAGCTATCATTGTCCTCGAGCTGTAGCTCCATTTCCAGTTTTTTTTTTTTTTTTTTTTTTTTGTGGTTAATTAATTGGAGATGAGTCTTATAGGCTTTCCTGCCTGCCTGGCTTTGAGCTGTGATCCTTAGATCTCAGCCTTCTAAGTAGCTAGGGTTACGGTCATGAACCACTGGCACTTGGCCACTTCAGAAGTTTTGCTGGTTGATTGGAGATAAGATTCTCACCTGAGCAGGTAAAAAAGTCTGTTGAGGCCAGAAAACTGGAAGTGGAGCTGTGGCTTAAAGTGGTAGAGCACTAGTTTTGAGCAAAATAGCTCAGGGATAGCACTCAGGCCCAGAGTTTAAGCCCCATGACTGACCAAAAAAAAAACAAAAAACTCGCCTGATTTTCTTGACCATTCTGGTCATGATTCTTAGATCACAGCTTCCTGACTTGCTGAGATTACAGGTGAGAGCCAGTATACCCAGCTCCCATTTACATGAAGAGAGCTTGTTCTCTTAACCTTTGTTTCTATCTCTTGCAAATGATCTGAAGGTCAATCTGTGGAAATGACTGTCAGTGAAAACATTTTACCCCTCACGGCAAAGCTGGCTTTCTTGGTTGGTGGAGAAGAGCCACATACAGTGGGCTGTTTTGTATCACAGGTGACTCAGGAGACTGTGGCACAGAGCCTACAAGCAAACCCTCACGCCCCATGAAGAAGAACCCTCGTAAGTAGCCAAACAGCTACAGCCCCAGGGCATGGTCATGGTCGTGACTGGCATCACTTTGAGACCTCACAGGGGTCAGAGGGCATCGTGCCCCTCCCCTCACCACAGGGACCTGGATCTCTCTGGAGAAGTCTAGTGTACTCCTGCAGAGTAGCACAGGAGTTCCATGGGGGCAGAAAGGGTTACTTGTCCACCACACTGAGAGGGCCATCTGGGAGTCCTGGTCTGGAGGGGATGTGCCATGGTCCCCATGAAAGGAGGCCATGTTTCTTAGCAAACCTTGCCTCTCTCGGGTGTCAGCAGCCTGTCTGACCTATAATGGTGTCTCTTCTGATTTTCCCCACCTTGATTCATTATTGCCTTCTCCTCCTCCCCCAACAGAGCCAGTTTTTTCCTAATCCCCACTATAGGAAAAATTAATACCACCCATGCGCAGCTTATTGGCTTATCCATAAAAGGAGTGACGTTTTCATACATTTCTCCACCACCCTACCCCCACCCTGCTGCCCTGGAAATAGCAATGTTTTCCCTTGATGGGCATGATCTTGAGTTGGGTTGAAAAATGATCCTCGGGCTGGGAATGTGGCCTAGTGGTAGAGTGCTTGCCTAGCATGTTGAGGCCCTGGGTTTGATTCCTCAGTAGCACAGAAACAGAAAAGGCTGAAAGCAGTGCTGTGGCTCAAGTGGTAGAGAGCTAGCTTTGAGCAAAAGAAGCTCAAGGACAGTGCCCAGGCTATGAGTTTAAGCCCCAGGGCTGGCAAAACAAAAAAGGAGAAAAATGGTCCTCATTTTCCCCAACTGTCCACATTTTAGCAGTAATGATATTGAGACTACAGGATGATGATGATTGTGGTGGTGATATGTGTGTGCATGTGTGCATGCATATATGCGTGTGTGTGTGTGTTTAGTTTCCTATGAACACTGGTTGTGAGAGTACTTTCCAAGCTATAGATCCACCATGGGGTAACCGTGATTGCTTCCCCATGTCAGTATGGAAAGTCAGTGGATAGTTGTAGGGAGAGAGTATGGGTTGGCTTTTCTCTGTTGCTTTTTTGGATCGTCTTCGGCAGACAGCTGTTGGATAGCAGCCCCTGTATGGACTAGATCAAGGGCTTAGGTGCTGGGGATAGCTGGAGAAGAGAAGCCAGGAGAAGCCACAACATGGTGAAGGGCACTTGTATGAAAGGGGAGAGGACTGTTAGTCTGGATCCTTTTGGAATCTTCTTCCCCAGGAGGTTTCCTTCCTGCTGCTTCAGGTCCCCAATACCACTCAACATGGGGGGGGGGGGAAGAAACTCACTTGTTTTGCAGAGTGACACCCTAGAAAATCATTAGTGCCATGTTAGTTAAACTTGGGAATGAGTCAGATTCCTCTGTGTTGAAAGTGGACCCAAATAAACCAGCTGGGGTCAGGGAAGAGGTGAGGTAGGGCAGATTGGTCACCATACAGGAAACTCCCAAGAGGAGCAATGAGCAGGAAGGCGCCTGGGTACCAGGTGCTGAACCCCTAGAAGTGGGCAGCGGTGAGGAGAGTGCTGGTGAACTGTAAGAAGTGGTACTATGCTACATGGGGCCAAGTGGAAGTCAATTCCACCAGCAGAAGCAGAGCTTATCTATGACACACCCTGAAGGCACAGGGCTAAGAGCCCCCACTGCATGATGGGTGAGGTGGCAGATGGGTGAGATGGCAGAGGTTGCTAAGCCTCCGTCCCACCTGAATGCTTGATTGAGTTGTGACTCAAAGTCTCTCCACCCCCACCACAGACCACCTCTGGCCTAGCCCTGCTTCCCAGACTTCTTACCCTCTGTGTCTGGTGATTGTGCTTTTCTTAGGGGTCCCTAGGTAACATGGCAGCTGCTGTTGGGGGACCACACATGGATACAGTGTTTTAGTCCAACTCAGTTCCATGGACCTATACTCCAGACTCTCTGTTAACTCTTTTTTAGTTGTTTTGTTTTCTGCCAGTACTGGGGCTTGAACTCAGGGGCTGGATGCTATCCCTTAGCTTTTTCACTCAAGGCTGGCTGACATGACATTCTAACACTTAAGCCACAGTTCCACTTCTGGCTTTGTGGTAGTTAACTGGAGAGAAGAGTCTCACAGATTTTCCTGCTTGTGCTAGTTTTGAGCCTTGATCCTCAGAGTAGGTAGGATTACAGGTGTGTGTCACCAGCGCCCGACTGTTTATGGAGCCCAGATTGGCCTTAGACTTGAAATCCTTCTGCCTCAATCACCTGAGTTCTGTGGTTACAAGTGTGTGTCATTCTTCCCAGCTCACTCTAGGGAGATATCTAAATATCTATCTATCTATCTATAGATACCCCTGCCCCACCCCAGCAGTGATGGAGTTTGAGCTCAAGACCTGTGCTTGCTAGGCCGGTAGTCTAACACTAGAGCCATGCCTCCAGCCTTGCATTTTACTCGTATATTTTGGATATAGAGTCTAGAGAGCTTTTTTCTACCCTGCCTGGCTTCAGACTGTGTCATCCAGATCCTGAGCAGGTAGGATTCCCTTTGGGTATGTTGTAAAAACTATTTTGTTTCCTTCTTAAATGTATATAGTTGGATAGGTTTTGGCAAAGGATATCTGTGTTACAATTACTCAAGTCAACGTGAAGACTCTCAGTTACCCTAGAACATTCCTTCCTGCTTCTTCTTATTATCTACTCTTGTGCTCCCTACCACCATGGAGGCTTCCTGTCACTGTTGATAATTATTGTCTGTTGTTCCCTTCTATTTTTTTTATTTAAATACTTCCCTATAATGATACATTTTAATTATTATATTTTATTTTGATAGTAATAGGGTATTTATTTATTTATTTGCCAGTCCTGGACCCTGAACTTAGGGCCTGAGTACTATCCCTGGCTTCCATTTGCTCAAGGCCTAGCACTCTACCACTGGAGCCACAGCACCACTTCTGGCCATTTTTTATATATATATGTGGTGCTGGGGAATCAAACCCAGGGCTTCATGTGTATGAGGCAAGCTCTCTTACACTAGGCCGTATTCCCAGCCCTCCCTTCTATTTTTTTTTTTTAATTTTTTCAAAAACATGTACCTGGCCAACAAGTTACGGAAAGCTCCCTTCTATTTTTTGAGTGAAAGAATCCTAGCTTTTTTTTTTTTTTTTTTTTTTTTGGTCTGAGACAAATGACTTGAACTTGGCACATGACACTTTTGCTTATTGGCTATTGCTCTACCAGTGGAGCCACACCACCAACTCCCATCCTAAGCTTTATTTGCATGAGTGAAGTTCATTGAAATGAATATGATTACAGTCATTTAAAAGTCTCATGGTGCCCTTAAAAATATCATAATCCTGAAAACTTTCTTTTTCAGAAGAAAAGAAGTCCAAGAAAACTTGTAAGTTGTGTATTTATGCATCTTTTTGTTCTTGAGACTTGTCTGATCCTAGAACTAACAGCTGGCAGCTGTCTTGTCTTTGTCTTAGGACTGGGTTCTGTCCAGGCAGGCCGGCCTGAGCTTCTATGTGCATGAAATAATGAGAGAGCCATAGCTTTATCTGGACTAACCCCAGTATCCCTTTCTGTGTGTGTTTATGGAAGTAGCTTTTGGAAGGAGCTTGGAAGGGAAGAGAGGCCATTTCCATCCCTCTGTCACATCACTCGTGTTTCTCCTTTTCACTCTAGCCCCTGGCTGTACCCCTCCCCCAACTGTCAAACTACCTACCTTTGGAGCTCCTGGACAGTCAGTGGATTCGAAACCAACTGTCTCAGATGGTGAGGTCTTGTGGGCTAGGGTGGTTGTGTGTTCACTGTGAGTTTGTCCTGAATAATACTTTCTGTGTCCTCTCACAACTACAGCCAAAGCTAGCACTGCACAGCCCGGTTCCGCGTCTGTTAAAGACAAGGTGCTAACCATCTTCTTAACCAAGTCCAAACCCGAGCTGCAGGAGTGTGAGTAGCCTGGCTCTGGATGGAAGAATGGATGGCTGGGTGGGTGGGTGAATGGATGGATGATGGGGTAAATGGAATGATAGATAGATGGGTGGCAGGGTGAATGAATGGATGGCTGGGTGAGTGGGTGGATGGATGGATTTCTGGGTGGGTGGGTGGATGGACAAATATATAGAAAGCAATAAGAGAAAAGCCTAAAAGTAACAGTACTTTGGGCCCCTTGTAATCAGTTCCTTGGGGTGATGCTTTCTCAGATTCTGTTAGAATTATCCTGGACTACAACACTGCCCACAACAAGGTGGCATTGACAGAGAACTATACCACCGCGTCAGTGGCTGATGTGCCTCAGAACTACCGGCCACATCCTCAGAGGTTCACCTACTGCTCTCAGGTGCTGGGCCTGCACTGCTACAAGAAAGGGATTCACTACTGGGAGGTGGAACTGGGAAGGAACAACTTCTGTGGGGTAGGCATCTGCTATGGCAGCATGGATCGGCAGGGCCCCGAGAGCCGGCTCGGCCGCAACAGCAAGTCCTGGTGTGTAGAGTGGTTCAACAACAAGATCTCCGCCTGGCACAATAATGTGGAGAAAACACTGCCCTCTACCAAAGCCACAAGGGTGGGTGTGCTTCTCAACTGTGACCACGGCTTTGTCCTTTTCTTTGCTGTTCCCGACAAGGTCTACCTGTTGTACAAATTCAAGGTGGACATCACAGAAGCTCTGTATCCCGCCTTCTGGGTGTTCTCTGCAGGCACATCACTCTCTATCTGCTCCTCCAAGTAGACAGGCCCTAAGGCAGGCCATGGACACTTAGGTTCACTGCCTGGGGGGCAACTGTGACTAGAAAGGGGGTTGCAGTGAGATTCTCCTTGGAGAGCTTTTCTGGGTCCCCAGTGTTTAGAAGGATGGGGGGAGGTTGAGGAACGTGGGGAGCTGGGGCAAAAGGGGAGGGATTTACTGGGAAAAGGGTAGGGTGATTGTCTGCCTACCTCCTGGTGACCACTGTGGCAGGATAACCTCTTCCCACTTTTCTGGAAAATCTCCAGGCAGCTGGGCATCTGAGCAGAGCTTTGGGTAATAAAGTCATTAATGCCCCTTTCTCTTGTACAGAATCTGCAGCCACATTCTTTCTCAGGTGATGGATGAACAGGCTTTTATTCTCTAGGATAGCTTTTAGATCTTGGTGTTTTGATTACTCTTTTTTTTTTTTTGGCCAGTCCTAGGCCGTGAACTCAGGGCCTGAGCACTGTCCCTAGCTTCTTTTTGCTCAAGGATAGCACTCTGCCACTTGAGCCACAGCGCCACTTCTGGCCATTTTCTGTATATGTGGTGTTGAGGAGTCGAACCCAGCCTCATGTATACGAGGCAAGCACTCTTGCCAGTAGGACATATTCCCAGCCCTTTGATTACTCTTTAGATGAAAAAAAAATCTAGTGCCTGTGGCTCATGCCTGCAATCCTAGCTACTCAGAAGGCTGAAATCTGAGAATCAAAGTTTTGAAGTCCATGGGTCTCTTACCTCCAATGAGTCACCAAAAATAAAAAGCCAGAAGTGGTGCTGTAACTCAAGTGGTAGAGTAAAAAAGTGAAGGGACAGTGCCCAGGCCTTGAGTTCAAGCTCCAGTACTGGCACAAGTGCATACCAAGAAATATAAAATAAAAATACGGATCTGGCTGCTGGCGGCTCACTCTTGTAAAACCTAACTACTCAGGAGGCTGAGATCTAAGGATAATGGTTCAAAGCCAGTCATGGCAGGAACATCCATGAGACACATCTCCAATTAACCACCAGCAAACTGGAAGTGGAGCTATGTCTCAAAATGGTAGAGTGCTAGCCTTGAGCCAGAAAGCTCAGGGTCAGTACCCAGGCCCTGAGTTCGGGCCCCATGACCAACAAAACATATAAAAATTTTAAAATTCCAAGGTAATTTTATTTCAATATATAGATTACCTTTATGGTGCTAGTGATTGAGCCCAGGTTGTTTCCAGACTATCCCTAAACTTCCTTCCTCCCTTGAATTTCTGTATCAACCCTCCCCTTGGAATCTTTCTAGTTAAAGCTTCAGATTATGGTCTGAATCAGCCTGTGTTGGCTTTGTGATTAGGTGACGGTCAGTGTGACTCAGGTCTCATTTGGATGGAAATGGCTTCCTCTTCTCAGCATCTCACTGAAGACACTTTGACTGCTACTGAAGAGCCTTGCTGGACATCTTTCTTCCTTTCCCATGGTTTAGGCTATGGAGCAGGTGGGACGCTGACCTGGGTAACAGCAGTGAGGTGTTTTGCTCTTACCAGAGTGCCTTGCCTTAACAGCTGTCTCCAACCACAGCGTCCCTGTCCCCTGCATTGTAGATATTGGACTGGTTGAGGTATGTGCCCTGTGGCTACCACAGTCAAGCAGCCAGCCATACTGGATCCTGGAAGACTGTTGTCATGCAGACATGCTGTCTCTGGCCACTGCAGGAACCATACTAGGTCACTTGCTAGGGTGACCTTGTATGGTCCAAAAGGTGTTATTATAGACCAGGGGAACAGCACCATTTCTGCATATCCCTGGCCACAGGCTGCAGACCTTCTTGTGAGTCTGGAGACTGTCTCCTGTCCTGGTCCCTTCTGATGTCTTTCTCTTTGGAACCAATTCTAAGTGCCCCTATTGACCAGGCTAGAGGTCAGAAAGACCTCTAAGAATCAGGGAAAGAGTAAGCAGAAGAGGGTGACCATGAGAAGCTATTTTCTTTACAGTGTTTCATGCGATCCATTGAGGGTCAGGAGTGAATGGATTGCTGGAACCTTCTCTTGTTCCTTGATGGATATCCTCCGTGAACATGTCCATTCATGTGAGAAATTTGGCCTCTTGTGACACAAGTCCAGCTCTGGGCTTTCTCAAGATGAGAGCTTCTTGTGGTCAGGCTTCCACTGCAAAAAGAGGTCACCACTGGGAAAGTTAGAGACTTCAGACCTTTCTATGTGAGTATTTTGGAATTTAACACATCTCAGGCCTCATGCTGGAATTCTAGGGCTTGGAGTACTTAGTATTCCTGACAGATGTGTGATCTATGTCCTCTCCCCAAAGAACTCCCAGTTGCTTGGAAGAGAAACCTTTGCAGGGAGGCCTTCCCTGTCCTAGTAGGTAGGTGGAAAAGTTCTTTGGTGAGGCTTCCCTGCTTTTGAAGATGTTCAAGAGCAGCTTCATTGATCTGAAACAAAAGCCTTATCTAAAGCCAACTCATCTTTGGGTAACAGCTGGGCTTAGAGAAGAATGCCGAGGATTTCCTCCAGAGCTTCTGTGAGGACTTTCTGCTGTAGCAATGAGGGCAACAGACAGGGCTCAGAACTGGGAAGCATGCATCCTCTGTTTATCCCTTCTGGGTAGAAGGTGCTCTGGCCTTGTAAATTGAGGTGGTACACCCTCATAAATAGAGGAGTGCACCCTTGTGCTTTCTGTTGTGTCACCTTGCAGGGAGACTGCACTTGTAAGGTCCTGGAGTGGGAGGAAACTTTGTATTCATTCCTCTTCTCATTTTGCAGAAATCTGGCAGATGAGAAGGGAGTTAATTCCGGTCCACCACTCTTACTATTCCATCACAGAGGAAAAGCCTCCTAGTGTGTGGACAGGAACACTCTGATACCCTGTAAAAGTATCAGGAATTCCCAGAAACACTAAAGTAAAATCCTGTCCTAGATGCAGGGACTGGAGACTGGCTCAGTCACTTAGATGTGACAAACCCAAGGCCAAGGTCAAGTCTTCATATTATTCAAGACTGGTTGGCCAGTTATAAGTGGTTTAATTACTCTGTGATCTATCACTAATACTGATACCTTAGGTTTTACATAATTTCCCCTCCTACTGTTGATTGTATTTAATTATGAATATTTGAGTTCTTATTTCTTGAGTTTATTGTTTTAGAGGTGATTCTTTAAGAAGATAATAATGAACTGAACACTGGTGACTCACCTGTGTAATCTTAGCTACTGAGGATATTGGAATTTGAGGATCCTGGTTTGAAACCAGCCCATGCAGACAAATTTGAGAGATTTATCTCTAGTTAGCCGGCAAAAAGCTAGAGCAGAGCTCTCTGCACAAGTGGTAGAGCTCCAGCCTTGAGCCAAAAATCTAAACAAGAACAGAAGGCCTAGCCATGCACTGGTGGCTCACACTTGGAATCCTAATCAGGAGTCTGAGATCCAAGAATGGTTCGAAGCCAGCCGAGGCAGAAAAGTCCTCATGAGACTCTTTATCTCCAGTGAACCATTCAAAAACTGGAAGTGGTGCTTTGGCTCAAAGTGGTAAAACACTAACTTTGAGCAAAAGAGCTCAGGGACAGTGCCCAGACCCTAAGTTCAAGCCCTACAACCAACAACAAAAAACCCACAAAGCCCCTGGTGCTCAAGCCCCAGTACTAGCATGCTCATGCACATACTTGTAAAGGTTGCCAAAAGGAGACTGCCATATGGTTCAGGCACAAAAGCTTATTTGGGAGAGACAAACTTCACGGTCTTATTGGAGAGTAGGGTGTAGCTCAAACTAATGGTGGGGAGAGATTATAAAAGGAAGGGTGAGAAGGAGGTCACAGTAGATGCAGAAGTGACCTCAGAAGGTAAGGAAGTAACCTCAGAGCCTGGGGTCCTTTTGCTGACTCAGGTCATTATGGGTTTGGGGCAGAAGATTTCAGGTAAGATTACTTGCTGTCCCTCACAAAGAGGAAGGAGGGGGACTTGTTATAGCAAGACTCTCTCTCTCTCTCTCTCTCTCTCTCTCTCTGATAATGACTTAGAAATAGGGCAAGGCTGGCTGATGCACCCTAGAAGTCTTGGAGGCAGTAAAGCGGTGACAGTGCTCATAGATGAGGCACTGCTAAGGCTACTGCCCCAGGGTAATGGTGCCCAGTTTCTACCCATCTGCTCTCAGACCTACAGTCTCTGAGGTCAGCCAAAGAGCAGCACCACTTCAACATGCTTTGGTTATAAAATTCTCAAACCAGTAGGATGCGTATCTGGGCATGGCTTCATGAGGATGCTGGGGTGTGTCCTCAAGGATAGATTAATTCACAGGATAATAACAAGTGACCAGTGATGGGAGCAGAGGGTCTTTAACTTCCTTCTTTCTACTGTTGACATCTTTAAGCAGTTCTATAATAAAAAGGAACAAAACAAAACAAAAACCCAGCCTGACCAGCCACTGGGTCTTGTTCAGTGGATTTTATCCTCATCTGGAAAGGAAGAAATGTAGCTGGTATCAATTTGGTGTTACTGGTTATCGAGAAACATGGCTGACCTTTGTCCCCCACTCTTGGAAGAAGTGGCTCTAGATTCACAGAATTTCTTTAGTGGTTAGAGTGCCTTCATTATTCAAAAGCCCCTTGTTTTCACACCTGAATTTAAGCCAAGAAATGGTATCATTCTGGATGGGTGGTGGTCATGAGAAGGACCAGTGATGTAGTTAGGGTTGGGGCTTCTAGCCAGTCTGATCTCTGGGAGAGGGGACTAAGGCTTGAGTTCTGTGATTCTGTCCATTCTGCCTGCATGACTTACCACTCACGTCTCTGGACATGGAGGCTCATCCTGGCTGGTGAGCAGGAGGCTGTGTCCACATGGTGATGTCTCCTGATTGCGTGATGACAGAGCAGGGAAGTTCTGCCTCTGAGACCCTCCCAAACCTTGCCCTGTGTGTATCTTTGTGTCCTTTGTAATAAAATTGTAATCATGTGCTGTCCTGTGCCTATGATTTCTAGTGAATGAATGACCATGAGGAATGTCAGGGTAACTTCCCTTGATTTGTAGCCAGTCAGGGTAGACCACCTGGGGCCACCAGAATGGAGATGGAGTCTGAAGCAAGGACAGACTTGTTGGGGACTGTCCCTTAGCCTATATGCCAAATAAGAGACATGGCGAAGGACAGAGAAAAGAGCTTGATTTAGCCAGGTGTTGGGGGCTCACACCTGTAATCCTAGCTACTCAGGAGGTTGAGATCTGAGGATTATGGTTCAAACCCTGAGCAAAAGAGCTAAGGGAGGGCTGGGAATATGGCCTAGTGGTAAAAGTGCTCGCCTTGTATACATGAAGCCCTGGGTTCGATTCCTCAGCACCACATACATAGAAAAAAAAAGCCGAAAGTGGCGCTGTGGCTCAAGTGGCAGAGTGCTAGCCTTGAGCAAAAAGAAGCCAGGGACAGTGCTCAGGCCTTGAGTCCATGCCCATGACTAGCAACAAAAAAATGAAAGAGCTAAGGGACAGCACCCAGGTCCTGAGTTCAAGCCCCATGACTAAAAGGCGGGGGAAAAAAGCAAGCTGAGTATATAGAATGGACACTCACAGGAAGACAGCACATCTGCCTTTGGGGAACAGACGAGCTTTGGGTTTAAATAGAGAAAGAATTGGGGCAGTAGGCAAAAGGTTTGCAAAGCTAACAATCCTAGACTTTCAGGCCAAAAAAAGACATAGGTTTCTTTTCTGATGACACTGTGTGTGGCTTGCTTCTCTTGCCATCTCTGTGCTAGTGTTTAACAGGACCTAGCAATTTGTAGAGTGATCTAGGTTGAGAACAATATCCTGAAAGCTCAGCCTCCTATTCCCTGTCCAGGCAGGTCTGTGTGTCCCCTTGCAGGGGCCCCTGGCTCCAGACAGCTGCAAGTCGAGAGCACAGGTTGTATAAGAGGCCAGCTAAAACATGCTTTTGCTGGCTCCTGTAAATGAACTCAAGGCCTCCCGACTTGGTACTTGTGCCCTTTGATCTCAACAAGTGTCTTCTGCCGTAGTCCCTTTGCAGTCACCTTGTGCTCTAGGAAAGCCGAGATTCCTTGATAAGAACCTCGTGTGGAAGACAAAACTTCACCTCACGCGGGCAATGCCATCTTCTTACAGAAAGCAAGCCAATACTTGCAAAACTGGTGTAAATGAACTGAACAACTCATGGTGGGGGAGAGGGAAGGGGGGAATGAGGGAGGAGGTAACAAACAGTACAAGAAATGTATCCAATGCCTAACATATGAAACTGTAACATCTCTGTACATCAGTTTGACAATAAAATTTTTTTTAAAAAGCAAGCCAAAACTCAGGAGTTCACCCATCCATTCCATTCCAGTGTAAAGTATGAACAACTCAAGATCATCCAGAAACAGACTGGGCTATTGTCAGCCAGGCCATACCTGTTGAAATAAGGATACTGGGTCTAACTGGTGCCATCTTGGTCACATGGTGGATGATTGAGAATTGGTTTTAAGTGGTGCCATCTTGTCTTCATGCTGGAGGAAGGTGAAGTCCCACCCCCCAGGTGATGGACATGCCTAAATTAATAGAGGCAGGGGCATGGACTTCAACAATAGGTAACTGGACCTGCCAGTCTTGAATCATGAACTCTCAAGCTCCCTGTGGCCCTGCCCACTGACCAGGACCCAATTTAGACCTGGACCAGCACTGGTGCCATTACACCATGCCTAGTGTCTCTGGGCTCCTGGCTCTCCTCCAGTCACCATGGCGTCCTACTTCAGTTCTCCACTGGAGTTGATTTGGTTGGTATTGATTTTATGCTCTTTCTTTCCTCTCCTGCTCTCGTGGCTCACTTTCCTAACCCTGTTAAGTGTATTTGAGGGGCTGCAGGTCTTTGGGACAGGAGTCCACCTGCAGTCATCAACTTTCTAATAAAGATTCCCCTCAACCTCTCAGAATGCGGCTTCTCTTTCTCATGACTGAGTTCCTGTACAACACTGACCTGGGCCTGCCTTCCTGTGCATTTCTTTCTCCCTGTTTGCCCCCAATTCTTCCTATTTAACCTCAAGCTAACGTCCGGACTTGGAAAGATGACTGAAGGGGTACTGAAATGCTGTCTTCCTATGGCTGCCATGGCATAAATGGCACATGGGGGTGAGTGTCCAGGCCCAACTTGGGACTCCTGGATTTGGGGCCTGGGACCTAAAAGCCTGGTTTCAGGTTGGCTCATGCCTGTAACCCTAACCAATCAGGAAGCTGAGAACTGAGGCTTATGGTTGGAAGCCAGTCTGGGCAGAAATGTTTGTGCTCTGTGTAACAACTTTAGAGCTACTGGGCTAGCTGATAAGGTGATGTAGATGGGAAGGCAAATTAGTTTGTTTTCTGTTAAAAGACACAATACTATGGGCTGGATATATTATAAAGAAAGGTCTATTTGGGTTAGGGTTCTGGAAATGTAAACTTGAGTGCCTCCTCCTCCTCCTCCTCCTCCTCCTCCTCCTCCTCCTCCTCCTCCTCCTCCTCCTCCTCCTCCTCCTCCTCCTCCTCCTCCTCCTCCTCTTCCTCCTCCTCCTCCTCCTCCCCTTGATCCTATGATCTCAGCCTCCTAAGTATCTAGGATTACAGGTGTGAGCCACCAACATGTTGCTCTTGTCTAAGTATCTCAGACTAGCTTCCACTCTTGATCCTCTTGCTTCCATGTTCTGATTGCTAGGCTTACAGGCATTCACTCTCCTACCTACTGGTGGTGGGCTTGTTGCTGGCAGAGCTCCAACACAGCACAGGGTGTCACATTGACAAAAGACTGGGAACGTTCATGTGAGTCTACCTAGTTTCCTCCTTGTCTACTTTGCCTTTTTCCTCTTCTTTCTCCTACTTCTCTCTTCTTTTAGCAGTACTGGGGATTGAACTCAGGGCCTTGCCCTTGCTGGCTAAGTGTTCCTCTATGACATGAGCCTGACCCCAGTCCTTTTGAGACAGGATAAATCAGAGAAAATGAGGCAAGGGAGTGGGAGCGGGAATTTCTGAGATAAACATTATATTAGCGAATAGTTTTATTAAAAGCACACAATCAGCCAGGTGCTGGTGGCTCACACCTGTCATCCTAACTACACAGCAGGCTGAGACCTTAGGGTCATGGTTCAAAGTTAGCTCAGGTGGGGCTGGGGATATGGCCTAGTAGCAAGAGAGCTTGCCTTGTATACATGAGGCCCTGGGTTCAATTCCCCAGCACCACATATACAGAAAACGGCCAGAAGTGGCGCTGTGGCTCAAGTGGCAGAGTGCTAGCCTTGAGCAAAAGGAAGCCAGGGACAGTGCTCAGGCCCTGAGTCCAAGGCCCAGGACTGGCAAAACAAAACAAAACAAAGTTAGCTCAGGCAAAAAAGTCTGTACGACTCTTTATTTTCAGTTAACCAGGAAAGAGCTGGAAGTGGAACTATGGCTCAAGTGGTAGACTCACATGGAGATATAAACAAAAGGCAAAGGAAAGAAGTGCAATGCACACCCAGATATGGGTGTGGGCATGGCTAGTAAGAGGCACCATGAGTGTTCTAACATCAGATTTATGGTGAGAACTCGGGTTGGGGTAAGTTGTCCTGGACACTTGGAACATTTGGTCATTTCTGTTATTACACTGTTTACGACATTATTGGGCCTAGAGCGAGAAGTCTGGTCAGTTTACTAACTTGAGGTCATTGTGACATGTCTGATTCCCTGGAGTACTTCTTTTGAAAACAAAGGATGTGTTCTGCTTTTATTAAGCCGGTGACATTTCTTAAGAATGTTTTATTTGCAAACACTTCTAGGATTGAAAGGGTTTACCAAATGCCCACCTCCCCACCCCACCCCAGGATAAGTGTGTTTCTTCAGATATTCTCATTCTGTTCCCAGGATGTAGTAATCTTTTGGCCACCAGCAAGCAAGGTCAGAGGAAGGAGCTGCTTTTGATTGTGCTTTTCTAACTGCCCATTGCAGCTGAGTGTGGGAGTATGTGGGGCCTCTGTGCTTTTTAATTGTTTTTGTGCCAGTACTGAGGCCTGAGTAACTCAGGCCTCCTTGCTGTTTTTAGCTTTTTTGTGCAAGGGCGATCTCTACCATTTGAGCTGCAGCTCCACTTCCAGCTTTCTTCAGATTAATGGAGATAAGAGTCTCACAGTTTTCTACTTGAGCTGTTCCTCGAACCTGAATCCTCAGATCTCAACATCCTGAGTAGCCAGGATTGAGCCACTGATGTTCAGTTTATGGTGTGTGTGTGTGTGTGTGTGTGTGTGTGTGTGTGAGCACCATGGCTTCTACTCAGAGCCTAAAGCTCTTAATACTCTACCACTTGAGCCACAAGTTCACTTCCAGCTTTTTCCTGGCTAACTGGAAGTAAAAATCTTAGGAAGTTTTCTGCCTGTGTTAGCTTTGAAGTCCATGATTCTCAGCCTCTTGAGTAGCTAGGATGACAGTCCTGAGCCACCTGTGCCCAGTGTTCTTGTATCTTCTTTTATCTTTATCTTCTTTTTTTCAGTACTGGGGACTGAATTCAAGTTCTTACACTTGAAGCACACTGAGATGGGGTATTATTTTCTTTCTGTCCAGGCTGGCCTTGAACTGTTAATCCTTCTGTCTCTACTTCCCAAGTATAGCTGGGGGAATACAGTTGTGTGCCACCATGCTGGGCATATGAGGTTTCTTGGTCTCTACCCTTGATGTGTCCTGATTTTTAACTTTTCTCTTTCCTTTCTTTTCTTTGCCTGTTTTTTCTCTCTTCTTCTCCTTCTTCCTCCTCTTCCTCCTCCTCCTCCTCTTCCTCTTCCTCCTCCTCCTCTTCCTCCTCCTCCTCCTCCTCCTCCTCCTCCTCCTCCTCCTCCTCCTCTTTTTTGCAATAGGACTATTTTCTATTTTAGGTTAGCTTGATGTTCTTAATGGTTCTTTATATTTAAAGGTATATTATTTTGTGCAAATGCCCGTATCTGAATTCTTTTATCTAAGGTCAGAGATCAATACCTTTTATTTATTCAATAAATGGGACATACAGGCAATATATATATATATATTGTATATGTGTGTATATATATGTACATATATATGTATATATATAATTAGTGGAAGCTTTAATCAATTCAAAAATAACCCAAAACAGAATGCGAACATTGGATGGATCTTGTTTTTGTTTTTAGTCCTATCCGCTCTTTTTAGGCCTGAGCACTGTCCCTGGCTTCTTTTTGCTCAAGGCTAGCACTCTGCCACTTGGGCCACAGTGCCACTTCTGGCCTTTTTCTATATATGTGGTGCTGGGGAATCGAACCCAGGTCTTAATGTATACAAGGCAAGCACTCATGCTACTAGGCCATATTCCCAGCCCTCTGCTCCTCTTTTGATTGGAGAATCGATTCAATTAATGTTTAGGGTTATAATAGAGAGATGTGTCATGTTTCCTGCCATTTTCTTGATTTACTATATGTTGGGTTTTTCCCTCTTCCTGATCTAGTGATTTTTTTTTGTCTGACGTGTTTTTTTGAGTTTGATTGTTTTCTTGAAGAGCGTAGAGAATAAAATTGTGACCATTATGCCCCTAACAGCTATTTTGCTTCTGTACCTTTGCTTGCTAACCCATGGGCAAGTGGAAAAATACCAGCAGTCTTCCTATAGGTACTCTGTAACCACACACACACACCCCACACCTGAATCTGGGCATTATCTGGCGCCAGGACATGATTAATTGTCCGCGCCCGGAGCCCCCTCAAGGTTGGACATAACTGTCAGCTCTCAGACCCTGGCCCAGACCAGGAGGTAGGAACCGGCTGGCTCCAGGAATGTGGCTACGTGACCACTCCTGGAGGCCCACCCCCAGGGTTAAGGCCGTCTGACCCATGCTTCGGCGGGAAGACCTAGGCCAATCCTGAGACGACCAGTTATCTAGAGCAAATGTCAACCAATCGTGTACTTGTAACCGGGGGTCTTCCTCATCTTCCCTCATCTTCCCTCATCTTCCCTGTACTTGTCTATAAAAGCAGTGCTGGAATTGTGCTCGGGGCCTCACAGCATCACTGACAATGAGTGCGTGGGGGGACCAGGTTCGAACTCCCAATAAAACGACCCTTGCGGTTTGGCTTTGACTGTGGACTCTGATGGTTGTCTTTGGGGGCCTTAAAATCTGGGCATTACATTCTTAAGATTGTATTCCTCCTTTTAGTATTCTTTGTAGTGCTAGGTTAGTGGTCAAGAATTCTTTTAATTTTTGTTTGTCATGGCAGGTTTTGGTTTCACCATCTAATGTACATGATAACTTTGCTGGGTAGGTCAGTTTGGGTTGGTTGGCAGTTGTTGCTCTTCAGTGCTTAGATTAGATTATGCCATTCCAGGTTCTCCTTGTGTTGAGGGTTTCTGTGGCATGGTCTGCAGTGATTCTGATTTTCTGTCCTTTGTAATATAGCTCCTTCTTTAATTCTGCAGCATTGAAAATCAGGTCCTTGATATTCATGTCTAATGTTCTTACCGTGATGTATCTGGAAGTGTTTCTTCTTGGATCCCGTCTTTTAAGAGCTATTAAGTTACTGAATAGGTTTTCGATGCCTTTCCAATTAAATTCTTCCCCCCTCATCAATCCTAGTTCTGCATAGATTTGATTTCTTTGAGTCTGCCAATTCCTCAGCTTCTTAGGTCAGTCTTACTATGTACTTCAAGCTGGCCTAGAACTCACTGTTTAACTCCAAAGGGCCTCAGACTCTTTCTTGACCCTCTGACCTTTGCTGGGATTACAAGTCTGTGTCACTCTATTCAGTTTCTTCATCTTTTTATTTTCCTGAAAATGTTTGCACTGCTTTCAAGTTGGTCAGCACTTGTGTGAATTTTCTGTTGTTCTTTTATGAAATTACTATTGCTCTATTCCTGAGGATAGGGGAATGTTTACATGAGGAAACACACTCAGTAATTTTGTATTTATTGTTCTCTACATAAGATATCTGCACATATACAAAAATTATTTTACCTTCAATACTAATACTCATGAAGAATCTTGGAGCATTAATGATGACAATATTAGGTGTACTAGGATTTACTTGCTTAAAGCATAGAAACTAAATTCTCTCTTCTCTTTTTCTCTCTCCTTGGGGTTTGAACACAGGTCTTTGAGCTTGGTTGGCTTGTACTCAACCATTTGAACCATACTTTTAGCCCTGCTTTTTGCTGGTTACAAAAACAAAAGCTCAGAAATGTACCATTCCCACTTTAGAAAGCACTGGTCATTTACATGTGAGAAATGGCAAAGTACGGTTGACATCTTTCTACAAGACTGAGCATAACATGCTGTTTCCATTTTGGATATTTGAAAAACATAAAAATCTTTTTTTTAACTTGGTTGCTTTATTTTGTTCTTTTTTTAACACTGCAAAAAGCCTTACAATATCTGTTTTCCCCTTATTGATAACCAAGGAAAAACATAAAAATCTTGCGGAGTGCCACTGACACATTCCTGTACTCCTAGCTACTCAGGAGGCTGAGATTTGAGGATTGTTGTACAAAGCCAGCTTGGGCAGGAAAGTCCTTGAGATTCTTAACTCCAATTGGCCATGGAAGTGGAACTATGACTCAAGTGGTAGCCTCAAGAAAAAGAACTCAGAGACAGCACAGTATGTGTGTGCACACATACACACACAATTTTACTAATGGTGTAGGAAGTGTGATCTAATCTTAAAACATTTTATGAGGGGCTGGGGATATAGCCTAGTGGCAAGAGTGCTTGCCTCCTATACATGAAGCCCTGGGCTCGATTCCCCAGGACCACGTATACAGAAAATGGCCAGAAGTGGCGCTGTGACTCAAGTGTTAGAGTGCTAGCCTTGAGCAAAAAAGAAGCCAGGGACAGTGCTCAGGCCCTGAGTCCAAGGCCCAGGACTGGCAAAAAAAAAAAAAAAAAAGAAAAAGAAAAAAGAAAACATTTTATGAAAAGTAAACAAAAATGCTTCTCCTTCCCTGTGTACTTCCCTGTGTACTTCCGTACTTTGTCCTGTGGACTGTGGACTGTGGGTTGTGGACGGGCCACACCTGTCAGGTGGGACAGTTTCTGTTTCTGTTTTATTTTTTCTTTCTTCTTCCTCATGATTCATCAAGGGATGCTTCTTTTTAAGTCTAACTCTTTAATATGCCTCCAGTCAGATTTCTTTAAAACATGCTCACTCACAATGACACGCAGGGACTTGTCACCTGCCTGGAAGATAGCCAGCCAGTAAAGGACAGGACCGGGCACTTTCAGCAACTCACAATCTACATGCTGGACTCCTGGCTCCACAGCTATCTGGAAACTAATGGGAGGTCAAAGGTCAGGGCTGAAATTGCCTGTTGTCTCTTTACTTTTCAATCTTCCTCTTCCTCCCCATCTGATAATTCCTTTCCCAGAGCTGCTGATTATTAGGCTGCCATATTTCTTACAAAGCAGCAATAAAGTCAGGCATTGGTGGTTCAAGCCACAAATCCGAGATCATGTAAGATACTTAACATAAGCCAACCAGGGGAAGGACAGTCTGTGAGGACCTCTAAATACCCCCAAACTGGAAGTAGAGCTGGGGCTCAAGTGGTAAGGGTGCCAGTCTCAAGTCAAAAACAAAACAATAACAACAACAAACAACAGACAAAAACCCTGAAACAGAAACAAGAGCAACTGCTAGGCCCTGAGTTCAAGTTCCAGTGTGATGCTGAATATGATTTTTCCTAGAGTCCTAGGGAGAAAGGAAGAGAAAAAGTTCATTTTCTAACAGGCATGGCCTTGAGGTAACACTGCAGAATTAGCCCAGCTTTGTGTCCTGTATCAACCACCAGGGAGACTTCTGCCTTCTGATTCACACCAGAAAACTTCCCTCCATGCGGGATCCCTCCCCATAGAGAGAGGTTATTTAATTCTCTCTACCAGACCAGAGCAATTTCCTAAGGCCAGGCCCTCTGGAACAGGAACAAACTTCCTGTGGGCAGGTATTCCGTATTCACTGGATTTAGCAAAGTGTCTTAATAATGTTGAGAGATCAAAATGAAGTAGTGGACTCTATCCACTGGGTTTCTGATTCAACAGGCCTTAGGTGGGGGGGCTTGAGAATTCACATTTCTAGAAAGTTCTCTCAGAATCACTGGTTCAGTGGACATCAGCAAGCACATCTAAGATGTTTTTATTTTTGTTTTTTTCTTTTAAGAGGACAGGTCTCATCTCCAAGAGGAAAGGTCTCATCTCCTATAGCAATTAAGGGAGGGCATCTCCAGGTTGATCTACACACTGTCAACCTTATATAATCCACCCCAGGAAGCTTGGAGAGGAAAACAGTGTTTGTTTTAACCCCGAGTCTGCAATTTGTGTAGGGTTGGCAAGCACAGCTTGTTTCTGTTCTACTTGGCATCTCCTGGGGTGGCTGGAGGCGTTACCAGCCCTGCTCACTTGACTGCCTGGCAACAAATGATAGCCAGAGCCTTCCCATAGCTGCTTGCTTTCCTCAGAGATGGTGGATCTGTGTGAAACAAAGAAAGGGCTGGATTCTGAGGCCTGGGGCTTGAAGTCAGGGCCTCCTGTTCTTACCTGGATTTATTTTTGCTCAAAGCTGGCACTCTGCACTTGAGCCATACTTCGACTTTCCCCAAGGAAGTGGAGATTACTTAACCCTTCCTCTAGATAGCTTCTAGGCCTCCACCTGCTAGTTCTTCCTCCATAGAATCCTTGTTTTCAGTCCATTGAACCGGACTTCCCATTTCCAGTACTTCCCCAATTCCACCCTGCTCCCACTTGAAATGTCATTGGTATATGGCACCCTAATGTTCACAGATGAAACTTGACATGTTTATTTACTCAAGGCTATGACTTGATTGCCTGCAATTTCTCCAAGCTCATCTTCCATTAATCTCTGCCAGCAAACTTTTTTTCCTGCTCGTTTATACGGCACAGTGTTCTTTGACTTCATCGGTTTGGCCTCTCCTTTGAGGCACAGGGGAGGCAGCTCTTGCTCTCTTCCACAAGCTCTTCTGTACCGGCAGGCTCATGCTATCCCTTGGTGGGCTTGCAGATGAGTCAGAACAGAAAACAGGTGGGGAGAGCCGAAGATAAACAGCTAGGACAAGTTCATTACCAGGTTATAATACATATCTGAGAAAACGATGAGGATGGGTGTCCTTGGCTCAGAAGTTTTTTTTTCTTTTTAGTTGGTTGTGGGGCATGAATTTGGGGCCCTGATGGTATCCCTGAGCTCTTTAGCTCAAGGCTAGTGCTCTACTGCAGTGCCTCCTCCGGTTTCCTGGTAGTTAATTGGAGATAAAAGTCTCAGAGACTGTCCTGCCCCGGCTGGCTTTGAGCTGTGATCTTCAGATCTAGCCTCCTGAGTAGCTCCTGGCTGGCTCAGAAGTTCTTAACAGACTCTAAGAGGCCCTCTGAAGTTGGTGGCAAAATTCTGCTGTCTGTGTGTAGCTGTGGGGAGGGAGAGGAAGGAAGTGACTAACTGTAGCCAACTCTGTATAGAGGCCTGTTTGTGACAGGGAAGGCTAGGAATTCCTGACCTCGACAGCAGATGGTGAAACTCGTTGAGGAAACAGGAGAGAGAAGGAACAAAGCCCACTCCATTTCAGCGCCTGGATTGGTATCCTAGCTCAGTGCAGTGTTTTCATGTCTTTAGCCTTTGTGAAGCACAAGGTGAAGCAGAACTTACATCTTACCTGTCTACTTGATTGGGTTTTGGTGAGATGTTGGTAGCGAAACTGCAGCTAATTTCATTCTGACCTCTGACTGTGTTGTTTATTACAAGGATATGCTAAATGCAAGGACATTTGTTTACTAGTATCTCTGCCCCAATCTGGAATTGCTTTGCTATGATCGCTGGAGTACATTCCTATGTTAATCAACCTCATCTTGTCTTTACTGCCATCAGATGTTGCGAACTTCAAAGCCTCTTTGTGTTCTTGAATTTTAGCAACCCTATGCTATTCCCTGGTTCCTAAACTGCATATAAACTGGAAGTTAAGAATAAATGTGGCTGCAGTCTTGAGTTACCATCTTAAGCTGCAGACCTCCCGAACCCCATCTTTTGAATCTTGTCTTCTTTTTTCTCGTCTTTTTTTTTTTCTTTAATCCTCGGCCCCTCAATCAGGATTTCCTCTTCGCTGCCGGCTGGCTCCGGCAGTGAGAAATAAAGGACTTTATGTAAAATGGCTCTATAAATGATTACATGTTGTACAAATATTATTATGCTACTAAACTCTGGGACAGATGTGGGTTTGTTTTTGTTGGGTGTGGGGTTTGAACTCTGGGCCTGGGTGCTGTCCCTGAGCTCTTCTGCTCAAGCTAGGATTATAGGTGTGAGCCACCTGCTCTCGGCCTCAGTTCCTTTTTATCTTGCAATACTGTACTATACCCTTTTTTATCTTGTGTCCCCTTTGTGTTCGATACCAGCAGGCAAAGATCCTCTTACCAAATTAAAGCAAAGAAAGTCACTTCTGACTAGTCCTGTTAGCCCTTAACAAAGCATTTTATTTAAAGCAGTTAGTCTCAAACTGTCTGTGGTGAAGAACCAATATTTTATTTCTGAAGCCAAAGGGGTTTGGCTTCTGAAACATCAAGCAGCAATATTGAACAAAAAAGAGAACGGACACAGAAGACATGCAAAATATAAGCTAGATTCAAGAAAATTTAGATTTAACAGACAATTGTAAAAATAGCTGGAAAAATGTTTAGATTCTGTACTTACTTTCTGGAGAAACAAGCCACACTTTGAGCAGTTCAAATGTAAGGTTAGAAAGGCATTTCATGAAAATGAAATCCAGTGAAAAATCTAATTGTTGCTGATCAACAAATGGGCTCCCTGGGTTCAATCAACTACAAGGGAGAGGTATGATCAAGTGGTACGAAACACAACTGGGGCCAAGAGCTTGGGGCAGGAGCACTTCCAATAGCAAGGGCAGAGACATGTCGAGTGCAAGTCATTAAATATGACTGCATTTGGTGATCTTTCCTCTTCCTCCATTCCCTCTCACACCCAAAATACATTTCTACTTCCTGGTACTTGTTTTGTTGTTTGGTTTTGTTTTTGTTGCCAGTCCTGGGGACTGGCTTCTTTTTGCTCAAGGCTAGCACTCTGCCACTTGAGCCACAGCGCCACTTCCAGCTTTTTTCTATATATGTGGTGCTGAGGAACTGAACCCAGGGCTTCATGTATACCAGACGAGCACTTTCTGGTGCTTATTCTGATAAACAAAACACTAGTTGTTCAAGAATTATGCCTTTGGATTCCTCCTCTAAGTATAACCTCCTTTAGTCAGTTTGAGACCATACTTTTTAAAAATTTATTATAAAGGTCATGTACAGAGGTGTTACAGTTATGTAAGTTGGTAGAGGACATTTCTTTTTGGACACTGTCACCCCTTCCCTTGATCTCTCCCTGTTTTTTTTTTCTCTTGTCTCTACCCACAAGTTGTATAGTTCATTTCAACATAGTGTCTAGATTTCTGACTCCCTTTACCCTCCCTAAAACATGTAAATAAGCAAACAAGACAAAAAGAAAATAAAAACAGCAACAGAAAATAAACGTCTCATTTCCATTTCCTGTAGTTCATTTACATAATTATTAATTCATATGATCAGATGCACATAGGCATTACCTTTGTGGTCCTTTTTTTTTTGCCAGACCTGGGGCTTGAACTCAGGGCCTGTATTTTGTCCCTGAACCTTTGTGCTCAAGGCTAGCACTCTACTACTACTTGAGCCACAGCACCATTTCTGGTCTTTTCTGAGTAGTTTACTGGAGATAAGAGTTTCATGGACTTTCCTGTTTTGGCTGGCTTCAAACTGTGATCCTCAGATCTCAGCCTCCTGAGTAGCTAGGGTTACAGGCGTGAGTCGCCGGTACCTGGCTGTGTTCCTCTTCTAAGAGGATCCTCCTTTGGTCTCACTGTGTGGATGTATAGAGTCCTGTATAATTTATCATGTCCTAGTGTATTTTAGATCTTGCCACATGAGAGAAAACATCCACTTTTTAAAAAAAACCAACAGATTCTATGTTGCCCAGGCTGGATTTGCACTCGTAACCCTCCTGCTCCCGTCTCCTGAAGACTAGGCTTACAGGACATATACCATGTCCAGACACATAATACATTTTGTCTTTTTTTTTGTTTCCAGATATATTATTATTTTCATTTTAAAGACAATATAGAAGGCATGGCTCAGTGGCAGAGCTTCTATGGAGTGTATGTGTATGGATGGCCCACTGGGCACTGCTGGCTTATGTCTAAGATCCTGGCTACTTAGGAGGCTGAGAGCTGAGAATCAGGATTCAAAACCAGCCCAATTTGTGAGACTATTTCCTTAACCAACAAAAAGCAGGAAGTACAGGTGTGGCTCAAATGGTACAGCACTAGCTTTAAGTGAAAAGGCTGAGCAAGAGTTCAAGCCCCGGTATTTACATGTAGGCACATGTGTGCATGCGCAAACACACCCACACACACCCACACCAGCCTAGCCCTGAGTTTTAGCCCTGGTACTAGCACACACACCACACAATTTGGTAATTTTCTTTCAGGTATGGAAACATACCTGAGAGTTTGCTATACAGTATGTTTTTCCTGCTGTAGACCAATGGCAATTTGTTAAAAACGAACTCAAAGCTTAATTTCACTCTTGTGTCAAAACAAAACAAAAAGCAAACCAAAATTCAAACAATACAATATTACATAGTTTTTGAGGACTGCACTTTTAATTTTATTTTAAAAAACAAGCAAACATCTCCAACATACTGAGTACTTTCATTTACATTTCTGTCTGTAGGCTTGGCATCAATACAGATACAAGTCAACAAAAGCAATTCACACCAAAATGAAGTGGTAGGTGCTAGCACTGTGATGTGAATGGAAAGGACAAGAAGCCAGCAACCTGCTCTACTGTTACAGACCCAAGCAGTTAGGTCCCTGGTAAGAGTGCTGGGAACCAAGGCTTCTGCTAGGCTGCTCTGAACTTTATGGAGCAGAATTACAATCCCAAGTGCCCATCTATCTGTCTATCAAGCAGGTCTGAGTGGAAGGAGAACTGGCAGAGCCCAGGGCTTAACAGTGAAAACCAAGGTTCTGTGCCACACCATCCAGTGTCGCAGTGCCCTGCCTTACTGTGGGCACGATTCCAGCTCAGCTAATGACACCCTCTGCCCTCTGCAATGACAGGAGCAGGGAAAGCAATGGAACTCCCAGCTTTCCCTTTCCACATTCTATGGCAGCAACAGGGTTCTAAGTTTCTGCTAAGGTCAGTGGTTTAATTACATCTTGTGAACTTCTGTATCAAGAGCATGACTTTTTAAGATTTCCTCCCAGAATCTCGGAATCTACCTTTTTGAGAGATGCAGGCCTCAGGCACTGACCCCACAGCAAGAGTCATGAAAGTATATATGTACATATGTGAAAGTAGGTAATTTCTGTACCCAAATCAAACACACAAGGAAGAGCGGCCAAGTGGGGTGCTTTACTTTGCAGCAGAGTGCCTTTGAAGACTGTGAAACACCCAAGTGTCACCTTTCAAAGCAGCTACTGAAACCTAGGCAGTCTGATAAAAAAACACTGATTTCTGAATATGCAAAATCAGTAGAAAACCCAACCAGGTGACAGTCACTAGAGCAGTGACTTCAAAATCCTTTAAAAGGCTTTGTTAAGTAGCGGGAGTGTCTCAGCTACTGTGCTCCAGAAGCACTCACTGTGTCTGTAAATGACTCAAGTGAGACAGCAGGAGACTCCAGCGCTCACTGCCAACAGGGTCCTTCCATGGGCAGCCGGAGCCACACCGGGGCCTCTCTATACACAGAAAATATATAAATTTGGATACAAACACATTTTTCTGTTTTTTTTTTTTTGGCCAGTCCTGGGCCTTGGACTCAGGGCCTGAGCACTGTCCCTGGCTTCTTCCCGCTCAAGGCTAGCACTCTGCCACTTGAGCCACAGCGCCGCTTCTGGCCGTTTTCTGTATATGTGGTGCTGGGGAATCGAACCTAGGGCCTCGTGTATCCGAGGCAGGCACTCTTGCCACTAGGCTATATCCCCAGCCCCCATTTTTCTGTTTTTTGAGATGGGCTCTTGCGATGAAGCCTGGGCTGGCCTTGAACTCAAAGTCTCTCTGGAGCGTTGGGACTATAGGCATGTGCAACCACACTTGGCTACAGACAAGTTTCTCACAGAATTCTTTTAGAATGGTTGTTGAAGAAAAGAGCAGTTAGCAGGGTGAAGGAAAAACAACTTTAATAACATCCAATTAATTTATTTTTTGCCCCTTGCAAAGCTCTGGGTGAACACATGACTTCCAGGAGCCCTGGAAGTTTCTGGGTGTTTGTTAATAAAAGCAGAATCCTTTGTCCTGTCTCCAGAGATGATGATTCATTAAGCCAAGAGTGGGCTCAGGAATCCTGCTTGCCCGAATGGAGCCACAGACACCTGTAAGGATCTTGTGTTTTGTATATGAGGCAGGCACTCTTGCCACTAGGCTATATCCCCAGCCCCGGATCTTGTGTTTTGTTTTGTTTTTTTTGGCCAGTCCTTGGGTCCCTTGGACTCAGGGCCTGAGCACTGTCCCTGGCTTCTTTTTGCTCAAGGCTAGCATACTCTGCCAACTTGAGCCACAGCGCCACTTCTGGCCATTTTCTATATATGTGGTGCTGGGGAATCGAACCCAGGGCTTCATGTATATGAGGCGAGCACTCTTGCCACTAGGCCATATTCCCAGCCCTTCCTGTAGGGATCTTTTCAAAAGCAAGACCAGAGCAGCCTCTGCGGCACCGAGGACAGGGACCTTCATCAGACAGGGCATAAAAAAAAAAGTTTTTCCTTCTCAATTTCTGGATTAAAAAAATAAATTTACTTAATGTTTCATTGTCCTAAGTTGGGGAAAATTAAACCTCCAGATTAACCTCACCCTTCAAAAACATTTCCGAATATAAAGTGCTGGTTCTTGCTTCAATATCATTATTTTGAAGAAAAAAAAACACCCACACAAAACCTTTTCTATTGACTCTTTTTGGCCACATTATGTATTTGGGCCTATATTTACACGTAAATTAATAAGCTTTAAAGTCTTCTAGATAATGCAAGCTAAAAATCCCATAATGTACATGAGAAACAACTTTACTTTCTATTACAAATGCAAACGATTTGTCTTTTGACACGCTGGTAGTACTCACTTTTACTGCACAAAAAGGCCTGTGATTTCTGAGTCATAGTATATATTACAAATCTAAGCTGCCAAACGTATTTCAAAAAACAAATGCTACACGTTTTTGACATATCCTAAAAAAATAAAATAAATACTATAAAATTTTTACAAACAGGGACATTAAGAATTCCTAGCAAGTTGCTTCAGAAAACCTAAATTGTTAAAATCATGTCATCTTACAACTTATATTGTGTTGAACAGAAGTCTGACTTCCACTAAACATAACAAAGCACTAAAAACTTTCATCATCTACCTAAGAGATCAGTAAGAGCTGCCAGGTATACAGTATTTAAGTCATTATGTTGATGAGAAGTCAGGAATGCATTAAAGCAGTAAAAGATGAGAGAAATGTGAAGACAAAGACATATGATTTACTTCATATATTTCTTCCTGAGAATGTAAAAGTTACTTTTTAAAATATAAAGACAATTTAAAATGGAACAAAAAAGCTTGTGAGTTATTTCCTAAAGAGTCACTGGTCATATAAACAATTATTACCTTAATATGTAACTTGCAAACATGAAGTTTTATAAATTGTATTTATTTAAACAAGGCACATGCCTAGTTAATCTGAAATGCTGGATAAGGTAGTGTCTAAAAATATGAGTAAATTTCTCTAAAACAAAACAGTGGTATGATTCATGACACAGTTTTCTGTAATGATTTTCCTAAATAAAAATTAATCTGAAGAAATGACTGAGGCAACAGAAAAACCTGATGGTCAGTAGGGGCAAAAACCCGTTTCATTTGATAACTGAAAATGATAGTTC
This sequence comes from Perognathus longimembris pacificus, assembly GCF_023159225.1. Taxonomy (NCBI): domain Eukaryota; kingdom Metazoa; phylum Chordata; class Mammalia; order Rodentia; family Heteromyidae; genus Perognathus; species Perognathus longimembris. Next base: position 29,424,731 of record NC_063177.1, read on the forward strand.
CAATAAATAGATATGTACATAACCTTGTTCTAAATCCAGTGTGACAATACAGTACAGCAGTTTCAGTAGTTTAAAAAAAACAAAACTACAGGGGCTGGGAATGTGGCTTAGTGGTAGAGTGCTTGCCTAGCATGCATGAAGGCCGGGTTCGATTCCTCAGCACCACATAAACATAAACAGAAAAAGGTAGAAATGATGCTGTGGCTCAAGTGGTAGAGTGCTAGCCTTGATCAAAAAGCCAGGGTCAGTGCTCAGGCCCTGAGTTCAAGCCCCAGGACTGGCAAAAAAAACCCCAAAGCCCCAAAACAACAACAACCCCCCCCCAAAAAAAAGCTATGTAGTTGTTTTATTTATTCTGATATTATGAATTATTTACTTTGTTTTCACTACAAATTAGCACTACCAATTAAAGGTATGATCTTTGGCAAAGTGAATTTAACAGTGATATCTAGTAACAATTTGATCACAAATGAAAAGCTTGATTTTGCTGAAAATACCATCAGCTCATAAAAGAAAATCCATGAAACTGTTCCACTACCACCAGTGTGGACATTCCCTAGGAAAGCTTTATAAATAAGCCAAAAACAACTTTCTTATCAAAATCATTCTGGACCAGAATTTGGTATGGCCTATGGACATCTGGAAGAAGTTAACTTAGCAAGAAAAAGCATTTTATGTAACATACCCACTGCTACTTAAGTTGTCCTTTTTGTGACATTGCTTGGGCATGAGGTGAATGAAATAGAATTTTATGGTGATTCATGGATAATACATTCATACTAACCCCTTACATGGTGTTTTGGGGATGTAGTCTCATCTTGAGAGATTAATGTCATGAAAGGTCAACAAGCTTACAAATGGGCACTTGTCAGAAAAACAAGATTGGACACCCACTGAGTGTGCCTAACTGCATAAGAGGGCTGGCTGAAAACGGCAGAAGAGTGCCATCTAATGGACAGTCTTGGAACTGCTTGACTTTCAATAGGTACTTGGCAACTGAGAGACAAATGGCAGTCAAACAGTTTTCAGTTAACCTTTCAAAAGAAGTTTAGCAGTGCCACAAAAGACTTGTCAGAATTAAATGATTTTGGTTACTTGGTCAAAAGGCTAACTTTTTTTCATCTGATGGTGGCTAGAATGTATATGACCAGTTGAACTTATTAAATAAAGCTGTAGTATGATGGGCTGGGGATATGACCTAGTGGCAAGAGTGCTTGCCTCCTATACATGAAGCCCTGGGTTCAATTCCCCAGCACCACATATACAGAAAATGGCCAGAAGTGGCGCTGTGGCTCAAGTGGCAGAGTGCTAGCCTTGAGCAAAAAGAAGCCAGGGACAGTGCTCAGGCCCTGAGTCCAAGCCCCAGGACTGGCAAAAAAAAAAAAAAAAAAAAGCTGTATATGATATGTGTAAACAAAAGACACAAGTATCATGCCACAGGTAAATAATAAATAAGTTCAAAATATATCTCTCTCTCATTTAAAAATAAATAAATATATAACATTTTGGCAGACGTTTCTGTCCACTTAGCTCCCTGGGGCAGAAATCCTGTTGAGTACTTCACATAGGAAAAAAAAAAAAACTACTGTATTTCAAAATACTACAAGATCACTGAATGCTAAAAACATGCAACAGCCTTGACTTTTTTTCTGAGCAATTAATCTAAGTGGCAAGTTTCCTTTAAGCGTATATGTTTCCTTGTTGGCACAGCCTTTTAATCAAAAGAGAAATTGGAGAACTGTTTCACCTGAAGTGCTCTAAATCTTTGGCTGGGGTGCTCAGTGGTAGACAGTGCTTTCCTCAGCATGCTGAGTTTGATCTCCAGTGGTACATAAAAAAGTGCTCTAAATCTTATTTTATTGTTTTTTTTTTTTTTTTTTTTTTTTTTGGCCAGTCCTGGGGTTTGGACTCAGGGCCTGAGCACTGTCCCTGGCTTCTTCCCGCTCAAGGCTAGCACTCTGCCACTTGAGCCACAGCGCCGCTTCTGGCCGTTTTCTGTATATGTGGTGCTGGGGAATCAAACCTAGGGCCTCGTGTATCCGAGGCAGGCACTCTTGCCACTAGGCTATATCCCCAGCCCCCTAAATCTTATTTTAGACCAATTATCCTACCTGGTCCCTTCCCTTCCTTCCCTTCCTTCCCTTCCTTCCCTTCCTTCCTTCCTTCCTTCCTTCCTTCCTTCCTTCCTTCCTTCCTTCCTTCCGTCCTTCCTTCCTTCCTTCCTTCCCCTCCCTCCCTCCTTCCTTCCTGTTTTTGTGGTACTAGAGCTTGAACTCAGGATAGTTGTCTTTGGATACAAAAAAAGATGCAGGGCTGGGGGGCAGCAGTAGCTCAGTGGTGGAGCATATGCCTAGAATTCCTTCTCCACGAGGACCAGTGTTCAATCCCTAGTACTACCAAAAAAGGGGGAGAAAAAAACCCTGAATATCAGTTCAACATGGTTATTTAGGGGGTTAACAAAACATCTATAGTCTAAAAATGACTTTAGTAGTCTTCAGAATTGTCATACTTTGACACTGCTCCTTCAGGGAGTTCCTGGATCTGTTCAGTTGGGCTGTGGGAAATCTGAAGAAGCATGGGACAGGAGGATGCTCCATCTTAACCTTGCTGGTTTGATATGCATCATTTCCAAGTTAATTCTTAAAATGGTAAGGTGTTACCATTCAAAGTCAAGAGAGAGGTGATCTTTCCACTCACATCCTTCCATCAAATGTGTGACTCAACAGAAAGGAATGAAACAGTGCAAATCAACTCCAGGGTGAGCCCCATTCTCAAAAGCATTTTGTCTCCATGTAACTGTCTTCAAAGTTAGTAATATATGATCAAAGTATCTTGTTAAACAAAAGAACAGCTGCTGTTGTGGTAACTGGAAGTCTGGCTGTTTGGGAATGCTATTTACATAAATGTGTGCCCATGGTACTTTGAGGAAAATTAGGACAGAATAGCAGCTGGAGAATCTCTGTTTGTGGATGTGAATGCATCTGTGTGTTTGTGCAGATGCTGTGCTAACGGCACTGCTACTCAGCTTCCTTTATGTCCTCTTGGTCTGAAGCACTGGAGATGTCATCGTCTGTTTGCTCTCCAGAGAAATAGAGCATCAAAGCATGTGTCTTATGAGTTATGGTGACAGTGCAAGGTCCTTGGGCCCAGGGCTCCCCATCTACTTGCATTGGCATCATTGAGCACTTCAAAATCAGCTGAAATCAGGAAACAAATAAGTAGAAAAAGTCAGTTCCAACAAAGTACAGAAAGGTCTACCTGACTAGTATTATTCACACGGTCTCTAACCTTTCTGCATTTCATCTTTATTAAGTTAATCTGATTGTATTTTTATTTATTGATTCTTCAGTGACTCTTTCTCAGCCAACAGTTTATTTCTTTAACTAGATTGTGGGCCATGCTTCTCGTTTTTTCCTTCCCCATTAAAGTCCCAGCAAAAGCAATCAGCATAGGCATCTTCTATGTATCCATGGCTTGGAAGTGAACTGGGAACACTGGTCCATTAAGAAATTATTTCACCTACCCTCACTGTATGCGCCTGTCCTATTCGAAAAGGATTTGCCAGCTTCACCTGAATCTGAGCACAGTGGAAAGACCCATACACACCAACGACTTCCAGCAACCCATCGTCATGCCTAATAGTGGAAGAGGAAAACATGAATTATATGGTGGGACAAAATGGAAGTCAACCATGGAACAGCAGTTACTTTTTTAACATAAACTTAATAAAATACTGATGTTAATGAGATATATAGAAGCAAAAATCTAAAGAAAAACTGTGAAAGTCATATAAAGAACAATACAGTGCTTTAATGCACTTTAATGCAGCGAGACAAATGGCACACTCCTGTAATCCCAGTGCTTGGGAGGCTATGGCAGGAGGGTCTTGAGTGAGGACTCCCAGGGCTGAGTTCCAGTCTGGGCTACACGGAAAACGGCCTCAAACAGAATAGAGCGACAATTGAGGGTGCATCTATACATACCTGGCTAGAGGGTAAGTCTCATCTCCCATCCCTTCCCAGAGTCTGCAGCCACCGCCCCAGTAGCCAATATTCAGAACAATAATACCTTCCAAATTAGGCAGCTCGACTTGCTCACCGTCCAGTTCTAGCTTTAAGGAAATAGAAGTAGCTATTTAGTATAGAGCATACTATTTCTACACATATCTGCAGCAATTCACACCCACTTACACACGTGTGTTTACATGATGCATGAGTAGAGGGCTACTTCCCATCTTGCTTAAGGTAATCTAGCCTTTCCTCTTCTATGGTGGAATTATTTTTTATCAAGACATCAATGATGTCCTTCTCGCTAATTTTCCTCCAGTTGTGGGGCTTGAATTCAGGGCCTGTGTGCTATCCTATCCCTAGGCTTTTTTGCTCAAGGCTAGCATTCTACACTTTGAGCCACAGCACCACTTCCAGCTTTCTGGTGGTTAATCGGAGATAAGAGCTTCATGGAGTTTCCTGTCTGGGCTGGCTTTGAACTGCGATCCTCAGATCTCAGCCTCCTAAGTAGCTGGGATTATAGGTATGAGTCTGCCCCCTTTTATTTTTGGTATAACACACTGCTATGTAGTTCAGGTTGGCCTTGACCCAAGATCCTCCTGCCTTACTAACCTTGAGTGGCCAAATCCCATCATTTTTTCAGGCCCTATGTATACCACATTTCAGTGGCACCTGACCTTGCTGCTCCTCCTGCTCTTCTTTGCTTGTGGGACTTCACACTGCTCCTCCTCAGTCACTACTGGAAGCTCCAGTCCTGCCTTGTGTGGGTACCAGGCCCCTGCTCTCTCCCTCTCATGCTTCAGATTCTGAAAACTGTTAACTGCCATCTCTGTATCCATCCCCCTGGGGTAGGAAAGTGAACTGGGCTAAATCTACCCACACAACTGCTTATAGAACACTGCCATTGATGGTGCCATCCAACTCTCTCACGGGCAAGACTGCCCAGATGCTTTTCCCCAGCCTGCTATTAGGAAACAGCAGTACAGCCCCTCTTAGCTCCTTAAAAGCTCCCCAACTGGGCATTACCTTGATCCACCTAAAAACAGGTGATGCTTCTTTTATGTTTCTTTCCTAAACTTAGCTTGATAAAGAGCCATCATCTCTTCCCTAACCATGCCGAGCCTGTTGCCCCTAGCCTTACTCTTTTTAGGCGCCTTTATATGGCAGGTGAATGACACAGTGGAACCTGGTATTCCTTTATTCAGCCCTTTAGGGCTGGAGGTGTGGCTCAAGAGAGCACCTCACTAGCAAGTGTAAAGCCCTGAGTTCAAACCCCAGCATCACAGGCAAAAAAGAATAAACAACCCTGCAATGGTCATGACAAGTTTCCAAGTTCCTTAACAGGTGGGTATCACCTGCTTCCACTTGGCCTCTGTCCCTCTTTCTGCTCCTCTCTCCAGCCTTAGCTCCTGCCACCATCCTCCTAGCAAGCTAGGCTTCAGCCCGAGTGTCCTCCTGCACTTCCTGCTGTCCCATGCCTTGGGGCTGCTCACACTAGCCGTTCTTAGCCTAGAATACCAAGTGTTCCTCCCTTCTTCACTTGGCCCTTGCTTAGTTTCTCACTCTAGAAATATTTCCACATTACTGTCATACTTCCCAGATAGTCTGTATTTTGTGTGTGTGTGTGTTACTAGAGACTAAACCCAGAGCCTCAAGCATGTAAGTACATGCTCTATCACTGGGCTAAACCACCTTTCTTCCCCAGCTAAAAGTTTAGTATGAGATGGGATCTCACTAAGTTGTTCAACTGCTTCAAACTCCCAATTCTCCTGCCTTAAGCTTCAGCTGGGACTACAGACATGTACCATATACTGAACCACATGCTTTCCTCATCAGATCACTTCTTATTCTGCGTTGCATTGTGCTTTAAGTATTTTGCTTCTTCTTAGTTATAAACCTAAGAGACAGGACATTTTGTATTTTTATTTTATGTATTTGTTTTATGAGACAAGTCTTACTAAGTAGTTAAGACTGACCTTAAACTCACAATCTTCCTGCCTCCTCTTAAGTGCTGGGATTACAGATGTGTGTCACCTATCTTTATTTTGCTTTTTTTTTTTTTTTTTTTTTTTGCCTGTCCTGGGGCTTGGACTCAGGGCCTGAGCACTGTCCCTGGCTTCTTTTTGCTTAAGGCTAGCACTCTGCCACTTGAGCCACAGCACCACTTCTGGCTGTTTTCTGTATATGTGGTGCTGGGGAATTGAACCAGAGCCTCATGTATACGAGGCAAGCACTCTTGCCACTAGGCCATATCCCCATCCTATCTTTAATATCTAGGAAAGTGCCTGATATTTTGTAGACAGCTCCACAAACAACTTTTTAATAAATTAAATATCAGACAATAAAATAAAGGGCTTGTTATGTTTCATTCTATTGATAGTATCAAAGTTCCTCCAAAAAAGAAAATATGATAAAATAGCAAAAAACTTTCACAAAGCCAGGAATGGCTTTGTGTGCATGCCTATAATCCTACTTTTCAAGGCAGAGGCAGGAGGAGCCTGAGTTCCATATTAGCTTGGGCTACATAGGGAAATCATGTCTGGAAACCACTAAGGGCTGTGGAGGAAGCTCACGGCAGCGAGCTTGTGCAGCATGCTAAGGACCTGTGATCATCCCCAGCACTACAAAACGGTTTTATGAGGATGTTCTTATTCCTTCTCTGGGTGAGGACTCCCAAAGGCTTTTGGGGCCTACTGGAGAGCAGCCAGATTTCCTCTACTAAAGTATAAGTTGATTAGTTTGGGCTTTCTCTAAAATCTTTTTGTTAGTATTACAATTGGAGACTTTTTGGAGGGCTTTGTTTTTGTTTTGACAATCCTGAAGCTTGAACTCGGGGTGGGGGGCGGGGGAAGACATTGTCCTAAACTTTTGTGCTCAAGGCTAGTACTTTACCACTTGAGCCACAGCTCTACTTCCAGCTTTTTGATGGTTAACTGAAAATAACAGAGAATCTCATGAACTTTCCTGCTTGGGCTGGTTTCTAACCATAATCCTCAAATTTCAGCCTCCTGAGTAGCTGGGATTACAGGCCTGAGCCACAGGTGCCCAGCTCTTCTGAGGTTTAAAACTCATGGCCTACTGCTTGCTAGGCAGTTCTGTCACTTGAACCATTCTGCTAGTGTCTTTTTGTGTTGCTTTATTTTCTTTAAAAAATTCTATTATTATTAAGGAATTGTACAGAGGGGTTACAATTCCACAAGTCAGGTGTTGAAAACAGTTCTGCTTGAACAATGTCACCCCTCCCCTTGCTTTCCCGCAAGTTACCCTCCCATCCCTGTCTACAAATGGTGCATAGTTCATTTTTTTACATAGTATATATTGAATATCATGACTACAATTGTTCACTCTTCCTCCCTCCATTCCTGTGCTCCCCTGTTGTACTCCCCTACTAAAAATGTGTTGCTTATTTTCAAGACAGGTCTGGCTCTGGGGCTGGATTGATGTGAGCTTTGCTCCTATTTGTGCTTCTCTTTGTTCCTTGGGTAACAGGCACATGTCACTGTGTCACTGACTGAAATAGAGTCTAAAAATTCCTGCTCTCCCTACTCCCTGTTCCCCAGCTGAGCTGCAACCCCCCTATCTCTTCCTCCCAAGTAGCCAGGATTATAGACTTCAGACGTTATATTCAGCTAGGGTCTTTGTTGCAGTAAGCAAGAAATATATTCAAGATTTTGCCATATCACAATGCAAAGAATACAATAGCAATAAGCAATCACTAATATTGCTTATATAAAATTTAATATACTGTTTAGTATATTGTTTATTCTTTAAGGACATAGAGATGTCACATAAAATAATTTGAATTAGGGGCTGGGGATATGGCCTAGTGGCAAGAGTGCCTGCCTCATATACATGAGGCCCTGGGTTCGATTCCCCAGCACCACATATACAGAAAATGGCCAGAAGTGGCACTGTGGCTCAAGTGGCAGAGTGCTGGCCTTGAGCAAAAAGAAGCCAGGGACAGTGCTCAGGCCCAGAGCCCAAGCCCCAGGGCTGGCCAGAAACAAACAAACAAACAAACAAAAAATAATTTGAATTAGACTCTGAATTTAAATGCATCTTGAGCATTTATGAGTCAGGCACTGTATTAGACAACTTGAAATTTGTTATCATTCAGCATGCAAATTAAGCCAATTCTGGAGTCCAAATCCTGATCTAGCTACTTGTGGACTCTGTATGAAGTCAGGCAAATTACTTAATTTCAAACCGTTTTTCTTTTCTGCATAGTGAGACTATAATAACCTTTTCCTTACAGGGTTGTGGTAAGAATTCAGAGGGGAAAATAAATTCTCCATATAATTAGTAAACTATGATAACAGAAAACTCAGCATTTGGAAAACTAAGTCTTAATCATACAGAAATTACTTAATGCTTTAGAAAAGGGGTTAGTAGCTTACCTCAACTTTTTTATTCAAATCTTTACATTCTTGCACTAAACAATCTTTGGTTCCATAGAATAAATAAACAGCCTGAAACACAGATAAAAATATCCTGTTAAAATAATCTCACGAACACTGTAAACTATAAGTAGAAGTGAGCATGGCTCCCTGCTTGCCTGTTGGACACTGGTGGACAGAAGTGGCCCAAGGCTTCTTCCTGTGTGAGTCCCGGGGCACTCTTTCCAGTTTAACACTACATCCTGTTACACTGTTCATTGTTGTATAAACTCTGTTACAACAGACAAAATGTTAATCATCCCTCTCTTTAGAAGGTGACTATCACTCTTCAGTTAAACTAGATTTTTTTTTTTTTGAGAGGGGAGGTATAATGTGGGTGGTTTGTGTTTCAATGGTGGTGTTGCCTGATTTATCAAAAAATCTGCATTCTATCAAAAATATTATTTTGTAACTAGAAAATTATACTTTTTCCTAGTGCTTCAGATGCAAGTAACTTTTGAGTACAGGAATACTGACAGAAGTAATAAAATGCTAAAAGTTAATTTCCAGTTGATAAATGGTAATACTGCTGTATTAACACAAATAGTTTAAATTCTGAACTTTACAAAAGAGAACCAGGAATGCAAACCAGAAACTGAATTTCACATGTTGTTGCTCAATCAGCATCAAAGGAATCAATCAGTCTGGAGACCAGGGTGCTGACCTTGCTAGGAGCCAGCTGCCCTGTTCTTTCTTATCTGCCTTGTGCAGTTCCTCCATGCTAGTGGAATGCACTTTCATTAATGACTAAACCAGAAACTTATTCTTCTTAAATTTCTTTCCAATTTTAGTTGCCATTTACAATAAGTTACCATATATTCCATTTAGTTTCTATCCAAGCAAAATATGCTTTAAAACATCCCAACTTTGGGGCTGGGGATATGGCCTAGTGGCAAGAGTGCCTGCCTCGGATACACGAGGCCCTAGGTTCGATTCCCCAGCACCACATATACAGAAAACGGCCAGAAGTGGCGCTGTGGCTCAAGTGGCAGAGTGCTAGCCTTGAGCGGGAAGAAGCCAGGGACAGTGCTCAGGCCCTGAGTCCAAGGCCCAGGACTGGCAAAAAAAAAACAAAAAAAAAAAATCCCAACTTTGAATTCTACAAATTTTATTACAGTTAATAAAATATATTTAAGGATCTAACTTGAGAGTCTAGTGTTACACAAAAGAGAACAGGAAGATATTTCCATAAATTGGTTGAATCTGAATCTAAGAGTGCCAAGTATAATTGAACGGCTGATTTTTACTATACCTTCGGTGATAAGCAGGAAATGTTATTTTATCCAACACACCTTATTAAGAATTCTGCTGGAAAACAGAGACGGTGCCTTCTCACGGTGAGCATGAAAATTGAGAGCCATGAGAGCATCAGGTCCAATAGAAAAATAGTTGTTCATTGTGAATTCCTGTGGGAGAGGGCGAGGATAAGCAACAGATGATGCTCCTATATAAGCTGGTGTCAAACTTGATTACACAATTCTCAGTCCCTATGGTTTTTGACTAGTGAATACTTTCTCAATTTAGTTTTCCCTTGCATCTATGTTTATACTGTCTGGTTAACTTACCAGAAATAAAGCTTCAGTTCCAAGCTCCTGTTTTCCAATTCTGTCAACATGCCACCTCTCAGAGCTTACCATCTAGAGTAGCTCTGATTTTTGTGTACAGGCTTTTCACTCCTGTGTTCTCAATGCTTTTGCTTTCTGTCTTCTTTGTAGTTCTCTGGTTCTAAGCTTTGGTCAGTCTCAACAGGCTATTGGTATTTCCTTAGTCTATCCTACCCAACCTGCCTAGATTGCTCAACCTACATAACTTGCTCTGTTCTTGCTCTTGATGGAAGAGCCCAAATTTCCAGCTTCTTGTTCAGCACTTAGAGCTGTTTGTGTTATTCCCCAAACCTACCTAGCCTGAGATGAGACATTCTAGTTTTCTTATCTTGGTTAATGTTTCCATAAGTCAACCATGAAAATTAGGATCTAGTAGCAATATGTGAGTATATATGCAGTACTAGGGATTGGACCTAGGGTCTCAGACATGTGAGGCATGTGAGCCACCACTTGAGCCATGTCCTGGCCTGTTTATGTATTTTAGATTTTTTTTTAGTTTTAAAATTTAAATTCAAAACAGCCTGCTCTTATCTCTGCTTGCTCTGTAGCTCCATTTTATATATTTTCTCTCTTGTTTTTGGTATCAATCAGCTCCCAAATCTTGATCAATTCTGACTTTAAAACGTCTTTGAGTTGTCTAATCCTAAAATTTCCCACAGTTTCGCCCTGTATAGGCTTCTAGGGTATTTTCACACTATCTTTAGAGATCTTTTTTAAAACACATATTTGGGGTGAGGGTGTAACTTAGTGATAGAGTGCTTGCCTACCTGCATGGGTGAGGCTCTGGGTATGATTCCCAGTACCAAACAAAAACAAAAACACAGGTCGCTGTATTATATTTGTTATTTGCTAATAACCATGTTTCACCTTCTTGTCTTTATCCTTCTGCCTGGAAAGTCCTTGGCCAACCTTTCTCTGCTAATCTAAATTGTGCTAAGGACTGCTTCCTCTGCAATCTTCCCAGCCTGATCTGCACACCAAGACAGATACAAGTGTACTTGTATCCCCACATCATGTTTTACAGGCCAGCTAGGAGGCTGGGGAAGTGGCTCAGTGGCAGAGTGCTTGCCTAACACAACACAAGAGGCTCAGGGTTTGATCCCCAGCACTGAAAAACAACAACAAAAGCACAGGAACAACAACAAAGAAAACGCCAAATGCAGTCCAGTTAATGAGGTGAGCACACGAGTATCTTTTCTGCTCCATAATCAGCTGGCTCAAGACCCTGGGTCTCTGAGTGCTCCCCAGGTGCTGCTGTGCCTTGTGTAGTGAGCATCAATGTGTGTTCACAAAAACTACTCACAACTGAAGCAATGAACACATACCTTGGGTTTTCTTAAGTTGTAGTATCCTTTATTTGTTACCTGAACTTTCCATCTAAAAAAACAGAAGTGTTAAAAAAATAGTCATTTTTGCAATAAAAACTGTTTTCTGGGTGTCTGATGAAGGTTTTCTACTAAAATAGTAGTTACTTGAGAAAGTAACCACATCCAAGTAAGTGTGCAAACTCTGTGGAAGTAGTGAGCGTAATTTGTGACTTAGAACAGGATGTCAGAATCTGTGTACAAGTACTATTAATAATCTTTTACATTTAAATTGCATTTAGTTTTTATAGTTATACAAGTCTTAATTTGTAAACCAAATATCCTCCAAGTTCAGGAAATATATATGTGTTTTTCCAAAGTGTAACTTACCGATCTAGTTTGATTCCATCGGCTTCCATTACATTTCTTAGGACCTGTGCAACAGGGATTTCTCCTGCATAACCGGTACCCCAGCCCAGCGTATTGGACAGATCATTGCCTGTTCCCAGAGGCAGGACGGCAACCTGTGGAATGTATTTCTCTTGTCCCTAAAACATGGGAGATAGTTTAAATTTTCCTTTTTAGAAAAAAATTTGTAAAATTTCAAGACCAAAGAAACACACTTGTGCCAACCATAGACTGTGCTAACTGCTTAATTACAGTGTCTCTTTTTTTTTTTTTTTTTTTCCCCTTGCTGGTGCAGGGGCTTGAACTTAGACATGGGCATTGCATTGTCCCTAAGCTGCTTTTTCATTCAAGGCTAGTGCTCTACCAGTTGAGCCACAGCACCGCTTCTGACTTTTTCTGAGTAGTTTGTTGAAGAGTCTCAGGGACTTTCCTGTCCAGGTTGTCTTTGAACGGTGATACTCAGATCTCAGCCTTCTGAGCAGCTAGGATTATAGGCATGTGCTACCCACACCTGGCTCACAGCACCTCATTCTTATCTATTCTGGAGATGATGTCTAATAGTCACTTGCATAATAAAAAATACCATATATCTAACTTAGAAGTGCTTTTTTTTTTTTTTTTTTTTTGCCAGTCCTGGGGCTTGGACTCAGGGCCTGAGCACTGTCCCTGGCTTCTTTTTGCTCAAGGCTAGCACTCTGCCACTTGAGCCACAGCGCCACTTCTGGCCATTTTCTGTATATGTGGTGCTGGGGAATCGAACCCAGGGCCTCATGTATATGAGGCAGGCACTCTTGCCACTAGGCCATATCCCCAGCCCTTAGAAGTGCTTTTGTAGGTTTTTTTTTTTTTCTTTTCCTGTGGTGCTGAGGATTGAACATAGGGCTTTGTACATACTAGGCAACTACTTTACAGTGCAGTCACATCCTCAGCCCCATTATGGCAGTGTAGTACTGAAGAGACGAGATACCTTAATCTTCATTTCATCAACTGCATCCAGGACCCAGCCCACAGTACCATCTCCTCCACACACAAGCACTCTAGCTGAGTAATAGGGAAGAAGAGTACAGAGTTGCAGGGCTTTGATAGGGGGAGTTTTTGTTACATCAAAAACCTAAAAATGAAGACAGAAGAAAAAAATATTTGTATCCAAAACCATTTTCCATCTGAGTACAATTTCTAGGTTAGAGATGTGGTTAAGTAAGGACATTATTTCTGTGTATCTCCTTTTAAAAATAAGCTAGGCACAGTGCCAGATCTATTCACTGTGGCTCATTCCTGTAACTCACATACAAAGAAGTTGGCATCATTCTACTGACCAGGATGATAAGGCATAGAAAAGTTATATTGCTTGCTTGTGGCCCTGCAGAAAATTAAATACTACAATACAAATTAAAACTATAGTCTATTATTATATTACAGTACCTCTTTCCTACACATGAAACAAAAAAATGGCCAAGTTCACTAATTTGTTTTTAAGCCAGGATCAATGTAACTGAGGCTGGTCTTTAACTTTTGATCCTTCTGTTTCAGCTTCCCTCACGCTGGGATTACAGGCCCGCAACACTACACCTAGCCTAGGTTCACTTTTACCTACAGTTTAATATTTATGGTAGTTTTTTTTTTCTTCTCAATTTTTCTCTCACTAGTGCAAGTCACTACAAATATCTGAAAATAATTTAGAAAAAAAATAAAATGACTTTTGATATCTTTAAAGCTGTAAATGAGGGCTGGGGATATGGCCTAGTGGCAAGAGTGCTTGCCTCGTATACATGAGGCCCTGGGTTCAATTCCCCAGCACCACATATACAGAAAATGGCCAGAAGTGGCGCTGTGGCTCAAGTGGCAGAGTGCTAGCCTTGAGCAAAGAGAAGCCAGGGACAGTGCTCAGGCCCTGAGTCCAAGCCCCAGGACTGGCCAAAAAATAAATAAATAAATAAATAAAAATAAAGCTGTAAATGACCCTAGGAACATATTTCAAGAGGCTAAAATGTCCTGTGTAAGATCCTTTAGCGATAGTCTCAACCTCTGGTAGCAGAACACTATAAAAAGAAATTATGATATATCTCTTCAACTATTTAAGTCAGTAGATAGGTAATTATGAGGACTATATTACAACAGGGTAAATACTGACCACTAAAAGAACAGAATGCAGCTGGGCATTGGTGGCTCACACCTGTAATCCTAGCTACTCAGGAGGCTGAGAGCTGAGGACTGAGGTTCGAATCCAGCCCAGGCAAGAAAGTCTGTGAGACTCTTATCTCCAGTTAACCACTAGAAAACTGGAACTAGAGTTGTGACTCAAAGTGGTAGAGTGCTAGCCTTGTGAAAAAATGCTCTGGGACAGTGCCCAGACCCACAACAACAATAACAACAATAACAAATACAATTTTTTTTCCTTGCCATCAATTTAATGTCAATCTCATTTTGCACACTTTATGGAAAATATAGAAATACAAAAAACATCTAATACTATGTCCAATCCAGGAGATACCTGATTTTCCCAAAACAAAATTAAGCTCCTCTAATCCTGCGTAAGTAAAGTGCACATTAGTCTTACTATTTTTTCCACTTTTAAATTCTCCTCCCTTTCAACTGGAGTGGACCACTCATTGGCTCCCTCTAGCACAACTGCTTACTAAAATCTGCTGAAGACTGAACTCAGGGTCACATGCATGCTAGGTAGGCATTTACCATTGGGCTATCCCCTCAACATTCAAAATGTAAAAATCTACAAATTGGAAGGAAAAAACCAATTATATTTCTTTTTTTTTTTTTTTTGGCCAGTCCTGGGCCTTGGACTCAGGGCCTGAGCACTGTCCCTGGCTTCTTCCCGCTCAAGGCTAGCACTCTGCCACTTGAGCCACAGCGCCGCTTCTGGCCATTTTCTGTATATGTGGTGCTGGGGAATCGAACCTAGGGCCTCGTGTATCTGAGGCAGGCACTCTTGCCGCTAGGCTATATCCCCAGCCCTATATTTCTGATTGTTGCAATAAATGGCTTTAGTGTTCTTATTTTAAAAATCATGGGGCTGGGAATATGGCCTAGTGGCAAGAGTGCTTGCCTCGTATACATGAAGCCCTGGGTTCGATTCCTAAGCACCACATATATAGAAAACACCCAGAAGTGGCGTTGTGGCTCAAGTGCTAGCCTTGAGCAAAAAAAAGCTAGGGACAGTGCTCAGGCCCTGAGTCCAAGGCCCAGGACTGGCAAAAAAAAAAAAAAAAAAATCATGGTATAACTTTTATATCACAGAATTCCCCCAAAGGTGAACAGATCAAGTTTTTGTAGGTTTGTTGTACTGTGCAGCTCCCACTGTAATGCCTCAAGGTCCCTCTGCCGACACAACACATTTCTAGACTCAGACTCAGGCAGTCAACAGTCCACTCTGTCCCGAATGAATTTTGTTTTCTGGACAGATCACTTAAATGGAATTATACAGTTTCTGCTCCTTTGCGCCTAGGCTTTTTTCACTTAATATGTTTCAAAAGTTTATTTACTGTAATAAACTTATGGGTTTATATATCACTGACCACATTTTCACTTTATGGGTACATGTGATTTATCTATTCACCAGGTGATGGACAGATGAGCAGCATTCACTTTTTAGTTATTAAGAATAATGTTGCTATAAACATTTGCATCCAAGTCTTTGAGGGACATATGTTTTCATTTCCTGTGGATATATAATATTCCTGAAACTGGGAATGCTATTAAGTGATAAGATTTCTGTTTGTCCATATATTTGAATCACTTGATTCTTTTAGAGTTGCTATTCTTGTTATAACAAGGTGATCACTAAATGTGTGTGTGTGTGTGTGTGTGTGTGTGTGCGCCAGAACACTATCCCTGAGCTCAAGGCTAGTGCTCTACCACTTGAGCCACAGCTCCACTTCAGCTTTTTTGGTGATTAACTGGAGATAAGAGTTTCATGAACTTTCCTTCTTAGGCTGTCTTCAAACCTCAATCCTCAGGTGTCAATATCCTGCGTAGTTAGGATTACAGGTGTGATCCACCAACGCCTGGCTGTGAACAGTATTTTAAAGCACCAATACTCACTCCCACTGCATTTTAGGGAAAATTAAAACCTAAGAATGCAAAGATTTATAAAGAAGATTTTTTTTATGTAGTTACCTGGACTGGATTTAACAGGATTCTAAATTCTCCTAATAATCCTTCTCCCATATTAGTTCCACTGCGAGAGTTGGCCAGGATTATTAACGGGGTCCACTGCTTTCCAAACTTAGAGGCCAGCTAAAAAAATTGACATGTATGAAAGGGTTAACATTTCAGGGATGGAAACACTATTCATTCCTTGATAACAATGTAATTTATTGAAACAAAAGCAACTATATGAGTAGTATCAATACAGTAATACAAAAACCAAATAATCCTAAGACTGGAAGAAAACATCTTAGAATATTATTCTAGATAAGTCACCCAGCAATATGCTTGGACACTTGGATTAAAATAAAACTCAGTAAGGTAGCCTGTCCTACTGAAAAATTAAGTACAAAGTTCTGACTTCAACTGCATTGAACATTTGTCTCTCAATAATTTGTATTAATTGTTCTACTTGTATTTCTTTTTTTTTTTTTTTGGCCAGTCCTAGGCCATGAACTCAGTGTGTGAGCACTGTCCCTGGCTTCTTTTTGCTCAAGGCTAGCTAGCACTCTGCCACTTGAGCCACAGCGCCACTTCTGGCCATTTTCTGTATATGTGGTGCTGGGGAATCGAACCCAGGGCCTCATGTATATGAGGCAGGCACTCTTGCCACTAGGCCATATCCCCAGCCCCCTACTTGTATTTCTAAAACACTAAAATCACTCAGATGACTGCTCTCCAGCACTGGATGCATTGTACAGGGTGAATAAATAACCCTTAGAGGGGCTGGAGATATGGCCTAGTGGCAAGAGTGCTTGCCTCATATACATGAGGCCCTAGGCTCGATTCCCCAGCACCACATATACAGAAAATGGCCAGAAGTGGCGCTGTGGCTCAAGTGGCAGAGTGCTAGCCTTGAGCAAGAAGAAGCCAGGGACAGTGCTCAGGCCCTGAGTCCAAGCCCCAGGACTGGCCAAAAAAAAACAAAAAAAAAAAACAACCCCTTAGAACCAGAAGGTTGCTTTCTAAAAATTTTGAAATATTTGCATATACATGAAATATCATATGGACAGTACTGAAGCCCAAACACCAAATTCATTGCTTTCTATATACCTCCTTATAGCACAAAGGTAATTTTATACAGTTATTTTTAGTAGGCTTTTGTTTTGATCACAAGTTGTCACATGAGGTCGGGCATGGGATTTTATACTTTTTGTGTCAGGGCTCAGAAACGTTTTATTTTGTATTTTTAGATTAGTTACTGAACCTGTATTATATATGAGTTTGTCCCTGGGCAATACATTCAAATTCTTTCACTATTCTAGCTAGAATAGATATTAGTTTTTCTCTGATTTCCTTTGATTTTACTTTTCTGGATGTACCATAGTGTTACAAAAGTTTCTTCTTTTTGTAAATGAAGTCTCTCATGTAGTCCGGGGCTGACCTCAATCTGGAGATCCTACTGCCTTGGTTCCCATGCTGGTATTACAGGTGTGTGCTATCACAACTGGCCCTGGTTAGGGCTTGATGGCTTACCATAATGGCATCTACATCTCTACTTAAAGTATTTAAATTTATTTTATTCTAGGAACTGATTCTTCTTGCATGCACAGAATTAACTATCTTACATACTGACCTAAACACCTTTTGAGAAACCAATTATAGAATAAACAAATTACCATTTCATAATCCGTTTTTTTGTCTTTACGCATCTGGTGAATGGAAGTTAAGTAACTTGGTGGAATGATAAGGTTTTTAAATTCTCCGAAATCACACTTTTCATTCTTTAAGCTGTTCTTCATGCATTCATCGTGTACAGTTTTCTGACACCAGATGCACCTGAGGGAAGAAGGAAGACAAGGCATCAATTTTAAACCATTACCATCTAACAAACCAATTTTTTGTCACAAACATTAAAACAGTAATTCCATCATTACTAGGCATAAAATCTGGCAAACTAGATACGTACCTGCATAATGAAATCAGACCTATAAAGGTTTGTATGTATTTGGCAACTTAATCTAACAGTGGTTCTTAAAATGTGGAGTCAAGATTCTTTCTGTGAGTCTGAAATCCTTTTTTCTTTTTTGTTGTCAGTCATGGGGCTTGAACTCAGGGACTGCATGTTGTTTCAGTTCACTGGCTCAAGGTTAGTGCTCTACCATTTTGAGCCACAGTTCCTCTTTCCATTTTCTAGTGGTTAATTGGAGATAAGACTTTCCTGCCTAGGCTGGCTTCCAACCTTGATCCTCAGATCTTCAGCCTCTTGACTATCCAGGATTACAGGCGTGGGCCACCAGTGCCTGGCTAAAATCATTTAAATAATAATACTAAGCCACTGTTTTACCCTCATTCCCCCAGAATGAGGTGTTTCCTGGAGGAAACATGACATGTGCTATTACAGAAGCAGAAGGAAAATTTAGCTGCTAACCCAAGGCAATGTGTACAAACGTACCATGTCATTGCTTATTTTTCAGAAAATACATTTGTTACTTTAAAAATTAGAAATATTCCAACAATTCCTAGTTTTAACTGCAACATGGCAGACATCTATAGACATACTCCACGCAAATACAAGTGACCTAGAACAATGGTTGTGTTAGCTGTATTTTGCTTCAGGTATGTTCATGAGATCTACAGTCCTTGCTGCCTCAGTGGTCCCTGGCCTGTGCCTTGAAAAGTTCTTTGGTCCAGTTGAGACTTCTATAAACTTGTAGATATGAGTAAAGAAAGCAATCCATTTCTTTCTGGCAGTTGATATTTAAACAATAGGCCTTTTTTTCCTCTTTGAAATACAGGTAGCAGAGCCTCAGCTTTCAGACTTGCCTGTGTTTGTAGTGGTTGGGAACAGTGCTGGCAATGTCTGAGGATTCTATTATTAATCTGCTAAGTATTTAATCCACTTACCAATGAGGCAGATTTGACCAGACAGACAAAAGCAGGTTACCAGAAAAGAATGGTTATAATTAAATACGTCATTTTTTTTAAAAGAGGAAAAACACTGTTTTTGCTTTGATAACTAACTCTCTTGGCCTTCTACTTTAAAGGTGTGTTTTTCCTTTGGATCCTCAAATATGTCAAGTTGACTCAGAAGGTCTGTTGACTGCTAAAACAGTAATATGAATAACCTATTAAAGAGAAAATTATGGCATAACTTGGGACAATAACATTTGTTGACACTTGCTTTCAAACTGAGCTTGAAAAACTGTAATAAAGTATAACACCTCCATTTATGAGCCTACTATTAACTTTATGGTAGTAGTGTGCAAATCTTTTTCTCTAATTGTCACCAATATATTTATTTGTGGAAGACTGGGTCAAATCTTTTCGTGAGCTTGTTAACTGAGTGGACTAAAGACAGTTCTGCCTAACTGGTAACTAGATCCCATCCACACACAGGGCGCCACCATCACAGAGACAAGCACTAAACAAACTGATTCTGAGGAGTCACATGCATTCCCACTCAGAAGGTGCTGCCCTTGTAGCAGGACCTAGCTTCAGCTTCCTAACTCAGGGCTAGGCGGCATGGTGGCTGTGTGAAAGGGGAGCACACTCTAAAAAGTCTTTATTGAATGTAATCTGAATTATTTACAATGGTTTTCTCATCAAGGAAAGAACTGATGAAAAGGAAAATTTTCAACTTTTTACCCTATATTCTCTTGTACTGCTTACATTTCAATATATTAAAAAACCCAGGGGGCTGGGAATATGGCCTAGTGGCAAGAGTGCTTGCCTCGTTTACATGAAGCCCCTAGGTTCAATTCCCCAGCACCACATATATAGAATACGGCCAGAAGTGGCGCTGTGGCTCAGGTGACAGAGTGCTAGCCTTGAGCAAAAAAAAAAAAAAGCTAGGGACAGTGCTCAGATCCTGAGTTCAAGGCCCAGGACTGGCAAAAACAACAACAAAAAACAAAACCCAGAATATGTTCATGAAATTCTTGAGTAAAGCTTTAAAATTAAACTTTCATTAACACTTTGTGATACTTGAAAACTCTGAAACATAGAAAGGCATAAAAGAATCATCTAAAGATAGAGGCTTTCAGGTTAGGGACATGAATTGGATATTGCTTTTCTTCATCATACCATGAATTATTTTTTCCTTTTTTGAACTGGGGTCTCTTTGTTGTTGTTGTTTTGGGTTTTTTTTTTGCTTGTTTTGTTTTTTGCCAGTCTTGGGCCTTGGACTCAGGGCCTGAGCACTGTCCCTGGCTTCTTTTTGCTCAAGGCTAGCACTCTGCCACTTGAGCCACAGCGCCACTTCTGGCCGTATTCTATATATGTGGTGCTGGGGAATCGAACCCAGGTCTTCATGTATATAAGTCAAGCACTCTTGCCACTAGGCCATATTCCCAGTCCCACTTCCAGCTTTTTCTATATATGTGGTACTGAGGAATCAAACCCAGGGCTTCATGTACATGAGGTGAGCACTTCACCATTAGGCCATATTCCCAGCCCCATTGAACTGGGGTCTTGAGTACGCAAGATAAGTAAGTGCTTTACCACTTGAATCACATGCTTAGGCCCATCATGAATATTTTCATATGATTTGTAAATAATGTGTATTATGTCATGTAGACATAGTACAATTTATTTAAGCTATTTATTTTGGTGACTTGACTTTTGCCCAGGACTGGCCTCTGACTGCAATACTACCTACAAGATGTGGGCTCTTGTGTAACTGTGATGAAAGGAGTGAAGTTAACATAGTCACTTAGTTTTACCTGGGCTGGTCTAAAATCATGATCTTCATGATCCTCATGTCCTAAGAAGCTTGGATTACAGGCGTCAGCCACATTCATAGCCCCTTTTCTAATAACAGTGTGTGTGTGTGTGTGTGTGTGTGTGTGTGTGTGTGTGTGTGTGTGTGTGTGTGTGTGTTGGTACTACGGCTTGAACTCAGGGCCTAGGTACTTCCCTTTGCTTTTTTGCCAGAGCTATACTTCTGGCTTTTTGCTCATTGACTGGAGATTAAAGTCTTTTGCAGGCTGATGCTGATGACTCACACTTGTAATTCTAGCTATTCAGGAGGTCCAGATCTGAGGATTGTGGTTCAAAGCCAACCCGGGCAGGAAAGTCTGTGACTCTTATCTCCAATTAACCACCAGAATACTGGGAGTACAGTTGTGGCTCAAAGTGGTAGAGCGCTAGTCTTGAGCCAAAGAGCTCAGAGACAGAGCCCAGGCCCTGAGTTTAAGCCCACAACTAACAAAAAGAGAGAGAAAAAAAGAAGAAAACGTAGCAAGGAAGAACATTTCCTGGCAATGATGATTATTACTTTTTCTTAGCAACAGCATGTGGCCTCTCTCAGCAATGCTGGTGATTAAACCCAGGGCCTTGTGTATGCTAAGCAAGCACTTGGGAGGTAGCTATACCCCTTGTGTAGGTATACTTGTAGGTAGCTACACCACTAGGTTCACCCCCCCGCCCCGCTTTTGCCATGTATTTAGTTATTTTGCCGTTCAGGCTGTTAGCCTTGAATGCACTTAGGTAGTCCAGGCTGGCCTCAAACTCTATATCCTCCTCCTCCCAAGTGCTAGAATTACAGGTATGTGTCATTTAATTGAATATAGAAATATAAAATAAACTATATTTAATGACTGAATATAGAAATAGAAAATTCAAGATCAAATCTGAGGCAAAAGTGGCCAACGTATTCTTTTAAGGGTGGGGCTAGGTTTTGTTTTACTGATCACAGGGGCGAGTAGGTAGGTAGAATGGGATGAAGAAAAAGCATGACAGAACACAGATCACTACATTCTCTCCCTTCACTAAGATAGAATAATATAGGGAGACAGGTTTATTTAATGAATGAATATGTAAATCTAGCCTAATTCCTTATGATGATTAAAAGAGAAGTGCAAAGAACAAAGGGGATGGCTAGGGCAGAGGTGATAAAGAGTACCTGGAGAATTGCACGGTAGTGGTTGGGTAGAGGCAGGAACATACAAAAAGGAAAAAAAGCCTATGGAGGTAGATGCTAGCACAGTGTTTGGCACAAAATAGATGCCCAGTAAGTGCAACACCTTTGGCAATTTTTTCCTTTTTTTTTTTTTAATGTAATGCTTCACGAATTTGCCTGTCATCCTTGTGCGGGGCCATGCTAATCTTCTCTGTATGGCTCCGACTTTAGAATATGTGCTGCCAAAGCCGGCACCTTTGGCGCTTTTTTTTTTTTTTTTTTTGGCCAGTCCTGGGCCTTAGCACTGTCCCTGGCTTCTTCCCGCTCAAGGCTAGCACTCTGCCACCTGAGCCACAGCGCCCCTTTTGGCCGTTTTCCATATATGTGGTGCTGGGGAATCAAACCCAGGACCTCATGTGTAGGAGGCAAGCACTCTTGCCACTAGGCCATATCCCCAGCCCCTTTGGTGCTTTTTCTGATAAGAGTTTAAGAGTTTCAGAATCAGCCATGACCTGTCATCAGACTCTTTGGAGTGCCAAGTTGCTGACCAGTCTCCAGGATTCACCAACTTCTCTAAGAATGACGTATAGAGAAGGAGTCCATGCCAACGCTGACAAAACCCAGAGGGAGACAGTCTGGTTTGTGTTCAAAGGCTCTAAGCAGTGGTGCTTTCCAAAATATCTCATTGCTAAGGAAGACTGTAATTCTGATGAAATTAAAATGCATCATAATGAAATCATTGGCTAAACCAGTTCAGAACATTGTAGAATATATACAACTTCAGGACAGTGTGCTCTGTTCTCCTGAAAATAAACCCTTCCTACGTTACATGAAGACTGTTTTTACCATGGGTGAGTGATGCAGCATGCTGGGAACAGATTGCTCAGTAACCTGTAAGAGCACGTTAATGAGGACAATGTGACCTGACCTATCATTACAAACACCTACTGTGCTCAATCTAGTGCGCTAAAAAGACAGGCTCATGTTTTAATATAGCCATGGTTTCTAGTGCCAGAATTATCTTCAGGACCTGTGAAGACAAAGACTTCTTATCTCCAGCCCAGGTTTCTGATTCAGTGGGTATGGAGTGGGACTAGATAAAAACAGGATACCCAGAAAAATGTGAATTTCAGGAAAAACACATTTTGGGGGGCTGGGGATATGGCCTAGTGGCAAGAGTGCTTGCCTAGTATACATGAAGCCCTGGGTTCAATTCCCCAGCACCACATATACAGAAAACGGCCACAAGTGGCACTGTGGCTCAAGTGGCAGAGTGCTAGCCTTGAGTAAAAAGAAGCCAGGGACAGTGCTCAGGCCCTGAGTCCAAGGCCCAGGACTGGCAAAAAAACCACAAAAACACAAAAAACACATTTTGGGGGGCACATTTTAGTTTTATTTGCATTTCAATTTGCATTTCTAACGGATTCAGGGACCTTACTTTGAAACCCCAGAGATACAAATTATTACATCATTATCAAGGAAAATTTGGGGGGGAAAGGAAGGTGAGTAAAACCAGGTAAAGGAAGGGCTGGGGATATAGCCTAGTGGCAAGAGCGCTTGCCTCATATACTTGAAGCCCTGGGTTTGATTCCCCAGCATCACATATACAGAAAATGGCCAGAAGTGGCGCTGTGACTCAAGTGGCAGAGTGCTAGCCTTGAGCAAAGAGAAGCCAGGGACAGTGCTCAGGCCCTGAGTCCAAGGCCCAGGACTGGCAAAAAAAAAACAAAAAACAAAAAAAAAAAAACAGGTAAAGGGTCCTAGAAGCTAACAGCTTTTAAGGGTACTCAGACACTAGCAAGGAGGATGCTGAGAGGAAAGCTTTGTGAAAAAGAAGCATATAAGGAAAGGCCTGATATTTTAAGGAAACTACAACCAGGTGTTGCTGGTGTCTGTACAGGTGCATGCAGGTAGTGGCGAGTAAGCCTAGAAGAGCACAGAGGCGGAGAGCCTGGTATGCTGTGTTAGCATTTGGAACCTACACATTAGGTCACTGGTATGAGTGATGAGGAACACTGAAAGGGTTTTAGGCAGCGCAGGGATTTGACTAGATTGCAATTTTAAATCACTTGGAATCAGAAGCACTTGGATTATCTGTGCAGGAATATCTGAAACACAGTTAAAATATTCAAGGAAGCCTTTTTTTGGATGTGGGAGGGTTTGGCTCATGGTGGCATAGGAATAATCAGTTTCAAGGGAGCATTTATTTTTTCTTTTCCTAGTCCTTGGGCTTGAATTCAGGGCTTGGGAACTGTCCCTAAGCTTCTTTTAGTCAAGGCCAGCTCTCTACTATTTGAGCCAGAGTGTTACTTTCAACTTTTTCTGAGTAGTGTATTGGAGGTAAGAGTCTCACAAACTATCCTGGCGGGCTGGCTTTGAACTGAGATCCTCAGATCTCAGCCTCCAGCATAGCTGGGACTAGAGGCATGAGCCACCAGCGCCTGGCCCATGGAAGCCATTTTTATCTCATTCTGCACATAGAGAAGGAAAGATAACAATAGTAAATTCAAGGTATTACTGTTAGCAGCACTCACCAATCAGACAAAAGACAAGGGCATTCAGAAGGCCAATCTCAAAAATTTTAAAATAATGAATAAAAATGAACAGCTAGCTGGGCACTGGTGACTCACACCTCTAGTCCTAGCTACTCAG
Source organism: Perognathus longimembris pacificus (assembly GCF_023159225.1). NCBI lineage: Eukaryota > Metazoa > Chordata > Mammalia > Rodentia > Heteromyidae > Perognathus > Perognathus longimembris. The sequence goes on from NC_063177.1 coordinate 29,449,145, forward strand.
GAGGCTGAGATATGAAGATTGAGGTTTGAAGCCAGCCCAGGCAGGAAAGTCTGTGAGATTCTTTATCTACTATTAACTACTAAAAAAGCTGAAGTAAAGCAGTGGAACAAGTGGTAGAGTTTCCAGCCTTGAGCAAAAAAAGTTCAGAGATGGCAGCCTGGCCCATGTTCTAGCTCCAGGACTGGTGTATACACACACACACACACACACACACACACACACACACACACACACACACACAATGCCCTTCAAAAAACAAAGAACAACAAAATGTAGCTGCCCCAAATAGTGCCAGTTTTCTACTTTGGTTCGTAAATGTGTTTATGGGTCTTCCTACTCATCATAAACAAGAACCTATGACAACGAAGACGTCCAGACTTAAGGCTCAGAGGAGGCAAGGTATTAATGTTTCTAATCCTATTCTGGGTGTTCTTAGAGATCCTGGAAGCCATGGGGCTGGGAATATGGCCTAGTGGTAAAGCACTGGCCTTGTATACATGAAGCCCTGGGTTCAATTCTTCAGCACCACATATGTGGTGTGTGTGTGTGTATACATATATATATATATATGTATGTGTGTATATACACAAAGCTGGAAGTGGTGCTGTGGCTCAAGTGGTAGAGTGCTAGCCTTGAGCAAAAAGAAGACAAGGACAGTGCTCACGCCCTGAGTTCAACCCAGGACTGGCAAAAAATAAAAATAAAAAAAAATCCTGGAAGCCAATCCTATTTTACATTTAATTTTCTCAGTGTGAAATGAGTTAAGATCAATGATTTGCAAAGCACCGTTGCCTTCTACCAATCTCTAGCAAGCAAAGGATATCTTCACCGATTTCAGGCAATAATTCACATCACAAATATTGTTTGGTGTGTATAAAGAAGCCATAAATATTTTTGGTTTAACGAAGCTCCCTTTTCTAAAATGCTTTAGTTTTGAAAGATTATGTCAAGGGAACTATTCCTCTCAGTTTTCTTTTTGGGTGTATTTCACTACAGCACCAAGATTAGCAAAAGACGTTTAAAAACATGTGGCAATAACACCTGTTCTATAGCTAAAAGATAAAGTGCTTCGTTTTTCCTTATGTAAGTTGAGGAAAAAGATGGCTACAATCCAAGTAGCCCCTAAGATACCTGTGCATGAAAGTTAAGAACCACATGTTGTCACCCACAAAGTTAGGTTGGCTAGAGTGAGGAGATGATATGTATAATTTCTGCAACTTGTGCGCGTGCGCGGGCGCGCCGTCCTGAAGGTTGAACTTCAGGAACTGGGCACTATCCCTGAGATTTTTTTTGCTCACGGCCAGTGCTCCACCCCTTGAGTAACGAATCCATTTCTGGCTTTTTGGTTATTAGTTGGGGTAAGAGTCTCAGGGACTTTCCTGCCCAGGCTGGCTTCAAACCACAATCCTCAGATCTCAGCCTAAGTAGCTACGACGGCAGGCGTCAGCCACCCGCTCCCGGTTTCATCTCTGCCAACTTTTGCAGAGCTGCCAACAACCAGGAACGTAACGCACAGCAGCAGGCATGCGAGGGGAGCGCCTTGGGCCCTGTGCCAAGAGGCACGCAGGTCGTACCGCGCAATGGTGACAGCGCTCAGCGGCTGGACGGGCACCCACCACGGCCGTCCTTACCTGTAATCGCAGAGCTTGGGCTGACAGCCGCACTGCTGCTTGCAAAGCACACAGTAGCTGCACAGGGGGACGTTGCCGCGGATCCAGTGGTGCGGCATGGCGGCGTCGGGGCCGCCGCCGTCGCTCTTGAGCATGATCTCCTTGCAGGGGAAGCGCTTGTCGGCCTTCTTGAGGCAGGCCTCGTCCACGCGGAGCCCGCAGCAGTCGCAGAAGGCGCCCTGCAGGATGTGCTGCGCGCAGACGCAGCAGTAGGTGGGCTGGCCGAATAGGTCCGTGTCGTGCCACCCGTGCTGGCTCCTGCGGAAGATGTCCCGGCGGTGCAGCTGCCGGCGCGAGCGCTGGAGGCTGCACCAGAACGTGATGAACACCGGCAGCAGCACCGAGCACAGCGTCCACAGGACCAGGTGTCCGTCGGCCAGCAGGCTCCCGGCGGGCGGGCCCGGCGCGGACCGTCTCTCTCCGTCCATCCTCGCCTGCCCCGGGTCTACCTAGGAGAGAGCAGGCCGGATCCATCGGGACGCGCCCTCCCCGCTCTCCTCGCCCCGAGGGTCTCCGGAACGCGTTCGGGAATCGGACCCCACCGCCTCGCGCGGGCCCGGGGTAGAGCGCAAGAAACATTGGCTGGCTTCCGCCACGGGCAGGCCGGGGGACCGCGTCCGTAACGGTCCGCCAGCGCGCGGGTCTCGCATTCGCACCCACCGCCCGCGACCCTCTCGCGAGGCCTCCGCCCGGCAGCTTCACCCCGTACACCCTGGGAACATACCTCCGGCCTAGGTTTCAGGCCGCCGTCCCGCCTGCGCGACGCACAGCCCAACGCAGGGTCTGCGTGAGGTGATGAGGACGCACTGGCGGAGCGCACGAGCGCCGCGGGCACGCACGGCGCCGGCCGACCGGCGCGGGCGGAGGCGGGGCCTGCGGCGGTGCACCCCCCGCGGCCGGGCGGGGCCTGTGGCCACTCACCCCGCGGCTGGGCGGAGCCTATAGCAGCGCAACCTAAGGATGCGCGGGGCCATGGGTGGGGCGGGGCCTGTAGCTGCGAATCCCACAGACGAGCAGGGTCATATCAAGGGCAGGACTTGAAGCAGCGCGCCCACGGGTGGACATACCATGCACAGGGTGGGGCCTGTAGTGGTGTGTTTTCCCCCCCACACTGGGCGGGACCGTGGTGGGGCTGGGCCTACATCTTAGCGCCGGAGATTGGGCCAGTTCAGTGCTGGGGCGGGGCCTGAGGTTTAGCGCTTGGTGACTGGGCCGGGCCAGGGCTGGGGCGGGGCCTACGGCTTAGCGCCAGCCCTGTGACTGGGCGAAGCCAGGGCTGAGGCGTGGGTCCGTGAAGCAGAGGTCTGAAAGGCTGGGGCGGAGACCAGAGAAGGGGCGGGATTCCGTGGGCGTGGGGGCGTGGTTTAGGGAAACTGGGGCAGGGTAACAGAGGATGCGTAATTTCGTAATCGCAGGTAGTTCTATGTGAATAAGTTACAGCAACTGCTTGGCCTTCAACCTGATCCTCCCCTCCCTGGTGGAGTCAGGGTAGGCGTGGTTTTGAATATGGGGACAGAGAAAACGGGTTGTTTTTGAGGGTGTTACATATTATGAATGTGAGAGTCTAAGTAAAAAATTAATAAATGTCATCCTTGCTCATGCTGTTCTTGTTTATTCATTTGCGTATTTATTTTCTGGTTCTGAGTCTCACTCCCAGGGCCTTAGCACATGCCAGGCAAGAGCTTCTGGCTGAGTGGTACTTAAGGGCCAGGCACTATGCAGAAAATTCCACCTCTCTCGAGTGTCACACCTATTGAAATATTATTTTCCTGCCCTGTTAATAAGTACACCCCAAGATTTCACCTACACACTTGCTGGGCACGATGCTGCATTTATTCTCATCCTAAAACAAGAGACACAGAATGGTTAAGACCTGTGCTTCCTATCACACAGCTAGTGGTTGGGACTGAGATCACTGCTTTAACTTGGTCAACCAAGTGGGCTTCGGTCTAAATTAAGCCATGGAAGCAAACACTGCCCAGGCTGGCTTCAAACCCCAACCCTCCTATCTCTGCCTCCTCAGTAGCTGGGATTATAGGGGTCAGCCAACATTCTGTGTCTCCAAAAGCTCCCAGATGATGCTGATATGGCTAGTTCTGAGACCACACTTTGAGTATGAGGGTGGGTGTCTTCATATTCTGCATTAGGAGGGTGGGGAGGGTAGTGGGGTGAAGTGGGAGCAGGGTCAGATGAGACCTGAAGGCCAGGACTAGATTGTTGGTCCTCACAGACAGAGCTCTCTCATGGGCTCACCAGTTCATCTCTCTGGGCCTTGGTGTCTTGGGGAAACCTCTACAGCATCCTTTCTACTCTGATAGCCTACTGTGTATGTAACCTGATCATTTAGATCTGAAAAGGCAACAAAAGAATATGCTAAAGAAATTATTTCCCCGCTTATTCCCATTGTAGATTATTGCATACATACACAGAAGCAAAAAGAGGGAAGAAAAAAAATCACCATCTCTCATCTTAAGGAACCTGTGAACGTTGGGGCCTATTTTTCCTCTATTACTTTCTATGAAAATACTTTTGTTTGTGTGGCAGATATATTTTCTACCTAGCTATTTTAAATTTTGGTCTTTTTTTTATTCTAATGGTGTTACTGGGACTTGAACTCAGGGCCTTGCATATTTGGCTGCAAAAGCTCTACCATGTGAGCCACAGCTCCAAGTCTGGTCTTTTAGTGGTTAATGGACTTAAGAGCCTCATGAACTTTTGGGTTGACTTCAATCATTGATCCTCAGATCTCAGCCTCCTGAGTAGTTAGGATTACAGGTGTGAGCCACCAGCACCTAGAACCTTTTTAGGAAGGAAGATTGGTCTTCACCTGGGGAAGAGGCATGTGCCTCGTCAGTTCTGAGTGGTCAGGAGAAACAGAATCCAGGTGCATGCCTGTCCCAGGTGCACCAGTCGGTCTGGCCTCTGACTTGGATAAATGCTCTCTCTGTCTCTGTTGCTCAGGGCCTGCGTGCTGTCCCTGTGCGTTTGTGCTTCAAGGCTAGCTCTCTTCCACTTTGAGCCACAGCTGCATTTCCAGCTTTTTTTTTTTTTTTTAACGATTAATTGGAGATAAGAGTCTCAAGGACTTTCCTGCCTACGCAGCCTTTAAACTGTTATCCTCACATCTCTGCCTCTGGAGTAGCTAGGATTATAGGTGTGAGCCACCAGCTCCCAGCAAAAATGCCCCCTCCCTCGTGTGTGTGCGTGCGTGCCAGGGCTGGGGTTGCTCATGGTTGGTACACTACCTGGTGTCAGTCTCCTGAGTAGCTTGGATTATAAGTGTCAGGCTTGAGACAGGATTTTTTTTTTTTGTATTCCAGGCTGGCCTTGAACTCAAGAGTCCTCCTGCTTCAGCCTTTTGAGTGCTGGGATTACAGGTGTGAATATGTCTCAAGTTCTTTCTTTCTCCCTTCCTTCCTTCCTTCCTTCCTTCCTTCCTTCCTTCCTTCCTTCCTTCCTTCCTTCCTTCCTTCCTTTCTTCCTTCTCTTTTCTTTTCTTTCTTTCCTTCTTTCTTCCTTTCTTTCTTCTTTCTTTCTTTCTTTCTTTCTTTCTTTCTTTCTTTCTTTCTCTCTTTCTCTCTTTCTTTCTCTTTTTCTCTTTCTCTCTTTCTCTTTCTCTCTCTCTCTTTCTCCCTTTCTCTCTTCCTCTCTTCCTCTCGTTCTTCTCTCTTTCTCCCTTTCAATTTTGTCTTACCAGTGTCTGATGAAATTCTTATGCTCTATGAGGTTCGGGTCTCCTGATGTCCCTGAAGTTTTCTCAGCCAGGTTGATACCACAGAGAAAAACAACCGTATTGCAGTATTTTTCCCAGGACCAGCCTGTTCTCTTCCAATTAAAACCCCGTGCTTTTCTTGAAGGAAGCAGACTCTGACAGCCTTGGGAGAGGCTGCACAGATTATTCTGCCCATCTGCCCTCCTAGGGCCATTGTCCCTGTCCTCTCTGCCAGTGCTTCCTGTTTTGGTTGGACAGCAGCTGGCTCTGCCCTGCGGGAGGGACGGTGGCTGACCTCAGATGTCCTCACCTGCTGGGCAGGCACTCGTCAAGGCCAATGTCCTGGGCCTGAGGAGAAATGAAAGCCTGTTTGTGGAAGCCGGAAGGGCCCCAATGTGAGCCAGGCCACCTTGGCATTGTTCTGCTGCTCCAAACAGGAAGGGTGTGTGAAGGAATGCTGAAGGCAGGAAGGGGAGCCAGGGACAGCAGAGCGGATGGCTACGGACCTGACCACACTTGCTCATTGACTGAAGATGGGCTGGTAATTCTTTATTATTATTATTTTTTGCCAGTCCTGGGGCTTGAACTCAGGGCCTGAACATTGTTCCTGGCTTCTTTTTGCTCAAGGCTATAGCACTCTACCACTTGAGCCACAGCGCCACTTCTGCCTTTTTCTGTTTATGTGGTGCTGAGGAATCAAACCCAGGGCTTCTTGCATGCTAGGCAAGCACTCTACCACTAAGCCACATTCCCAGCCTGATGCACTTGTATTTCTACAGCTTGTAAAGTCATATATCTTAATTCGTGTATGATGAATCTGGGTATCTTTGTATATTTGGTCTTTTGAAGTGGTTTTGTGGAATCTGCATCATGAGTCTGAGGATGGGGTAAGGACGTAAATACAATTCAGGATAGCTTCACATAGAGATGGAGGAACAATGATAGATATATGACTCCCTCCCTCTGTCCTCCCTCCTTCCCTTCCTCCTCCCCCTTCCTACTTCCTCCCTCCTCCTTTGCCTCTCCTCCCTTCCCTTCTCCTCCTCTTTTTCTTTCCACTCCCTCTCTCTTTTCTCCTGGCTTCTCTTTCCCTTTCCCTTTCCCTCATCCTTCTTTCTGTTAGTGTCTCATTATGTAATCCAGGTTGGCCTTGAACTCTTGCTCCTCCTGCCTCAGTTTCCTCAGTGCTGGGATTACCGGTATGCACCACCACACCTGGATAAGCTCAGCTCTATTGATGATGCTACAACCATTGTACTCTATCACCTACCTAGTAGACATGAATATGATTTTGTTTTGTTTTGTTTTTGGCCAGTCCTGGGGCTTGGACTCAAGGCTTGAGCACTGTCCCTGGCTTCTTTTTGCTCAAGGCTAGCACTTTACCACTTGAGCCACAGTGCTACTTCTGGCTTTTTCTATATATGTGGTGCTGAGGAATTGAACCCAGGGCTTCATGTATACGAGGCAAGCACTTTACCACTAGGCCATATTCCCAGACCCATGAATATGATTTTGAATAGGCATTCTTACAGGACCCTATACTTATTATAATTATTATTATTATCATCAAGACTTTATTGAGTGGGCTGGGGATATGGCCTAGTGGCAAGAGTGCTTGCCCCGTATACATGAGGCCCTGGGTTCAATTCCCCAGCACCACATATATAGAAAATGGCCAGAAGTGGCGCTGTGACTCAAGTGGCAGAGTGCTAGCCTTGAGCAAAAAGAAGCCAGGGACAGGGCTCAGGCCCTGAGTCCAAGCCCCTGGACTGGCCAAAAAAAAAAAAAAAAAAAAAAGAAAAAGAAAAAAAAAGACTATTGATAATTTAGATACAGTACAATCCTAATCATCCTGTTAAAATCTCTTATAGGGAGATGTTGTTCAAAAAGAAATGTACTCATTACCTGACATATGTAACTGTAACTCCTCTGTATATAACCTTTATAATAAATAACAATTAAAAAAAAACCCTCTTGCATTGATGTGCATTGTGGCACATGCTTTTAATTCCAGTACCTAGAAGGCTGAGTCAGAAGAGTTAAGAATTTGAGGCCAGCCTTGTAAATACCTAGCAAATTCCAGGCCAGCCTGGGCAATAAAATGAGACCCCCCTGTTACAACCAACCAACCAACCAAAAAAGCAACCAAAAACTCCTGTATCAGTTACTTACTCTCAGGGTAATGCTATGTAACAAACTACTCCTAAACCCAGTGAGTTGCAATAACAATCACTTATGTCATGTCTGTCATCTTTTCATTGCTCAAAACAGGTCACTTGATTAAGTCTAAAGTCACAAGATGCAGATGGTTAAGAATTTATGAGAACCAACCTAATGCACTTTCCCTAGTCTCCATCTGCCTGCACTGTGGATGTGTCAATGACTGTGTGTATTTGTGAATGTGCAGCTTCTGTGTGTGTGTGTGTCTGTGGGGTTGCCAGCCCTACTTGAAAGAAGTAGAAAAGAAGCTGGGTGTAGTGGCTCAAGCCTGCAATCCTAGCTATTTGAGGAGGAGGAGATTGATTCCAGCTGGGTATAAACCTTTATGAGACTCCATCTCAACCAATGATTGGGTGTGGTGATGTATGTGTGTTATCCCAGCAACAGAAGAAGCACAGTGGCTGGGCCCAATGGCACACGTCTGTCATCTCCAGTGACATGGGGAAAGACAAGTATGTCTAGGCCAGCTGGAGCATAAAGTAAGACTCTACCTTTGAAATTAACCAAGGCAGGGGCTGGGGATATGGCCTAGTGGCAAGAGTGCTTGCCTTGTATACATGAAGCCCTGGGTTTGATTCCTCAGCACCACATATATAGAAAACGGCCAGAAGTGGCGCTGTGGCTCAAGTGGCAGAGTACTAGCCTTGAGCAAAACGAAGCCAGGGACAGTGCTCAAGCCCTGAGTTCAAGCCCCACGACTGGCAAAAAAAAAAAAAAAAGAAAGAAATTAACCAAGGCAAAACCAGGCAGGAGGCTTGGCACACATGGTAAGTGCCTGCCTACCAAACTCAAGGCCCTGAGTTCAATCTCCATTACAATTATTTGTCCATTGTAAAAATGTAGAGCTTATCTTCTAGTGGGAAAGAGAAATAAAGAACATGGAAAGGATTGTTGGAATTTATGTTATTGAGCCTTTGTCTAAAGCAATGTCGAACTATGATAATTCTCTTGGTCTAGACAGATTCGGTATCTTTCTGTATTAAAAAAAAAAAAAGATTCAGGGTGCTGGTGGCTCACACCTGTAATCCTAGCTATTCAGAAGGCTGAGATCTGAGGATCATACTTCAAAGCCAGCTTAGGCAGGAAAGTCAATGAGTCATTTTTTTGTTGGTCATGGGGCTTGAACTCAGGCCTGCACCTTTTGTGTTCAAGGCTAGCGCTCAACCACTTTGAGCCACAGCACCACTTCTGAGAGTCTCACTGACTTTCCTGCCTGGGCTAGCTTTGAACTGCAATCCTCAGATTTCAGCCTCTTGAATAACTAGGATTATAAATATGATCCATCAGCTCCCAGCTCTATGGCATTTTCTTTTTCATTGATCATTAAAAAAAAAACCCTATGTTATCTGAAAATTTCTTCAAAAAAGACTTGGGAAACTTATACAGATAAACAATTCGTTATGTTAGTGTTCTATCCTGTTCCATGAGGCTCTTTATCTCCAATTAATGAGAAAAAGCCAGAAGTGGAGCTATGACACAAGTAGTAGAGTACAATCTTGAGCAGAAAAGCTAGAGGGCAGCACCCAATCCCTGAGTTAAAGACCCAGTACAGGCACATACACAAAAATGTTCCATATCTTAGAGATTACCTCATAAAATTTGAAATGGTTACCTTTTCTTATTAAAATAATGCTCAGTGTGACATTGTTGAGTATTCTATGGCATTTCTCTCTCTTTTTTTTTTTTTTTTGCGTGGGTGGGTGGGGTGGGGTGGGGGTGACAGTCCTGGGGCTTGAACTCTGGGATTGGGCATTGTCCAATCTGAAAATTTCTTCAAAAAAGACCTGGGAAACTCACACAGATAAAAAATTAGTTATGTTAGGGTTCTGCAATCATAGGTATTAAAGTTTAACTATGTAGCCCAGGCTGGCCTCGAACTCCTGATCCCACTGCCTCAGCCTCCCAAGTGCTGGAATTACAGGTGTGCACCATCATGCCTCGATAGTATCATTCTTTATTGTTACATGACCTGTGGAAAGACTTTAAATCGGACATCAGCTAAAACAGTAGGGAGATGGTCTCAGGGGTTGTATCTCTCCCCACCTCCAGTGATTCACTGGGATCCTGGCCTCCCTTGAACAGTTCACCTTACTGACCTGACCGGTTTGTTTTCCCCTGACTTTCGTTGCCTCGGTCCTATGCTTCCGCTCTCTACTCTGCCACCTCGTGGACAAATTGGGAATTGCGTCTCCTACCAAGAGCCCTGGTTACCAACTCCTGCTTTCTCTGGAAATGGGAAAAAGGAGAGGTCCACTACTCATGACAAGAGACCTGCTCTTTCGGTCTTCCTGTAATACCTCCTCCCATTAGGACAACATTGCATTTGAATGGCTCTCCCAGTATCACAGCTATTGAGCCTCCTGGATCTGACCCAGTGTACCAGCATACATCTCCAGTATTCACCTCTGCCACCCACTATAAAAGCAATCCAACAACACTTAGGGCTTACACTCCAGTGGAGGAAATAGATAAAAAAAACCTACACAAATGCAATGTTGATAAATCTTGGGGTGTGCTATTATGGGAAGCAATAAGGATGGGGTGGAGGGAACTTAAGTTGGCCTGTCCAAGCAGGAGAAATTTCAAAATCTGGAAGACTAGGAGGATGTGGTTATGAAAAGAGCATATGCAAAGGTGCTGAGGTGAGACAGAGCTTGGTAAGTTGGAAGTAACTAAAGTGAATTAGAGGAGAGTGGTTAGAGCCGAGTTGGAAAGAGCAATAGGCACAAATAGTCCAGGGTCCTGCAATACCGGGTAAGGACTCTGAGTTTTGTTCTGAGTCCAGTAGGAAGATCATCAAGGTCCTTATTCAGAAAGCCTCACTTTCCAGAGTGTGCTCATGGTACATTATGGCGTGTGACTATGTGTGTGTGTCCTTGAACTTGGTCTTGAATGTGTGTGTGTGTGTGTGTGTGTGTGTGTGTGTGTGTGTCCCTGAACTTGGGCTTGAACTCAGTGCCTTGAGCTCTTGCTTGGCTTTTTCATTCAAGGCTGGTGTTCTGCCACTTGAGCCACAGCTCTACTTTGGCTTTTTGCTGGTTAATTGGAGAGAAAAGACTCCCAGATTTGTCTGCCAGTTTTAAGCTGGCAATCCTCAGATCTCAGCCTCCTGATTATCTAGGATTACAGGTGTGAACCACTGGCACCTGACTCATTATGAATTTTATTGAGCAGCACAGCACTGACATAGAAATTTACTAAATTAAAGACAGTTTTTAGAGTCATACTGCATATATTAGAATTTTCTAACTTGCTATAGATTTTTTTCAGACTATGGAAGATGTTTATTCGCTAAAACAGTATTGTTCTATCTAAGCACAAAGAACAAAAGGAACAAAAATTTGAATATACACATAAAAGTCCCAAAATATGTATATATTTATGCATGCTCCTAAAACCTCATAGTGCTTGGAAAATTATATGAAAACAGAGAGATGTGGATAGCAGCAGAGTGCATAAAGCCAAATATCAAATTTTGAGCAAATTAATCTGTGACACAGCTTTGCTAACAATACATGAGTTTTTTTCCTTGTTTACTACCCACTCAGAATATCTCATACCAAGCAAGCAGACAGGATGTGTTAGTTTAATATCAGTTACACAGCATTTGCATAAACTCTGACAACTACAGGTCAACTTTGTTTTCTTTTGAGCTGGCAAAGTGACCACAGAAAGACCATACCGTTCCTCTCTCTGAATGGAGAGTTTTATCCTGAAAAAAAAAAAAAGAGAAGGGAAGCCACATCTTTTGTAGACATATTTTGTTAGTTGCTTAATAGTTTCTTCCTGTGATGTTTATAGATGAATTTAAGAGGACTTTAGCATGTTGAGATTTTACTATCTGTATGTAAATCACCTTAAGTCAGGTGTAAATCTGCTGGTAGTGGCATTGGTAGCATGCTGCATAAGGCCCTGCAAAAGAGGAAGCGATGACTTTGACATCATGGGGCCTGTTACCTTTCTGTCACTATAATGAAATACTTGAGATAACTAACTTATAGGGAAGAAAGGTTTATATGGCTGATCGCTTTAGGAGTTTCATTGTTTTGGGGGTCTGTGGTGAGATAGCATATAATGACAGGAATTGGTGGTGAAGCAAAACTGTTTATGTTGAGACAAACACACACACACACACACACACACACACACACACACACACACACACCAAGGCCTTACAGTCCCTTTTGAGGGCATGTCCTCTGTGACCTTCAGACTTCCCCCATGGACTCCACATCTTACAAACACAAGGTGATGACTATTCAGCAAGACATCACCATCTCCCAACATTGGGGCCCTGGGCACTCCACCTGTAACATAAGCCCTTCTGTGTGGGGGCCATTCCATATCCAAACCTGGCATGGAGCATAATGGGAAGAGCATGCTTTAGAAGTCTGTAGACCGAAGCCTTAGACTCTCCCTCATCATCCATTAATGGATGAACTTGGACTTGATTTCACCTCTCTGGCTCTCATTTGTAAGCAGGGGGAGACTAGTGAGCTGTCACGGCTGCAAGGGAGTTCAGGCTTATTCCTCACACTTTTCTGGTCCCCACAAGGTAGTAAACGGACATCTCCACTGGCAGAGAAGAAAACAGAAGCTCAGAGAGGTGAAGTGACAGTGCTAGGAGGTGTGAAGCCAGGATTTTAATCCTGGTCCCAAAGTCTCCTCTATTTTTGGAGGAAATACTGGAGTTTGAGTTCAGAGTTTCACATTTGTTATGCTGGAGCTCTACTACTTGAGCCACACCCCCAGCCCTGTTTTTTGCTGGTTATTTTGGAGATGGGGTCTGCTCAGGCTGTCTGGAGCTCCTCCAGATCACAGCCCCTGGAAGGGGTAGGATTACAGGTGTGAGCCACTGGTGCCTGGCTGAAAAACCTCCCCCCGCCCCCCATCATGCCCTTTCACTCATTTCCCTGCCTACCTGTGAGATGATTAGGAGAATCAAACTAGGTTAGTGAGTGAGTGCTAGTGAATGCAAGTACATAATGAGGATTACCCAGCCAAACAAGAACATACGCCAAAGCTGCAGAGAAACACTCACACGCTAGCATAGGACGTACTAGATTGTTTATAGGAGATGAATAAATATCACACACAGCTTTCTCAAGTCAAGTTCCAGAAGTCATAGGACTGAGGGATAATTTCCTGCCTCCGGATGAAAAAATTCACAGGAATTCAGAGGAAAATATTTTGGCGGTCATTACTGCAACATCAAGTCAGCTCCACTTAGCATCATGCAGCAAACCCTGTTAACAAATGCCTGAACAAGCATTGAGCCTGACAGGGCTTCTTTCAAGTAGGCTGGCTCTGCTCAGAGGACCCAGGGAGCTGCAGGTGGAGCAGACCCTTTACGATGGGGAAGTCGGTAGCACTGGTCCTGGCTCTCGCCCTGCTGCCTCTTCTCTCAGGTGGGCTCTCCAGAAACAGCCTCGCTCTCCATGAATGGGAAAACTGTAGTACTAGTGCATTAGGTATCTTTCAAATAATATGGAGTATGGATCGTGTAGATATTTGAATGCTTTTTCTTTCCCTTAAGAGCAGGCTTCTGTAATGAAGCTCATTAAAACAAAAATAACAACAAAAAAACTTAAATGAACTGGGTGCCGGTGGCTCATACTTGTAATCCTAGCTACTCAGGAGGCTGAGATCTGAGGATCACCAGTTCAAAGCCAGTCTGGGTAAGAAAGAATGTGAGACTCTTATCTCCAGTTAATCAGTAAAAAACCTGGAAGTGGTATTTGAGTTTTAGTGATCAAAAATGATGATGCATCTTCAACTCCCTTTTCTTTTATAGTTTGTGTAAGATCACCAAAGTTTGGTTACTTTTAATTAAATTTTTTTTTTTGCATTTTCATGTGATTACCAAAGACAATTGTGTGTGTGTGTGTGTGTGTGTGTGTGTGTGTGTGTGTGTGCGTGCTGGTATTGGGGCTTGTCACTCAAGGATGACACTCTACCACTTGAATTATACCTCCACTTCCAGTTTTTTGGTGGTTAAATGGAGATGAGAGTCTCACAGACTTTTCTTCTCATGCTGGCTTTGAATCTCAATTCTCAGATCTCAACTTCATGAGTAGCTAGGATTACAGGCATGAGGCACCAGCAACCAGTGACAATGTAATTTTATTATTGTAATTTTCTCTAAGAGGTAAGTTGTTTCTTTCTTCTTCTTTTTTTTTTTTTTTTTTTTTGCCAGTCCTGGGGCTTGAACTCAGGGCCTGGGCCTGAGCACTGTCCCTGGCTTCTTTTTGCTCAAGGCTAGCACACTGCCACTTGAGCCACAGCACCACTTCTGGCTTTTTCTACATATGTGGTGCTGAGGAATCGAACCTAGGGCTTTATGTATACGAGGCAAGCACTCTTGCCACTAGGCCATATCCCCAGCCCCCTAAGAGGTAAGTTGTAATATGTGATTTTGTGTGTGTGTGTGTGTGTGTGTTGATTAGTTTTAACCTATCTGTTGGCACTGAGTATTTTCTAGTAATGACTTTAAGCTTGACTTTGTCTATTGAAGAGTTAAAAAAAAGACACATCTCACCAGAGCAAACCTGAGGGAGAAGAGAACTGAAGAAAATACTTTTGTTGTTGTTTGTTTTAAAACATACTCATCAAACGCATGCCTCCTCTCCCAGGGGTGGGTGATTGTAGTAGGTGGTTAGATTCAAATTGTGTAGCCTTCTGAGTTAACTGTATTAGAAACAACTTAAGATTCTTCCCTGGATCCTCTGGAATGCTCTGTCCTTTGGGAAAGGGTTCTGAGAGAGCACTTTGGTGTGGGAACCAAACTTGAACTTGCCAATATCCTTTGTATTGATCTGTGGCACAGGAGCCTGAATTCCTCTCCTGACTTTTGCAGAGGCCTCGCCAATTCTCTCGGAAAAGCAGGCCAAACAGCTCCTGAGATCTCGGCGGCAGGACAGGCCCAGCAAGCCGGGCTTCCCGGACGAGCCCATGAGGGTGAGTGCTGGGCCCCGGGGCATTTTAGAGAAAAGACCATCATCGGTATGCTCACTCATTCTGAAGCAGAAGTGGGTGCTGGTGGGGTGCACCCTGACCTTCTTCCTATTTGTTTTTCTCACCTGGAAGTTCTAACTCCTCTCACCTGCCAGGAACAAGGTCTTTTTAAAACGGAAACAGTGGAGCCTGAGGGACCCTCGGTTGGTCCTTCGGCAGTCTCACTGGATGTTGTTTTAACTTGGAGACAAGAGGAAACAAATGTGGTTAAAAACAGGAAAGACATGAGGTCCTGGCAAGGAGGGAAGCATTTGAATCTTTAGCAATGGCAGGTGAGAGGAAGGCAGTTGGAAGGCCAGACAGGCCCGGGGAATCAGGTAGCCATGGTTGGGAATGAATTCCCTTCTACCTCTTTGTGTTAGCTACTTTTGGAAAGGCAACCATAAGTGACCCTGTTTGGGTTCTGCTAGGAACTGTTTGTCCCTGCATCTGGGCAGGGTTAAGGGGTAAGTGCTGTGGTGTCTCCCCTCATTGCTGGGATGAGGTGTCCCGCCAGGCTGATCCCACATTGGAGGGGGGGGGGATGGTGACAGACAGATCAGGTGGGAGTCTATGCCAGTAAGATCCACCCCCTCCTTTGTTTTTTGGCTAATTCAATGAGCACTGAAGTGTTTAGAAGGAATAGTTTCCAAGCATGTCTTACCTGGAAACCCATTAAGGTTTCAAAAGCCAACTTAGTTTGACCTGTATCACATTCTTTGGGCCAGACTGCAAATGCTCCAGAGAAAGATTTAATCTGTAATAACAAAGGATCTAGAATAACTATGGTTACAATTTTGAACACTTTCTGGTTGTCAGTGGCTCTTCCCTGTGGTCCTTAATACTCAGGAGGCTGAGATCTGAGGACTGAGGTTCCAACTCTGCCCAGACAGGAAAGTCCATGTTACTCTTCTCTCCAATTAACTGCCAAAAAACCAGAAGTAGGGCTGTGACTCAAGTGGTAGAGCATTAGCTTTGAGCAAGAAAAGCTTATGAGTAGAGTCTGGGTCTTGAGCTCAAGCCCCTGGGCTGGCACGAGCATGTGTGTGCATGCACACACATACACAGTCACACATTTTTTTTTTTTTTTTTTGGCCAGTCCTGGCGCTTGGACTCAGGGCCTGAGCACTGTCCCTGGCTTCTTTTTGCTCAAGGCTAGCACTCTACCCCTTGAGCCACAGTGCCAATTCCAGCCTTTTCTATATATGTGGTGCTGGGGAATTGAACCCAGGGCTTCATGTATATGAGGCAAGCACTCTGGCCACTAGGCCATATTCCCAGCCCAGTCACACTAACCGAACAGTCGATGGATGCTGGTGTCTCACACCTTTAATCCCAACTTCTCAGGAAGCTGAGATCTGAGGATTGTAGTTTGAAGCTAGCCTGGGCAGAACAATCCCCAAGACTCTTCTTTCTCTCTAATTAACCTGTAAGAAGTTCAAGTGATAGAGCTTCATTCTGGAGGGAAAGAGAGAAACAAGAGAAAACAGAAGACCCTGAATTTAAATCCCAGCACTGGCACGAAAAGGATTTTTCTGAACAGTCCATTCCATTGCACATGGCATTTTAGGATAATTATGATTGACAGCATTGTGGGGACCATTAAGCTTTTGGTTATAATTAGGAACACATGCTCATGAGCCTACACAAGGCCATCATCACAGACAAGTGTAAGCTGGAGGGCTCTTGCTTATCAAAGTTTTCTTTTAAGCTTTGTACATAAGTCTTGGCAATACTGGGGCTTGGGTCTTCTGCTTACTGGGCAGGGCCCCACTATTTTAGCCAAGCCTTCATCCCTCTTTCCCCTGGTTATTTATGAGAAAGAGTCTTATTTTCTGTTCATATTGCACAATGATTCTTGTATTTGTGTCTTAAATTTTTAAAATAAAATAACTGCTCTAACGTATGAAACGGTAACCTCTCTGTACATCAGTTTGACAATAAAAATTTTTTAAAAAGCACTGCACATATTTTTGCATAAATGCTTTGTTATGGGTATATTTCTAGAAAATAATAAATGAAGTCTAAGGATATGCATTAATTAATTAATTAACTAATTAATTGTGCTGCCACCGGAACCTGAACTTAAGGCCTTGAGCTCTCAGTTTTTTCACTCAAGGCTCTACCCCTTGAGTCATATCTCCACTTCTGGACATAAATATTTTAGAAAGGCAGCTCATACCTGTCATCCTGGCTACTCAGGAGGCTGAGATCTGAGGATCGTGGCTTAAAGCCAGCCCGGGCAAGAAAGTCTGTGAGACTCTAATCTCCAATTAACCACTAGAAAGCCAGAAATAACCCTGTAGCTCAAAGTGGTAGAGCACTTGCCTTGAGCAAAAAGAGCTACGGAATAGAACCTAGCTCAGGAATAGGCCCTGAGTTCAAGCCTCATGGCTAAAAAAAAAGGTTTTCAGATGTATTATTGAATTACTTTGCAAAAGTTAAAAGATGGGAGCAAGATCCAGTGCTTAACTTGGAGGTCCCCAGTGGTTGTTTCTGGGGCAGTGAGGGTCAGGAAAACTGATACGTAGGGTTCTGTTTGGATACCACCATGTCGTTCACTGGCAGCCTCTGTGGGGTCATGGCAGGCTTCAGGTTCAAGATGGCGCCTGTCTTTGTACTTGCTTTTGATCTTGTCTATGTGATTAACTCTCACGCATCCTGACAGACTCACTTTAGAGGAGAGCTTTCTGGAAAGGCCTTCTTGCTGTTTCTCCTCTCCCTAATGAATCATAGCTCTCACAGCACAAGCTGGCGATTTATTTTTATGTTGGTCCTGGGGCTTGAACTCAGGGCCCAGGCACTGTCCTTGAGCTCTTTTTGCTCAAGGCTAGTGCTCTACCACTTTGAGCCACAGCTCCACTCCCCGTGTTTTGGTGAATAATTGGAGATAGAATCTCATGGATTTTCCTGCCCAGACTGGCTTTGAACTGTGATCTCCAGATCTCAGTTTCCTGAGATTCCTAATATTCCAGGTGTGAGCCACCAGTACCCTGCCAAGCTGGCTATTTTTGATGCTTTCATGTCTTTACTACTAGCCTGTTCTAAATTGCTTGAGGAAATGGACTATCTGCTTTACTTCTGGTCCCCAGTCCCTAACTCACTACTGATATTTACCAAATGTTCACAATACTTACTTTCATTCGTGCCTCCGCTTCTCTCTGGTGTGTGTGTGTATGTGTGTGTGTGTGTGTGTGTGTGTGTGTGATTTTACAGACTGTAACTCTAGTATAGAACCTGGAAGTTACTTCAAAGGAATCTTTTCTATTACCTCACTTAAAACTCATTAACTCCTCTTAATCCTCTCAAATTTTAGGGGAGAAATTGTTTGCCAAATGGCTAGGGGAGAACCGTGGAAATTCTTTAAAAATTGACATTCGAGCTCAAATGATGTCTTGGGTGATTGTGTTCGTAAGTACTTGCGTACCCTGGGATTTCGCCTTCATAGGAAGCTGGCCATTTTGGCTTGTGTTGTTTTCAGCAATGTTCTCATCAGGCACGTAGAAATCATCTTAGCTTTATGGCAAGTCATCTCTGTAAAATGTCTTTTCATGTTTAGCTCCTTGACAAATGTATGTAGTATGTCCGTCATCCTTTTGATCTCAAAGACGATTTGGAGTGGCTGAGATTAGTGTGCTATGGTAATCTACTTTCCCACAGGACCTGGCCTTGGGTGGGGAGGGGGCTCAGGACAGTTAGGTTCTGAGCCATCTTCCTGCTCAAGCGATGACCTTGCTTTTCCTAATGACCAGAATAATTCTTCCAAATGTTGATGGACTTCTAGTTCTGCCCAAATGTCGCATGAAGGATTTGCTTTCTTGGAAAAAGTTCCTCCCTTCTTGTATTAACTGACCATTTTATGATTCTCCGCTTAGATCAAGTTCGTGTGGATATTGCATTTCATTATCACCACCCGTCTAGGGCCATGCTGTGTCGACTTACAATTTCCGTTCTAATTATTGCAAAATTATGTATTTAAATCATTGCAGTTGGCATTTGATATGGAACACAAATATTGTTTTTTTCTTTTATTTTGTTTAGTTTTTCCCCCTCCCTTGGAGGAAAGAATCAAAAGAAATGAAAACCTTTTTTTTTCCATCTTGCTCTTCTTTCTGGTCCAGGAACATTTGAGATTATCATTACAGCTGGGTCATTTCTAACTCAGCCAATGCAATTGTTAAATTTGTGGTTTTTAGCAGATTTGCAGTTTGGCTTTTCATCTTTGACTAATGACCACTCTTAGGCCTTTGTGGCATATTCATTTTCCTAACATTTTAAATAAATAGTGAGATGTCATGGAAACCAGAGCTGACTTTTTTTTTTTTCTTGTTCTCGGTGTGGGTCTATTTTGGTTGTTTTTCTTCAACGATGATTTCAGCGGCTGTTTAGAGGAGTGTGAAATAGATAATACTTTTTCAAGGTTTTTCCATACACATTCTCCCATCCTAATGAGCAGATTGACACAGAGGTTGAGGAATCTCCTAAGGAAGATTTAGTGAGATTGTAGGGGAAAACCAGCTCTTTCCTTTGTTTCTCCAGTGAGCTGTAATGAGGACCTACTGTGCACAAGCATTAAGGCATACCAAGGCATCCCTTCGTTACTATCCAGGCTGGGCGCCTGTGGCTCATGTCTGTAATTCTAGATACTCAGAAGATTGAGATCTGAAGATTGTGGTTTGAAGCTAGCCCAGGCAGGAAAGCCCATGAGACTCATCTCCAATTAACCAGAGTGGTAGAGCACTAGCTTTGGAAAAAATAAAAACAACAACCTAGACCCTGAGTTCAAGCCCTAGTATTGGTACTCATGTGCACATACATATACACATACTCTGTCACATGCACACAAGTAATGCTGCTGCTTCCAATTGAAGTTGGAAGAACAAAAGAGTATCAGCACAGCCTGGATTTGAAGGCGTTCCAAGCCTCAGAGTCTCTGTACTACCCTGCCTGGCAAAGAGGCAAAAGTGAGAAGGGACTGGGGGTTTCCTTCAGTGCCACTTCCACAGAATAGTTTAATACCTAAAGCTATGTGCTGGGGAGTTGGGGAGCTGGGGGGCTGTTCCTTACTTGCAAGACTCCCCACTGCCTTCCTTTTTCTTCCAAGTAGGAGTCTCCTTACCAGAGACTCACTGGGCAGGGCAGGACTTGGCCTCAAGCTCACAAACATGTTCTGCAAGCAGCAGGGAAGTCATTGATTTGTCCTAGAAGGGATCCCTTCACCATCCACTCTTTCCCCAGCGAGTCACTGCCAGGACACCCTCAATGTAAATGGAAACCAAACAAATCAAACTGCATGGAGGAAAGAAAGGGGTTCAGGGAAAGAGGGCACTTCCTAATTCAATTCATTGCCTCTCCTCTCTCCCCTCCTTTCCCCTCCTCTCTCTTCCTTCACATTTAAAAAATTCTTATTTGTTTTGTGAGCCAGTTTTGCTATGTAGCTTAGACTGATGTTGAACTGATGACTTGGGATCTTTTTGTGTCAGCCCCTGGGGTGCTGGCCTTAGGGGTCTCTGCCACTTCTGACTTTCTGTTGGTTAACTGGAGATAAGGCTCTTGCTGGTTTGTCTGCCCCTATTTGTCTGCCTGGGTTGGTTCTGAACCTTGAGCCTTCGATCTCAGCTTCCTGAATAGCTAGGATTAGAAGTGAGACACTGGTACACTCAGACACTCAGATTTTTTTTTTTTTGTGTGTGTGTGTGACTATACTTAATTAGGATGTAGACTTCCTAGCAGGACATTCTAGAAGCATTAAAAAATTTTAAGTTCTAAACTGGGTCTTTTTAAAAAGCTTTGTTTTCCTTCAAAGCCATAGCAAAGTTCCCATGATTTAAGATTTTTTTTTTTCAGATATAAAGACATGCCAAAATAATTTACGATGGTCAGAAATACTGTCCAGGATGGGGCAAGGAGCTGCCTCCTGTGTGGACTTGTTAGAATGTGGGGGCAGCTACATTTCATAGATATGGCATCAGGCTACATTTGGCTGCAGTGCCTGGCTTCTCTCAACATAAATGTTTTCAAGGTTTGACTGACACCAGACAGTGGAATCTTGTGAGGAGGCCAGGCGACACCTTATGACAAGACCAGCAAGGCACTTTTCCCCAGGACTTCCGCTCCAGCAGAGGGGAGCTAGCACTCACAGGGCCCTCCAGGGGCTCTCACATGAACAGAGAGAGCAGTAGAATTTTTATTGATTCTTATTTATTTTTTGAGAGTGGGGGATGAAGTTTGGTAATTATCCATTCATCACAGGCATAGTTACAACACATCTTCTTGTGTGCAAGCATCCTGGCCTTAAAACTTGATGGGCTGGGCTGGGAATGTGGCTTAGTGGCAAGAGTGCTTGCCTCGTATACATGAAGCCCTGGGTTCGATTCCCCGGCACCACATAACATAGAAAATGGCCAGAAGTGGCACTGTGGCTCAAGTGGCAGAGTGCTAGCCTTGAGCAAAAAGAAGCCAGGGACAGTGCTCAGGCCCTGAGTCCAAGGCCCAGGACTGGCAAAAAACAAACAAACAAACAAACAAACAAACAAAAAACTTGATGGGCTAATGGGAAGTGTCTTAACCCAGGATGGAGTTGTCATTATATATATACATACATATATATATATACATATATATATATATATATATATATATTCTGGTCTTATGACAGGGCTGAAGGACTTCCAAAGCTTTGAGAAAGCACAGGGATGAGAAAAAAAAATCATATATCTGGTCCAATAGGCAATAGGCTGAGTTAACCCTGTATTACAATCCTGGACTAAATACTTCACAGGTGATCCATGTCTCTACATTGGATAGAGCTGAGTAGAATCTGACTAAGGATCTAAAGAAATAGATATACTATGAAGAAAGAGATAGCCAGGTGTTGATGGGTCATAGCTGAAATCCTTACTACTCAGCAGACTGAGAGCTGAGAATTGCAGTTAAAAGCCAGCCTAGGCAGCAAAGTCCATGAAAATTTTTATCTCCAATTTGCTAGAAGTGGAGTTGTGGGCTCAAGTGGTAGAGCACTACCAGCCTTGAGTGAAAAGAGCTAAGAGACAGTGCCTAGATCCTGATTTCAAGTCCTAGGACCAGCATACACACACACACACACACACACACACACACACACACACACACACACACACACGGATGCCACCATTTTAATCTTTTATTTGAGCTATTTTTCAGATATCCCAGTGAAGAGAGTGCCTTTAGCAGAGGTGGCCTCAAGATTTTACAAAGTAGGCTCGGGTGCTGGTGGCTCATGCCTGTAATCCTAGCTATTCAGGAGAATGAGATCTGAGGATCGTGGTTGGAAGCCAGCCCCAGCAGGAAAGGCTGGGTGACTCTTTATCTCCACCTACAAACCAGAAGTGAGCTGTAATTCAAAGTGGTAAGAGCACTAGTCTTGAGCCCAGGCCCTAAGTTCAAGCCCCATGACTGACAAAAGGAAAAAAACAACAACAGGATTTTATGAAGTAAGCTAGGCAACTGTTATCATAATTCACACATCAGGCAAAGGTGTTATCTGCAGTGAAGCTAGTGGGAAACCAATAACGCTCGGCTGTGTGACCTTCAACATTAGTGATTTTTTTTTTTTGGTCAATCCTGGGGCTTGAATTCAGGACCTCGGCACTGTCCCTGAGCTTCTTTTGCTCAAGGCTAGCACTCTTCCACTTGAGCCACAGCACCACTTCTGGCTTTTTCTGTTTATGTGGTACTAAGGAATGGAACCCAGGGCTTCATGCATGTTAGGCAAGGACTCTACCACTAAGCCACATTCCCAGCCCCAACGTTAGTGATTTTTAAGTCAGTCTTGAGCCAGTGAAGCTGAAGGCTTATTTGGGCCTTTCTTTGATAATACTTCCTCTTTTTTCTTATTTGTCATTTGTGGGGCTGTCCTGAACACCCCCTAATTTTAGCTTGATCTCGTCATAAGCCGCTCATAGTCTGTAAATGTTCTGGCCTTCTGTCTAATATGGTGTTTTTTTGAGAATGCCATTGTGAGAACTTGAAGGTGGGAGCAGAAGAAAACACAGCATGCTCTAAAAGGAACAAGTTCTTTTTTTTTTTTTTTTTTTGGCCAGTTCTGGGCCTTGAACTCAGGGCCTGAGCACTGTCCCTGGCCTCTTTTTGCTCAAGGCTAGCACTCTGCCACTTGAGCCACAGCGCCACTTCTGGCCGTTTTCTGTATATGTGGTGCTGGGGAATCAAACCCAGGGCTTCATGTATACGAGGCAAGCGCTCTTGCCACTAGGCTATATCCCCAGCCCCAGGAACAAGTTCTTTTGTGCTCGTCCCTACCTGTTTCATAACGCAACAAAAACGACATGGTTTTAAGTTGTCATGTAATATTCCATTGTAAAGAGGTCCCACAATATCCATTTGTATGTGTAACGACATTTGTATCCTTTTTCCTTTTTGGCTAGGATCTCTATACAAGGTTCTAATCTTTTTTTTTCTTTTAATTTCTTGCACCATTTCCAGCAGAACAATTGCTTGTAGTACAAAATGTAACTCGATGTGGAACATTTGGAGACTGGTCCTGACTATCTTTTTACAAAATACCCCTTTAGTGTTATGGTGAATAACTTTGTTTTATTGTTATTTGATTTGATATTACTACAGGGAAGCTAGCTTTCTTCTTGCTGTCTCTTACCTTTTAAGAAAGATAATTTTAACATAAATGTATGTGGTGATAGTAGCATGCAATATTAATTACACTTTTTTTTTTTTTTTTGGCCAGTCCTGGGCCTTGGACTCAGGGCCTGAGCACTGTCCCTGGCTTCTTCCCGCTCAAGGCTAGCACTCCGCCACTTGAGCCACAGCGCCGCTTCTGGCCATTTTCTGTATATGTGGTGCTGGGGAATCGAACCTAGGGCCTTGTGTATCCGAGGCAGGCACTCTTGCCACTAGGCTATATCCCCAGCCCTAATTACACTTTTTTTTTTGGATGGTAATTGGGGCTTGAACTCATGGCTTTGAACTCTTGCTTGGCTTGCTTGCTCATTGCTGGCACTCTATTACTTGAGCCGTGCCTCGCCTCCCATCCAGCATTTTGCTGGTTAATTGGAGATGCAGCTTCATGGACTTTTCTACCCTGGCTGGCTTGATCCTTGAACCTTGATCCTCCAGGCCTCAGCCTCCTAAGTAGCTGGGTTACAGGCATACATACACCCTTTTGCCTGTGTCTCAGATTTGTTTATAGTGTTCCCTTGTGGGTGGGCCTGTCTATCTACATGGACACAGTGAGTATTTTCTCCTCTCCTCTTTCCTCCTCCCTCCCTGGCGCAGGCCGCACCCTGTGTCAGAAAGCAGAGCCATCCTGGGAATGTGGGCTCTCACCACGGGGTGAGTCTTCTCACAGAGGCTTTGTCCCCACAGGAGTACATGCATCACCTGCTGGTGCTGGAGCACTGGGCTGAGGAGCAGTTCCTGGAGCACTGGCTGAACCCCTTCTGCAAGCCTCACTGTGACAGGAACAGGGTGCACCCTGTGTAAGGGGCCTGTGGCCCACGTGGTATGTCCCAGAGTTCCATGATGATGATGATGATGATGATGATGATGATGATGATGATGATGATGATATGTGTGTGTTGCACATGGGCTGGCAGTCCTCTCTCTTTCTCTGGGCTTACCATACCCCTAGCCAGCCACTTGCAGTAGAGAGTTCCATATGCCCAGCACACCCTGCCCATGTTCTTCAATGATGGAGATCATTTCCTCCAACCGGGTAGTAAAATCCCATCTGAGGTTCAATCTGGTGAATTCCATTCCTTCCCTGAAATTTTTATGAACCAAGCAAGACAGGTTATAATTGGGTGGTTTATTAACTGTGTTAAAGGTGATGTGATGTCTTCGTTGCTGTTAATTTTGGGCCACTGTGATTTGGCACAGAAACATTCCCTCTCAGTATTACTGTGCAATTTCCAGGGCGGGAGCACATGTATTCTCTCATCTCATTTCATCCAGGCATTCATCTTAGCTGTGTGTGTGTGTGTGTGTGTGTGTGTGTGTGTGTGTGTGTGTGCATGCATGTATGTATGTGTGTGCCAGTCCTGGGGCTTGAGCTCAGGGCCTGGGTATTGCCCTTTAGTTTTTTTTTCCCTCTTAAGGCTAGTGAGCTATGTGAGCCATAGATCTACTTCTAGCCTTTTGTGGTTAATTGGAGATAAGAGTCTCATGGACTTTGCTGGATGGGTTGGCTTCAAACCACAATCCTCAGATCCCAGCCTCCTGAGTCACTAGCATTACAGGCGTGAGCAGGGTCATGGGGCTCCTGACATGACATTCTTATTCTTTTCCAGCAAGCAATGACCTGGTGAGCACCCAGGCAGGCAATACACCCTCTTCCATTTGATTTCAGATCGCCAGAACAGAAGTCTTCAGACCTGAGGACTGGCGACGCTTGTGGATGTGCCAAGGGAGAAAGATGCAAATATTGATTCTGCTTCATCCTGCTAACCTGCGTACATTATGAAAGCAAAGCATTTAAAGTGGAGAGTTCCGGAAGGCCTTCCTACTAGTTTGCTAGTGTGGGCAGAACTGATATTCCTGGAGTTGATGAATCTGGGACCTGTAGACCAGGAGTTGGGCCAGGCCACTAAGCTATCCATTACCTGCTTTTTCTTTTTTCTGCATTAATAAAAACAATAGTGTTAAATCTGCTCCTGGTGGATCTCTTTTCCAGTAAGAACAGATGTGGAGACTTTCTCCCTCCTTCGTTTATATTAGTTAATCCAGTATCAGAAAACTTACCTTTGAATACATGAATGGATGAAAATCTGAATACCTAGTAAATTGCATTCATTCAGGCTACTTTTTAAAAGCAGATTTGTCACTGGATGGTGGCCCATACCTGGACTTGCGGCTGTGGAGGCTGAGAGCTAAAGATCCCCAATTTGAAGCCAGCCTGGACGGGGCAGTCTGTGACATTCTCATCTCCACTTAACTCCCCCCAAAACTGGAAGTGGAGCTGTGACTCAATTGGTAGAACACCAGCCTTGAGCAAAGAAACTAAAGGACAGTACCCAGGCTCTGAGTTCCTGTCTAAGTCTCAGGACTAGCATGTGTGCATGAGTGTGATACACACATATAAAGGAAGAGTAGGGCTGCTCAAGTCTAGCTCTGAAAATAGAACCATGCCTCAACACCACACCTCTACCCCAGTGTTCTAGCCAAGGAGCTATTTCTTGTGGATAGTGGTGCGTTGCTTCATATCCAGTATCCTTCATGGATTAAACACCAGTGACCAACAAAAGCAGTCATTCAGAGGGCCAGGAAAAGTAATTGAATGGTTCCAAGGAAAGGAGACTCTGGCCTCCTCCCCAAATAAAGTGGGTGCTCATGAGTACAGGAGGGTCTGCCTCCAGGGAGGAAGGGGGTACGTCTAGGGAGAATGTTACAGAACCTCTCCTAAAAATGTGACAGGGATGTAAAACTTGTCAGAGAAAAAATAGAATTGCTTATGTCAGCCCTACCAAAAAAAGAGTAAATAAAGCTGGGAGGTTGTCGGGTGCTGGTGGCTCACACCTGTGGTCCTAGATACTCAGGAGACTGAGATCTGAGGATTGTGGTTCAAAGCCAGTCCTGGCAGGAAAGTCATGAGACTCTTATCTTCAATTAACCACCAGAAAACCAGAGATGGTGCTGTGGTTCAAAGTGGTAGAGCACTGGCCTTGAGGGGAAACAAAAGCTCAGGGACTGTGCCTAGGCCTGGAATTCAAGCCCCATGACCAACAAAAAGAAAAACCTGGGAGTTTATGAAGGAGGATTCTTTTTTGTGTGTGTGTGTGCCAGTCCTGGGGCTTGAACTAAGGGATTGGGTGCTGTCTCTGAGCTTCTTTGGCACTCTACCACTTGAGCTACAACACCACTTCCAGTCTTTTTCTGAGTAGTTAATTGGAGATAAGAGTCACAGATTTTCCTGCCTTGGCTGGCTTTGAAATGTGACTCTCAGATTTCAGCCTCCTGAGTATCTAGGATTATAGCTATAGTATTATGATCCATCAGCCCCTGGCTAAAAAGAACTTCTTTTTAACACTCTTTTCTTTTTTGGTACTGGGATCAAACCTGGGACATTGTACTTGTTAGGTAAACACTTCACCACTAAGCTACATCCCAGCCTGAAGGAAGGTTCTTACATGATAGGAACTAACACACAAGACTACCAGAACTACCAGAAGTTTGCACAAAAAGTACATCTGTACTGGGGCTTGGTCTCAGGGCCTGGGCTCTGTCCCCAAGTTTTTTTGCTCAAGGCTAGCACTCTATCACTTGAGCCTCAGCTGAACGTCTGTTTCTTTGTGGTTCATTGGAGATAAGAGTCTCACCAACTTTCCTGCCTTGGCTGGTTTTGAACCGTGATCCTCAGACCTCAGCCTCCTGAATAACTAGGATTATAGGCATGACCCATCAGTGCCTGGCTTGAAATTCTTTGTTTAAAATTTCTGATATCCTTGTGGAGACTAATGGAGAGCTGATGTTTTTGTAGAGATGGGGGCACAGCTTATGGAGGGGTGGAATATTGGACAAGTTATAGAACCTGTTCTGCCTCTGTAGTAGAGGATGGTCATGAAGATGCAATGACTTAGAGTGGGTTAAGCTTTCAGAACATTGCCTGGCTCAGGGTGGGGGTTCATGCCATGCAATAAATAGCCCTTGTTAGACATGAGAGACATGAGATGAAGCTAGTAATGGTAACCACACAAGAAGCTACCAGAGATTAATAACTGCTGGTACATGAAACACTGATGCAATAGAGGCTGACTGGAAGGCTATTTTAGGTTGGGTGGACAGGGAAGGCTTTTCGGAGGAGGTGATACTTGAGCTGACACCGGAATGACAGGAAGGAGCCAGCTGCCTGAAGATCCAGTACAGGAAGGGCATTCTGGTCTGAGGGGCTGGCTAGGGCAAAAGGTCTGCAGGCAGGAACAACCTGGCCAGGTCATGGAATTGCTGTAGGAGAGGAAGAGCTGCTTGGGTGGGGGACAAGGAGGTTGGACTCCCCCTGGGTGAGGGTCTTGGTTGACTGTGACAGCATGGGAAGGCAGCCACTCTGGTGTCAGGAAACCAAGGATGTGCTGCTCTTTGCTTCTTAGTTAGGAAACTTGAGACACGTTCTGAGCCCACTTGGAACAGGCCTCTGTCATCTCATTAAAACCTCATCACATCGAGCTGCTTCTATTCACTTCATGAGGCTACTATAGAACTCCAATGAAGCTGGTGGCTTACACCTGTATAATCCTAGCTACTCAGGAGGTTGAGATCGGAGGGTCAAAGTTCGAAGCAATTCTGAACAGAAAAGTCCATGAGGCTCAGCTCCAATCAACCAGTAAAAAACTGGAAGTGGAGCTGTGGCTTAGATGGTAGAGCATTAGTCTTGATTACAAAAACTCAGGGACAGTGCCCAGGCCATGAATTCAAGCCCCAAGCCAGGTACAGAAACTAAAACCAAACTCCAGTGAGGTAAATACAAGAAAGGTACACATTTCAGGTGGTATGAGCCGCAGCTGTGTGCAGTGGGGTTCACTTAGCAATTGTGTGAAAAGTGAACAAGCAGCATGGGCGTGTTTGAAAATCCCTTTCACAGGACTGTCCTGCAGAACAGTGCTTGTGTGCTTCCATCTTGACTCATCTGTGGCTCATGCAGCTCAGCCTCCCTCTTGATTTCTGATCTTTCTTGAACCTTCCTCCAAGGTCTATCTCACTGAGCTGTGATTGAGCATTTGTTTCTATGCGCTGGGCATTCATTCCTATGTGTCAGGCACGGGGCTCTGAAGGTGAAGACTCTGGATCCTCAGAGAGCTCATTGCCACCTTGGCCATGAGCTTTCTTTGTTCGTTTCCTCCAGCCTTGCTTTATCCCTTCATTTTTAGGAATAAGGAGGTATACAGAGCAGAGCGTGGAGGCTGGAACCTAACCCAAGAGCAACATGGTGGGTAGCCATGGTATATACACCCCAGTGCAGTGACCAGGAGCCCTTCGAAGCCAAATGGCCTGGATTTAATACTAGCCTTATGATCACTAGCTTTGTAGCCTCTCTGTGCCTCAGTTTGCCCATCTGTGAAATGGAAATAATAGTTCTAACTGCACAGGGTGGTGATAGGATTGCACATAAGGAATTTTATGATACGTAAAGGACCTGGTAAGACAAATATATATAAATACTAGCTTACTAAAAATCAAGAAGAAGCTGGGTGCCAATGGCTCATGCTTGTAATCCTAGCTACTCAGGATGCTGAGGTCTAAGGATCATGGTTTGAAGCCTGGTTTCCAAGCAGGAAAGTGTGTAAGACTCTTATCTCCAATTAACCACCAGAAAACCAGGAGTGACACTGGAGCTCAACGTGGTAGAGCACCAGCCTGAGTGAAAAAGATCAGGGGCAGTGCCCAGGCTCTGAGTTCAAGCCTGACTTAAAAAAAAATCAATAAGAAAATTAAGCTGAACACTTGTGGCTACTC